>NC_141088.1:47393568-47798568 GCF_041138505.1 Cibotium barometz
TGACAAGCAAATGTTTCCTACTCTGCATGATGTCGTGTTGCATTGCAATATCCATGGGCCCTATGGGCCATTCAATCCAAGTGCAATTTATATGGATAAAGGGAAATGCACAAGGAACTACCCACAAGCTTTTGCATAAGAGACTACTGTGGATGAGAGTGATTACCCCGTGTATATGCGTCGAAATGATGGAAGAACTGTGGCATTGAAAAAGTGTAATGTTGATAATAGATGGGTTGTGCCATATAACCCTTATCTTTCAGTCACATATAATGCTCATGTAAATGTGGAAATATGCTCAACAATAGCAGCAGTGAAATATCTTTACAAGTACATATACAAGGGGCATGACAGAGCAACAATAAGATTTAACACTATACAAGGTGGGGATGTTAATGCTACTTGCGTAGTCGATGAGATTCAGAGGTATTTGGATGCACGTTACGTCTCCGCATCAAAGGCATGTTGGAGACTCTTTGAGTATGATTTACACAATGAGAAGCCTGATGTGAAACGGTTGCAGGTACACTTAGATGGGGGTCATAATGTTATCTTCAGAGATGATGATAATATTGCAGATGTTTTTCAGAGGAAAAATGTAGGCAAGACTACTATGACTGAATGGTTTACCTGTAATCAACAACATCCTGAAGCAAACAATACATTGTATAGTGATTTCCCTCAACAATGGGTTTGGAACTCCAAGTTGAAGAAATGGACCAAAAGAAAGATTGGAAACACTATAGGGCGCATGTACTTTGTAGCTCCTTTGGCAGGTGAGGCATACTATGTTCGCCTACTTCTTACAATATGTAAAGGATCTAAGTCATTTGAAGATTTGCGTTTGCTCAATGGTCACATCTATCCTTCTTTCAAAAGGCAGCTTGCATTGCCAGAGGGATACTGGAAGATGATTCTGAATGGGTTGCATGTATGGAGGAAGCATCATCCATGCAAAATGCCTTGCAGTTGAGATGTCTTTTTGGTACTATATTGCTATTTTGTGAGCCTTCCTGTCCAGGAATATTGTGGAAGAGATTTCGAGAAGAAATGATAGAAGATTTTCTATACCAGTTATCGAGAAGCAGGGGTCAGTTAATTGGTATTGAACAATTAGCTGAAACTCATGCACTACTACATTTAGAAGAAATTCTTCGACATTGGCAGATTTTGAAGGAATGCCTAAACTAAACAGAACTGATTTGGAAGTCTTGGGTGAAAATAGATTGCTTTTGGAAGAGAGATCTTTTGATACTGTCGAACAATCTAACCTGTCACATGCTATGGAGTCAACATTAACAGATAGCCAGCATGTTGCTTTTGATGCTGTAATGCATGCAATTGCAACAGATGCAGGTGACATTTTTTTCCTAGATGGTCCGGGGGGATCGGGCAAGACCTATTTGTATAATTGCTTGCTTGCGCGAGTACGTGGACAAGGGTATGTTGCTTTGGCCCACTGCATCGTCAGGTATTGCTTCTCTACTCCTGGCGAATGGACGTACTGCACATTCTAGATTCAAGATACCTCTGGAGCTAAAAAATTCTTCAACTTGCAAAATCCCTGTACATGGACAACTTGTTGAGGTTTTGAGAGTTTGTAAGCTCATTATTTGGGATGAGGCTCCAAGGATTCATTGTTATGCTTTTGAAGCATTGGATAAGAGCTTACAAGATGTATTATTCTTAGATAAGTCATTTGGTGGAAAGGTTGTATTAATGGGGGGAGATTTGACAAATCTTGCCTGTTTTTATGAAGGGAAGACGTGAGGATATTGTAAATGCAGCATTGTGTCGTTCCTTTCTATGGAACTCTATCAAAGTTCTAAAGTTAACTGGAAATATGCGAATTCAATCAAGCAATACTAATGGATGCAATGAGTTTAAGCAATGGGTCATGAATATTGGGAATGGAGTGGATTGTAGCGATGATAATACGATGGTGACACTACCAAGTAACATGGTCTTGCAAAGATCGACCCTTAAAGACTTGGTACATTGGGTATACTCTGAATTGGCTATCACTACGACATACGCTTCATACTTTAGTGAGCATGCTATTCGTGCTCCGATAAACAGTCAAGTGGATATTGTGAATAAGATAGCTTTGGATACAATGCTTGGTGAGCCTAAGCAATATTTCAGTGCAGATTCAATTCTTGAAAATGATGAAAATTAATTCCTATATTCCACAGAATTTTTGAACACAATCGACCTTTGGGGCAGATATCCACCTCACTGCTTGGTTTTAAAGTTAGAAGCTCCTGTTATTTTGCTTCGTAACTTGGATCCAAGACGTGGACTTTGTAATGGTACACAGATGATATGTAAGGCCTTCACTCTAAAGTCTTGGAGACTGAAATCATCACTGGTACTAAAGTTGGTGAAAGAGTATTTCTTCCACGGATTACCTTTATATGCACAGCGAGGCCCAACTACCATTCACCCATGAGGCGGAGACAGTTTCCCGTGCGGCTGGCATTTGGCATGTCAATAAACAAATCACAAGGCCAAACCCTAAATGTCTTGGGGTTATATTTGGTGACTCCAGTGTTTACTCATGGGCAATTGTATGTCGCGTTGTCACGAGCATGGTCTCCACATGCTGTGAAGGTGTTACTTGAGGATAACGCTAATGTGGAGTGTTCATTTGATGATCTTCAAAGTTATACACCTACAACAAACAATATTGTTTATAAGGAGATCTTGATGACTTCAGAGTGACAAGTCAGGTTTCTTATTTAAGTTCTGTAATTTGATTAACTTTGTTGTGATTTCTTTTTTTATACATATTTGTTCGTGGTAAAAGTACCTATTTTTGTTATTTATGTTTTGACAGACATGTCTAAGATTACCTTTGCCTTTGTCGAGGATAGTAGGTGAGTTATTCTCTATATTTGCATAACTTTTCTTGATCACAAAGTATGGAACATGACATTCTATACTGATGTCTATCTGTACAGAGCCACCGCTATGGTCAGCTCCTATTACTGCAGGTCACGTAGCAGGGATTATGATTGATGCTTGTAGGGATGGGTAAGTATAAGTGTAATTGTTAGGCATTGTATAAATATTTTTTGAACCTATATATAAATAATTGTATAACCTATTTGTTATGCTTTGATTTTAGGATATTGCATGACATTGATACGTTTATGGTAAGAGTTGTCAATGAAGGCATCGAGATGTACGGGATCGGTGTTCCTGATGAGGAGTGGGGTGTCTATTTGTTTTGGAGAGAGATGGACAGGTTCTTTGCATCATTTGAGGAGTATTGAGTACCTGATGACTCGTTGTTTCTTACATCCATCATGACCATTGGTATTCGTTATGGGTTTTATACTAGAGCTCCTCATGTACCATCCACTCGATGTTCTATTGTACGAGGTAATTTTGATTATGTTTTTCTATTATAAGATTTTTTTGAGATTTTATTTATCGATGTGTCGTTATGTGCAGGTCCTTTTGAGATTTGATTTATCGTTGTTTCGTTTGTGCAGGTCCTTTGCATTCATCGATAGTAGAGCATGTGCGGGATGGATCACCACTTTACAATAGAGAGCGTATTGTGAGGAGACAAATGAATGATCCTTCACACAAGAGAAGAATTCATTTTATTGATTCTGACATTACTGGACTAAGAACACGTATTTTGTGGTGCATTTTGAGAATATGTAATATTGGTCCTTTTTTGCATCTTCGTATGCTACATTACTATGATATTTTTGTTTTCGCTATAAATCTACGAGACATGGATGTTATTTTGAGATATGTATATATGAAATCACTTGAAATAATGTATTGTGTTTACTTAAAACATGACCTAAATTGGAGAAACTGAGCCTATTTTTTTGAAACTCTACCTGCCCGCAGCAACGCGCGGGTCCAATACTAGTGCTATATGATTGTCAAATAGCACTGATTAGCATGGGTGTGTTTGTGGAGCGAGCATGATTTAGCGAGCAGATTGGGTTATTGTTGACAACTTAGAGCGAAAAGATGTATACTAAACTACCTATATTTACTTAGAGCAAAAAGATGTATACTAAACTACCTATATTTACTAACATCAAATAACAAGATCATGAATTGACAAGAAATTTCAAATAATACTATCGTTGGATAGTAGAATTTTGCCTATTTCCGTTGTGTAGCAGTAAAATAACATTCATGTGCATGCTCTACAATTGCTTTATATTAGTCAAGTAGCAATATTTTACTTGCTTTAACTTTTATAGCATGCTAATATTATTGTTCTATAGTAGTAAATTAACATTCATGAACATGCTATTTGACTGTCACACATAATGGCAGTCAAATAGCAATAACTTGCCTGCTCCTAATTTTCTATCATTCATTTATAGTAGCACGCTATATGACTATTGCAGCAAAATATAAGTCATTTGCATACTCACTACTTTATATAGTAGTCTTCTGAGTTCTCTTAATTGCTTTGACTTTTAGGGTGTTTCTAAAGTACTAGTACCATGACCCGTCTCCGAGACAGGTAGGAGGTAGACACACCATTAAAAAAGACAACCTTTTCAAGGATGCATATTTGCATGCAGGTACAGGCAAAAGAAACATGTGTAAAGTCACCTTTCCTTTCCTCTTTTGAATAGAAAGTGGGCTTACTCATCTATGACATGCAAGGGCTAGGCACAATAGAGCCTAGCGAAAATAGAAGCTAGGCACATCAGGTTACACACAGACAGACGTATAGATGTATGTATGTACATGTACGTATGTGTATGTGTATGTGTAATCCGTTGAAACCATACAGGCTACACCAGGAAGATGTGTATGTGTGTGCGCCTATGAATGCATGTGTGCATGTCACATACACATGTAAATGTGTGTATGCGCACGCGTGCACGCGCGCGCGCACACATATGCACAATACATATATGTGAGCACCCATGATATCCATGTATATTGTTCACACACATACATGTATGTATACATATATTTACGCACGCGTGCACGTGCGCGCACACATACACTACATATATGTGAGCACCCATGATATCCATATATATTGTTCACACACATACATGTATGTATACATATATTTACGCACGCGCGTGCGCACACACATACACTACATATATGTGAGCACCCATGATATCCATATATATTGTTCACACACAAACATGTATGTATACATATATTTATGAGTTTATTATATGCGTATGTGTGTGTGTGTATGTACGTATATATATGAATATTTATGAGTTTATTATATATAACACACACACACATACACTTTCTATCTTACATACATGCATATCTATTATGTATCTGTGTACATAGATAGAAGTATTTTAGTGTGTGTGGGCATAAGTATGATACTTGTTGGTGGGTGTATGACACATGGTTAAAGGTAGGTGTGAGTGTGAGTGTGCACTCACATGCACTAGTGCACAGACAGCAACAATGTATATAGATGTACCCCTATATGACACACACATGTACACGCACACCCACATCTACACATGTCTACATATATATAGGAATATATGATGCATGCATACATTCTAACACACACACACACACACACATGTATTCACATACAATCATATGTGCATACATATATAGGAAGGTTGATGGCCAGCCCACTTCTGGTCTCCCACTTCTGCTCTATGCAACCTCGTGGTTGCTACGCTTTAGAGGCAACCATTGCTTACTTTTTCTCTTTGCTGACACTACTGTGACATCTAATGCTTATACTACAAACGATGATAAGAAAGCGATGCTACCTCCCTCCATGTACTCCAAGAAGACGTTAAGGGAGAGCGATCCATTTTGAAGGAGTAATCTTCACCAAGGCAGTGTATGATGCGAGGACTCCTAAATTTTTTCTGGAATAGTGACTGCAAGCCTCTCGTGTCTCATGCTGAGGTTTGAGAAGAGCATGCCGTAGTGGTATAGATACTATAGAATAGCATAGGTCCTCTCTCTCTCTCTCTCTCTCTCTCTCTCTCTCTCTCTCTCTCTCTCTCTCTCTCTCTCTCTCTCTCATTCTGTTGAGTCTGCTCTCTCCCCCGAGTCCCGCCCTTCTCCACAGTTCTCTCCTAGAGAGTGAACACTGGGCGACACCTATGTCAATCCTTCAGTAGGTGAAGATGCAATTGGAGCTATGTTATTACAGAAGGGGAAAGAATCACATTATATGCAACCAGTCTACTGTGCAGGTGTTGCCCAGTGTTCACTCTCTAGGAGAGAACTGTGGAGAAGGGTGGGACTCGAGGGAGAGAGCAGACTCAACAGAATGAGAGAGAGAGAGAGAGAGAGAGAGAGAGAGAGCAGGTGTCGCCCAGTGTTCACTCTCTAGGAGAGAACTATGGAGAAGGGCGGGACTCGGGGGAGAGAGCAGACTCAACAGAATGAGAGAGAGAGAGAGAGAGAGAGAGAACCTTCCACAGAGCGAGGGGAGCAAACACAGCAACGATGTGGAAGAATGAACGCGGAGAGGGAGGGGAGCAAACAACAATGATGGAAGAGGCAAGGCCTTTTTTAGCGTCTATAAGCGAGAGAGGAATGGAGGGCGGTGGTAGTAAAACAACCTCAAGGGTGTCGACCTGCATGGTTAATGTGGGCGGGTGGCACGACAGTGTCAGGCGACACATCCAGCACACGAACACGTCGGGCGCCTGCTGCGTCGGTTGCATGGCAGCATTTGGTGGCACATCCTGCATGAACACACCGGTTGATGGTTAATATGTGCAGCGCAACGTCAGGTGGCACATTCTACATGGGGTTGATGCACCTACAACCTCCAAAAAATGGCACCACGTGGAGGGGGGGCATTAGCCCGATTAAATATAGTAAGACGTGTCCTCTTTTATATATAGTAAGAAGTGGCGTGCCCCATCTCCGACAGAAAGTAGCCATCTAATGAAACATAAAATTGCAAATAGACTCCTAAGCTTCCACCAAATCTATTTAAATATAACCTCGTAAAAGGATTCCCGCTAAGCAATAGAGTAAACAGAATGTATCACTGATCTCGGACCATGCTACCATTATGAATAATATGTGGCTCTCTCTCTCTCTCTCTCTCTCTCTCTCTCTCTCTCTCTCTCTCTCTCTCTCTCTCTCTCTCTCTCTCTCTCTCTCACACACACACACACACACATACGAACACACATAGTAGAAAAAAATACATAGCTCTCCCTCCCTCTTTCTATCTTTGATCTCTCTTTGTCTTCTCCACATACATAGATAGATGAACACATTCTCTCTGCATTTTCTATGTAAAGAGAGAGTGAGAGACAGAGAGATAAAGCGTAGGGGGAGAGATAGAAAGAGAAACTCTTTAAAAAATAAATCAGCTCTCTCTCTCTCTCTCTCTCTCTCTCTCTCTCTCTCTCTCTCTCTCTCTCTCTCTCTCTCTCTCTCTCTCTCTCTCTCTCTCTCTTTGCATTTTCTATGTATGCGTATGTTTGACAAAGTAAAGACAAGTAGATTTTCATAACTATCTTTATAGTATGAATAATATATGTGTTAAAAACATAATACTCTCTCTCACTTATATACTCATGTTGGACAAAGTAATGACATGGATATTTTTATAACTATCTTTATAACATGAAAATTGTATATTTTTTTAAAAATTACTTTGTATAGTAAGCCTTAGTATTAGTTATTTTTTTAATTTTTTGGCATAAAAATTTTACTTTTGCATGTTTGTCTAGATATTGATCTCTTCTATGGTAGGGTTTGGATAGGTGAAACATGTTAACCACTCCATAGGTTAATACGATTTCACCTGCCTAACCTACGTAAGGTGCTTTGCCATCTTATCTATGTGATCAAGCACTCATCTTTTGTAAGACGACACTAGGACATATAAAGCAACATTACCCTGGGCTTAATATTTAGATGGGAAAGTCCATGTACTTGGTCTATATAGTTGCTTAAGACTAGGAACAAAAACTAGACCATTTTAAAGTTTGGCTAGCCTATTGTGAAAAGTAGTCACTTGTATATAAGTAATTTTTGACAATAAGCAATACACAATCATTCCCTTGCAATAGTTTTTGTGTGAGCTCTCCTATTTCCCTCTTCTTGCTTGCTTATATGCTATTGAAGGATATTTTCTTGGGAAAATCAAGAGCCAGCAGCCAACATTTGTGACCATGCCATTCGTTCAAGAGCAGTTAGAACCATCATAAAGGACTATCTCTTCTTGCCTCCATCTAGGGATTGAGAGCTCTACCTTCACCCCATTGGCAAAGGAGAATTCCAATGTGACAACAGAGTGAGGATACATTGGATGAGATGAGCAAGTGCGCCCACAATGGGAAGTTGCATTTGTGGCTCGAAGGCAAGACCCAGCGATGCATGCTTCAACAAGACTGATGACTTGAACATATTTGGTGCCACAATCGAGAACAAGGTTAGGAGTTAGCTTCATTTTTCTAGGCTATTGGCAATATTGTCGAATGTTAGTTAGGAGGTCACACTGTGAAAAACACATGGTTTTGGAGCCATTGGATATGTTTGTTTGTGTGGTTAATTTTATTTCATTGCTTCAATCAAGTATTAGCTTAGAAATTGTGATTAGGAGTGGAATCCGCTCTGAAAACATGAGCAATGAGCTCCATTAGGTTGAATTAAGAGTAGGGTTGTCAATTTTTATTTATGCATTTCATATTTTTTCATAATTTGTTTATGTCTTATTGGAATTGGTAGCTTAGAAGCATGGTAAACCATTAAAAAACAATCAAAAAATGTTAGGGAATGTGAGCCCATTGTCTTGTGCAAAAAGACGTGAGTCTGGACACATGAGTCTACAACCATAAGCATGATGTGAGCCGTGAGTCTAGACACATGAGCCTGGATATGTGAGCCATGAGTCTTGACACGTGAACCTGTAGACGTGAGCCTCGATACATGAGTCTAGAGGTAACTATACCTAATAGAGGATAGACCAATTATTACTGCCATAAAGACTCGGACATACCTACTCATATCCTTAGAAGTTTTCTTTTCATACAATTTGTACCAACTACAAATTCTAAGGAAAATTCTTATCCTTCGTAATTATTAGAGAGTTAAGTATACTTAATTACACACCAACCTCATCATAGGCCCATTTCTTTGTCCTAGGTAGGCTTATTTCATATAAGCGAAGTACATGAGTTGAGTTGATACATCCTAGAGGCATGAACCTAGACACATGAACCAAGAGACATGAGCCTAAAGACATAAGTCTCCAGTCTCACAAACTTGTACATGTGAACCTACACATGTGAGCTTGCATACGTGAATCTAGAGACATGAAATTGCATATGTGAACCTAAACATGTGAAATTGCATATATGAACCTATAGACGTGAACCTCCATACGTGAACCTACATACGTGAACATCCATACATGAACCTACATATGTGAACCTCCAGACGTGAGCCTGTATATGTGAGCCTGGAGACTTGAGTCTAAAGGCATGAACCTAGACACATGAGCTTAGAGACATGAGTCTAGAGGCATAAACCTAGACACGTGAACCTAGCAGTAACCCCCCCCCCCCAAAAAAAAATCATAAGTTTCACAAAAAAAAATATCGAAAGCCATTTTCAAGCCTGAACCAATCACATTTATATACGGAAGGGTAACCATTCCTTAAAAATAAACTTGGAAATAGGGAGGAAGACTCATCCCATGGGTCAAGGCATTCTAACCAATGATTGAGACACGACCACTCGGACTACACTTGATATTTACATGGTTTGCACGATGTAAAAACTCACACCATGTCAATTGATATCTATAGAACTTGTAACAAGATATTGGATGGTGAAGATGAGGACCAATAATATGAGCCTCTATCATAGCTTGCCGACTCTGAGGATTGAATTCACATTCTAGAAACCATTAATGAGTCTACAACCCTCAAAGCTAGGCTAGGCAAAGGACACAGTATAACCCGTAAAACAGTACGAAATCCCATACCCTCAAACACAGGGTTTCATGCAATCACCTCCTTACATTCCACCACCATATGAATATGTGGAAGACATGTTGAGGATGGCGTTTGGAATAGGAAGTGGGTTTGCAACCAACATAGCACCTAGAGGATTGAATTCACA
This sequence comes from Cibotium barometz, assembly GCF_041138505.1. Classification (NCBI taxonomy): domain Eukaryota; kingdom Viridiplantae; phylum Streptophyta; class Polypodiopsida; order Cyatheales; family Cibotiaceae; genus Cibotium; species Cibotium barometz. The sequence continues at coordinate 47,403,664 of NC_141088.1, forward strand.
TTCTAGAAACCAATGAGTCTACAACCCTCAAAGCTAGGCTAGGCAAAGGACACAGTATAACCCGTAAAACAGTACATTACATTCCACCACCATATGAATATGTGGAAGACATGTTCAGGATGGCGTTTGGAATGGGAAGTGGGTTTACAACCAACATAGCACCTAGAGGATCAAAAGTGGACAAAGCTAAGCAAATTCGTATCTTAAGGATAATGACAAATTTGATGAAATTACAAATCCTATTCAACACCCAGAGAAGTTCGATCAAATTTGTGAGACCATGGGATGAATTGATGATCCCACCAAGATCTGTTCATGTAGACTTTACCTTGAAGATAAAACACAACAGTGGTGTAGATCACTAAATCAAGAGGAAGAAACAATACGGGATTACAATTCTAGAACCAAGTGTCTCCATAATATGAGATGTAGCACCTACAAAAGACTATACAATTTATCACCCTCAAATGAATGGTCTATGATTAGTTTTAAGAGCAAGAGGCTTCAGGACCATCTCTACAGGTCTAGGCACTACATCTTTCATGAGGGTTTACCCGCTAGGCAATAGACCTGGTAGATATTTTATAAAACAAGGATACAAAAGTCATCTACCAAAACCAAGAGATAGGGGGCCCATTATCCAAATCCTCATTGACTAAGGATGCCCAATCCACACCAACTAGAGTCCTAGTCAAGGACATGGACATGGAAAAGTTGGTAGTTAGAGAATCAACTCAATCGTTTAGGCTAGCACTGACACGGACAACCCTAAGGGAAACCTTAAGGCCAGCCCCCCCAGATAGCACCTCAAGTAGGATACCCACACTTATTCCCATAAAAAGATATGATTTGGTGTGCAATTTACCTTGCCAAAATCATACAAGTATAGTGTTGAGGCCTAGACATCAATAAATTTGTACTTATAGCCAGCACCATAAATACATCTCATTCTTATCCCTAGGAAACCCAACAAGGTGGACCACCACGACAAATGCTCCCCATGAGCTAAGTAAACCATTGGCCTTACTAGCCTTGCCAGTCACTCCTCACATTAGGCACAAGCTCCAATGCCTACCTACTAAATCCCTTTACCCTGCGATGTATGTATAGACCACCACCCCCATTTCCATATCCACCTATGGTAATAATGCCTCAAGTAGTTCCTCCAAGAACTGCACTAGCGTAGCTGTACTCATTCGCTCTAACTATAGAGATAGAAAACTAGGAATAAGAGAGCTATGAGTCTTATGATCAACAAGACCCATATGAGTAGCAATAGTATGACCCCTATGGGTATACTAAAAGGCTTCACCCATGGACTATGCCTCTCTGTTCAAATCCATGGTGGAGGGAGAGACCTCAACAGTATGGTATGTATACCACCATCGTTGCAATGCTTCGGATGTAAAGACCTACACTATATTACAATGTTTTTAATGTAAAGGCACACACGTTGTCGTGCCATGGCACGTCTATGGTGTGAAACCATGCATGTGAGGCCATCAAATACAAATCCAGATGCATGAGTTAAGTGCCATGACGAGTTATCATATGATGCTCATGTACACATGTTCATATTGTAAATGAGGTTCAATAAGACGAGCTGAGGCTGAGTCAGGTCTTGAAGCTTTGTATACGAGTGTGGTGTGAATTATGGAGACATATGTTTATGGTAGACCTTGCAGTAGAAAACACTCAGTTACATACTTGGCCTGAGTGGCTATGTAAATGATGGTATGGGTGGCTTGTAAAAGGGCTAAGTGAATGATGTAAATGGTTATCCATGTGCATGATATGAACTTCCCTCAATGTTGACGAAGATTTTTTTCATCATTATTTCCAAATCAATGTGACATGGAACTCATGCATAATTTTCAAGGGAGGGATTATAGATGAAGCCCATGTTCATCGTGAAGAAGCTTTCAAGGTTGCAAAACAATGGGTGACGAAGTCTAGAAGTGCATACTTGATGTAGAAGGTCCCGCAAGTTAAGTGTGAAGGCCTTAGTTGCCTTGGTTGATTTAGTTGCAAAGGAGAAGTGAATACATTATGAGTATGAGTAGAGAAGGAAAATTAAGGCTATGAAGGCAGCTACGTGGCAGCAATGCTTAACTACAAAAAAGGTGGCGTATGAGTAATGGCAGCGGGGAAAGAACGCGAAAATAGCTGCAAGGCGGGCGGATGCGCCGAATTCTCTGCGGGAAAGAGAAGAAAAACCAGAGAAAGGAAAAAAGTTAAGGGGAAAGGAAAAAAATCGTCTGCAGAAAAGACCAGGGAAGTTATTGACCAGAGAAGATAACTGGAGTCTGACGGCGACTGATTGTGGCATCCAGGTGTTAGAATTGAAGATAAAAAAGAGTGCTACTTAATGATATGCTTCATCAAAAATACATACTCTGCTATGCGCCGTCTGCTGAAATGGGACTGTGTGGGAATTAGCGAATATACAAGAGAAAAACGTGATAATATTTTCAGGTCAAAAATGCAGTGAGGATTTTAGAAGTTTGATTTGTTTCCACTCTAGTGGATCCGGAGTGCAAGCCTTGAAATTTCTTTTGAGCATTTTACAGTTATGCCATGAATTGCCTTGTACTTGTGAGTTGTTGGAATTTGTAAGCAGGTTTTCAGGTGATAAAGAATATTATGAGATGATGGGATTGGAGACACTGGATGTTTGGAATGTAAATGGTCACATGTATGTAAGAAATATATGAAGGTTAAGTTATGCCTACATGTGATTGGGTTAATGGATTTGGAAAGAGAAGCCAGTGAATCTATGCTTGGAAATGGACAAGTACTTGGTATACAAATTTTGTGCAATCATTAGGTTGAATCCAAGGATGTATTGAGGTGAACTGACACTTGTAAATGTCATCAAAAATGGATATGTCCCATGCTCTTTGATGAACTTGTGTATAAGTTTCCTTGTGGGATTTAATACCTACTCTCGCAGCTAGAAGCCTTGTACTTTCCCAGCGATACCGTCCACGTTACGACAGCTTTTTGGTGAACCCGACGTGAAACTGCTGGGGTGAGAGTGTGGTGAAATATACAGGGAAGCTATGGCTGAGAATCCTGAGGGCCAGGGGGTTCATTTTGACCCTGGGGTTATGTAGATGTTTCAGATGTTTACTATGTATATGCAACAGCAGCAAGCTGCTGAGAGGGGACAGATTTCCACGACCAAAGCACTGCAATCAATTGTGAAAAAGGTGGATCAATTTGATGGAAAGGATATCACAAAGTACCTGCGCAATTACATAAAGGAGATGGAGCTAAACAGGGTGACTGAGGAGGATATGGTTCGAAGTTTTGAGCTGGTATGTGTTCTTGAAATAAGAGAGCGCATAAAAGGATTGCAGACAGCACATGGTGGCAGAAATTGGGAGGAGTTTAAGCTTGCTTTAAAAGACGAATATTTCATGGAAGACTCTGAGCGAGTGACCAAACGAACTTTCTTGGAATGGGTCACAAAACCTAAAGTGGGAATTTCTGCCACAGAATTGCTAAGAGAGTTTGAGAAGCGCTATGCCCAGCTGTCAAGGATAGAATGCACAACTTTGGATAGAGAAAAAACAGAGCTCTTCTTACAGGCAGCTGGGAAAGATCTCCAAGAGAAATTGGAAATCCTCCTTGAGGATAAGGATACAGAGCAAGGATTAAAGAGTGATTGGAATGATGTTGAGGATGCGGTCACCATGTTAGCAAAGCGGCAGCAGAGGAGGGATAAAATGGTGATGGGTTCTGCAACCCCCATAACTGCTATTACCCTTGAGAATCTACCAAAACCAGCTGCTACAATCCCAAAGGTAGAAGGGCCGATGGATGAGCTTATTAAGGGTATGCGTGACCTAAAATTGAAGATGTCCAGGATTGAAGAAAAGGGGCTACCATTGGGGCAGGCTACTATGCAAAGGCCTCAAAGCAAAGAAGGGTTTACATATAGATGCATATGGTGTGATGACCCAGAACATGCAAAGAAGGATTGTGCTAGCTATAAAGAAGCTCTTAAAAATCAACTTGTGTTTTTCAAAGATGGGAAAATCCATCTTACAGAGACTGGTCTTCCATTGAGTACAAACTTTGGGAAAGGAGGGATGAAAAAGCTGGTTGAGGATATGGCTGCTAGTCATGCTATTTCTATGGTTGAGGCAGCAACCTATGGATTAAAGGTTGGTCAATTAAAGCAGGGATTTGAGAATGATGAGGATTATAAGAATGAGGATTTTTGGCCATCAACAATGGAATTAATTGCGTCAAAGAAGGTATCTAAGCAAGCTTTGCATGAGGCAGGTGACTATATACGTCTTGAGACTGGCTGGAGGAGCCTGTGGATTCTTTATCTGTTCATGCCTACATTGCTAAATGCCAGAATAATGAGGCACAGGTAGAGGAGAAGCGAAAAAGGGAAATTGAGGAAGGAGGGCCATCAAAAAGAGTTACACGTGGAAGTGAAAAGAAGGATCCTGGGCCATCACATATGCCTCCACAGCATAGCAGACCTCTACAGGAAGTTTCAATGGAAGAAGTGCCAGTAAAAATGAAGGAGAAGGGTAAAGGGAAAAGTCCACTCTACAAGCTTCAATCTGATATTGAAGCTGCAACAGATCTCAAAAAGGTGCTTGAAGAGAGGATTTTAAACAGCAGAGTGGAATTTACACTAGGGGAAGTCTTGGGGATTGCAAAGAAAGAATTTCATGATGAGATAATTGATATTATACGAAGAAAAAGGCAGTCCATAATTGAATCTATTCCATCGCAAGGGGAGGCAAGCACTTCCAAGACTCATGGAGTACAGGTACAGCAAAAGGAAGAGAGAGAAAATGTGGTGGAATGTAATCACTCTGCTGATGGGGCACGACAAGTACGCTTTGTGGAAGAGGATGATGAAAAAGAAGTTCTTACAAAGAGTCATTACTCCAGGAGCCATTGGGCAAGAGCAACCACTGAAACCCTTGTCAAGATAGGTGATTTGGAAGAGCCATATGTCGCTCTAATTGATCATGGGTCTGAAATAAATCTTATGGCTAAAAATCTCTACAACAAATGTAAGTGGCCAATGGATGTGGATCATGGGTGGATGATTAAAGCAGCTAATAACTCATCTAGAGAGCTTTATGCAGCATGTCCAAATGTAAGGGTAACTATAGGGGATGTGAAAGATGATCAGAATTTCTTTGTTCAGGAGATGTCATCGTATCCCCTTATCCTTGGGCAACCCTACATTACAGCTGTGAGGATGGAAACAAAAGTTTTGGACGATGGCTCGGCATATGCAAGAATAAGGAGTAAGGATGGCAAAAAAGCTGTTCAGTTTTTGACAGTTTGCATTAACCATGAAAGGAATCGTGAGTCTCTTCGGGCACAATCACTCCCAAAGATAAACAGAGAGTTCATGAATTACAGGGAGATGAGGGATTTTGGCCAGGTGCCATTGTAAAGCGGGATTCCAATGGTACAAGGAAAAATTTTCTCGCAGGACTCAATCAATGTAAATAGTTTTTCAGCAAATTTTCAGGGATTCTCCAGCTATGGGTCACTGGTTTTTGTAAAAAGCAAGGATTTGAAGCGTGGCATGCGAAAACATATACAAAATGAACAAAAACGTTTTGAGCAGTGTGGTCTTTTGGGGAAGAATGAGTTTATTTCAGGGGTGCTTGATGAGGTGTCATTTGTAGATACTATGGATGTGCTTTTTGATATGGGAAGAGCATGCTTACAGGGTGGAAATGAAATGATAGAGGTGTCATCTGTGAAGATGTATGATATAATCCAGGAATTCGAGGGGGTGGAATGTAAAAACATGAATTGCGAGATGGATGCTCATGTTGATACAAAGTACAAAACGGTTGCAAAGAAGGTGAAACCAGTTGCCTTGCCCTTGCCACCAGGAAGCAAGGAGAAGATAGATGAAGCTTCTATGCAACCAAATCTTAGAGATCCGAAGAAAATTGGGCATAAATTTACTCAAGAAACTCTAAAAGAGCTAAAGATTGGTGAGAAGGATTTTCTGTTGCCAGTTGAAAGGGAATGCTTTGAGGAGATGCTTGTAAAACATGGGAAAGCCTTTGCTTTTCAGCCGCATGAGATAGGCTGTGTTGATCCAAGTGTAACAGCACCAATGGTGATCTTTACTGTTCCACATGTGCCCTGGAACCTGCGGCCAATTCCAGTACCAAAGGCTCTCTTGCCAAAGTTGATGGAATTACTAAAAGAAAAGATCAGGATGGGAATCTTGGAGCCATCATGTGCCCCATATTCCAACAGATGGTTTACTGTACCAAAGAAAAATGGGACATTGCGCTTTATTCAAGACATGCAACCTGTAAACAAAGTCACAATCAGGAATGTGGGAGCAGGTCCAATTGTGGATGAGTTTGCAGAGGCATTTGCAGGGAAAGCTATATACTCTATGGGTGATCTGTATTCGGGATATGATCAGTTCCAGCTGGATATACAAAGCAGGGACTTGACCACAATGAGAACTCCTTTGGGATTAGTAAGGATGTGTACCTTACCACAGGGAGCCACCAACTCAGTGGCACATATGATGAATGGAATGAATAAAGTCTTACGAGACTTCATACCACAAAAAACTATGCCATTTTTGGATGATGTGCCAATAAAGGGCTGTGATGAGAAAGACAAAGATGGGGATTTGGATTCAAAGGGGTGCCGCAAGTTTGTGGCAAATCATATAAAGGATTGTGACATGATTCTATCCAGGCTTGAAGAAGTGAATCTTACTTTATCTAGGCTGAAATCAGTGTTTAGAGTTGGTGAAGTGCTAATAGTGGGACATCTTTGTAGTACTAGTGGACGCCGACCTTGTCCAGCCAAGATAGATGCAATACAAAGAATGAAAGAGACATGCATTAATGTTACAGAGCTGAGGAGATTTCTTGGAGCATGTGTCTTTTATGTTATTTGGATCCCACATTATGCACATGTAGCAGATCCTCTTTATCAACTTTTGAGGAAAAATCAAAAATTTCTGTGGAGTGCAGTACATATTAAAGCTATGCGGAAGCTGAAATGTTTGCTCTAATCATCACCCACTCTGAGAAAGGCAGATTATGAGTGTGGCAGGCCTGTGATCGTTACAGTTGATACTAGTCCTACTGGGATAGGATGGGCAGTAGGGCAAGATGATGAGGATAATCATAGGTATGTAATTAGGTTTGGAGCAAAGGTATTAAGCTTTCGGCAACAAAAGTATCCACAGATCAAGAGAGAGTTATGGGGAATAGTCACTGCTCTAAAATGTGAAAAAGAATATCTTATTGGGGCATCTGTACTTGTGGAAACAGATTGCTTGCCACTTCTTGGGATGATAACAAGCTGTACCACTCCAGATATTGCTATGCTTAGGTGGATTGCTTATATCAAGTCACTAAATCCTGAGTTTGAGCATATTGCGGGAAAAGATAATCCAGTTGCAGATATGCTATCAAGAGCCAGGTATGAAGATGAGAAAGAGATGATTAGTGACATTGATGATGTGGGTACAAGGTTCTACACTATTGCATATGCAAAGGGGGACCATATTTGCCTATCAAATGCACTTGAGTCTTTTATTGAGGAAATATATGAAGGAGATTGGTTGCTTATTGGTCAATATTTGAGTACTCTGACAAGGCAAGAAAATTGGTCTGACTCAAAATTTAAGAGGATCCGCAGAAAAGCATATGGTTATTTCCTAAAGGATGGGTACCTCTGGAAGCATCCTAAGCAGAGGAATGCTATGCCACAGAGAGTCATATGTGATAAAGAGACTCAAGGAAAACTTGTGAAAGAATTTCATGAGAGTCTCTGGGCTGGACATAGAAGTGTGTGGGCCACCTTTACCAAAATAAAGGAAAAATATTGGTGGAAAGGAATGTACAAGGATATTTCCCAATATGTGGAAACATGCATGGTATGCCAAATGTACTCAAATGTGCGGCATCGTGATGGCCTGCAACCAACCTACCCACCTGCCATGCACTATAAATGGGTAGTGGATCTAGTTATAATGCCTTTGGGAATTTGGCAGATGCGGTATATTGCACTTGCAAGAGAAGATTTGACAAATCAGGTAGAAGGACGTGCTCTTAGAACAAAGAGTACGGAAACAGTATGCAAATTTCTCTTGGAAGATGTGATCTGCCGGTATGGTTGTATTGGGAAAATAATAGCTGATAGGGGTGAGCTAGATGTTGAAGAAGCAAGGGAATTCTTCTCTAGAATTGGTATCAAACTGTCCCTAACATGTGCTTACAATCCTGAGGGCAATGGAAAAAGTGAGCGAGGACATCCTCCAATCATTAAAGCTTTGGCTAAGGCATGCAGAGAAAGAATGCGAGAGTGGCCAAAGCTGCTACCATATGCCTTGTGGGCTGACCGTACAACTCATAGCTCAGTGACAGGATACATGCCTGCAGAATTAATGTATGGTCAGAAGCCAGTGATGCCAGTTGAAGAAGTAGTTCTAACTTGGAATGTATTGCCTTGGGTGGAAGGATTGAGCAGAGATGACCTCCTTGCATTGCGCATAAGATAGTTGGAGAGGAGGCCTGAAGATGTAGAGCTTGCTAAAGCTTGCTTGAAAGATGCAAGGCTGAAAAATAAAGAAAGATTTGATAGTAGACACAGACTCCGGCCAAAACCTATTGAAGAAGGTGATTGGGTTCTAATGTATGATAGTAGCCTTGACAACCAGTTCACTGTTCAAAGAAAATTTGCAAAAAGATGGTTTGGCCCTTACATTGTCAAGCATGTGCATGGAAATGCCACGTATACTCTGTGTGAGCTTGATGGAACAGAAATAAAGAATCTTGTGGCAGGCAAAAGAATCAAGATATTTAAAAGAAGGCATGATAGTGATCCTTTTGATTCACAAGAGACTCAGGATGAGAGATTTGACAGTGGTAGTATGGATATGGTTGAAGAGGAAGAGGATGATCTTCCTGGTAATGCAGAAGATGAAGACGACATCCAGTTATATGTGGACCTTGATGATGATTTGGCACATACCAGAGGATGTGCAGGTTTAGAGGGGGTGGATGTCATGCCATGGCACGTCTATGGTGTGAAACCATGCATGTGAGGCCATCAAATACAAATCCAGATGCATGAGTTAAGTGCCATGACGAGTTATCATATGATGCTCATGTACACATGTTCATATTGTAAATGAGGTTCAATAAGACGAGCTGAGGCTGAGTCAGGTCTTGAAGCTTTGTATACGAGTGTGGTGTGAATTATGGAGACATATGTTTATGGTAGACCTTGCAGTAGAAAACACTCAGTTACATACTTGGCCTGAGTGGCTATGTAAATGATGGTATGGGTGGCTTGTAAAAGGGCTAAGTGAATGATGTAAATGGTTATCCATGTGCATGATATGAACTTCCCTCAATGTTGACGAAGATTTTTTTCATCATTATTTCCAAATCAATGTGACATGGAACTCATGCATAATTTTCAAGGGAGGGATTATAGATGAAGCCCATGTTCATCGTGAAGAAGCTTTCAAGGTTGCAAAACAATGGGTGACGAAGTCTAGAAGTGCATACTTGATGTAGAAGGTCCCGCAAGTTAAGTGTGAAGGCCTTAGTTGCCTTGGTTGATTTAGTTGCAAAGGAGAAGTGAATACATTATGAGTATGAGTAGAGAAGGAAAATTAAGGCTATGAAGGCAGCTACGTGGCAGCAATGCTTAACTACAAAAAAGGTGGCGTATGAGTAATGGCAGCGGGGAAAGAACGCGAAAATAGCTGCAAGGCGGGCGGATGCGCCGAATTCTCTGCGGGAAAGAGAAGAAAAACCAGAGAAAGGAAAAAAGTTAAGGGGAAAGGAAAAAAATCGTCTGCAGAAAAGACCAGGGAAGTTATTGACCAGAGAAGATAACTGGAGTCTGACGGCGACTGATTGTGGCATCCAGGTGTTAGAATTGAAGATAAAAAAGAGTGCTACTTAATGATATGCTTCATCAAAAATACATACTCTGCTATGCGCCGTCTGCTGAAATGGGACTGTGTGGGAATTAGCGAATATACAAGAGAAAAACGTGATAATATTTTCAGGTCAAAAATGCAGTGAGGATTTTAGAAGTTTGATTTGTTTCCACTCTAGTGGATCCGGAGTGCAAGCCTTGAAATTTCTTTTGAGCATTTTACAGTTATGCCATGAATTGCCTTGTACTTGTGAGTTGTTGGAATTTGTAAGCAGGTTTTCAGGTGATAAAGAATATTATGAGATGATGGGATTGGAGACACTGGATGTTTGGAATGTAAATGGTCACATGTATGTAAGAAATATATGAAGGTTAAGTTATGCCTACATGTGATTGGGTTAATGGATTTGGAAAGAGAAGCCAGTGAATCTATGCTTGGAAATGGACAAGTACTTGGTATACAAATTTTGTGCAATCATTAGGTTGAATCCAAGGATGTATTGAGGTGAACTGACACTTGTAAATGTCATCAAAAATGGATATGTCCCATGCTCTTTGATGAACTTGTGTATAAGTTTCCTTGTGGGATTTAATACCTACTCTCGCAGCTAGAAGCCTTGTACTTTCCCAGCGATACCGTCCACGTTACGACAACGTATTCCCATAAAGACCCTACAGCAAATCCCTTGAGTTCTCTAAATACTCCAAATCTTATTCCAATCCCCAAAATAATTTCTTATGGAGGCACATGCTATAAGTGTGGATTCGGCCATGCTTACACCCCAATAGAGTGACAATTGCCTTCCTTGGCAGAAGCGTCTGCTACCACTTTGACAATCCTTAAAATTTAAGCACACAAGGAGGACTTATCCATGTAGTCCTCCTCAATGCCATTACAATGCTCCATGTCAAGAGGAGGGAAGAATGTAAAGAGACATCCAAGGCAACCCTAATAAAAGCAAAAAGCCCAGGCTTTAACTTTGAAAAGTAAGCAGCCAAAGGCAGAAGTAACCCCCTTAAAAGGCTCATGATCCAAAAGGTTCAAAGAGCCATAGGTGTAAGTCCCAAATGTGGAAGTAATCCCTAAAAAAGCTAATGAACCAAAACTAGAGGTCCAAAAGAAGACAACCTTGAAGGAGGGCATGCATAAACATAATGCATGATTAGTTGTCAAGGTGACCATTGAATGTGGTTCAAACAAGAGCTCCGAGGCTACCTCCCTTTTGTGGAGATCGCCAGAAATATCTTGCTTCAACCTACTCTTCACAAAGAAAAGAAAACCCATGTCAAGAAAGCGATGATGAAACAAGCCCAATAGCTTATGAGGAAGGTGCATGCTTTGAGCTAGAGCTAGTGTTTGCTTGAGTGCTTGGTTGAGTATGAGCCCCATTAACCCCACCAAAGTGTATCCCAGACCCTATCTCATAGACCTAGTGAAGGAACATTAGAGTTTGACCAAGGCCTCAAATAGACCCATAACCATTCTTAAGAGGCCATAACAAAAAAAAATTTAGTTCCAGATCCTCTTCCCTAGAACCAATCCAAGCAAGTCCCACATTGCTAGATGCAGTCAGGACTAAGTGAAGGTGAAAGTTGGCCTTCCATTGGTCACCATAGATAACAACATAACGTTTTTCTCGAGGCGGTTTTCCCCCTTAGAGGTGTCATCTTCTAGGGAAAGATCAATACAAATACCTTACACATTCACAAGTCCCAATGACTTCATCTCATCCCCTTAAGAAGCACCTCTTGCTAGAGAAGGATCATTGCACATACCTTACACATTGGCAAGTCCTAACCCACCTCAAAGAAGTAAGTATAAACCCAATGAGTGCAAGTATTGCCTTACAACCTTCTTGTCCTTGGAGTTTTGATTGCGATAAGTTCTCTTTTGCAAGAAGTTTTAAAACTTTAGAGAGACTTATCTGATTGTATGAATGGGAACTGAAGAGCCCACACATCTAAACTTGAACCAGAGGAGGAGGAGAATGAGCCATGTCCTATAGAGCACCCTCCCTCCATAACCAAAACCAAAGGATAGCACAAAGTGTCCGATGAACAATCTAGGGAAAAGGTTTGCATGATTGGTGGGACAAAAATGTCCTCTCTATTCATGCTTAGTGTAGCATCCCTTTTGGGAGCTAATAAATGACTTCCAGCAGAGCTAGGAGTAGCTAGTGGTGTGTGTAGCCAAGCATCAAGCTCTGCATTACCCACAGTCACCCGGCCAAGAAGAACAAAGTTGCATAGAGAATCTAAAAAGTATCTTCTCCTCATGGAGATAGATCTTCATCGACTTCACTAGGTTGACATTTTGGCCTCACATGAAACCTACACCCTCGATAGTGGGAAGCTGACCTAACTGACCTAAACAAGATCACCATCCAACCCAACACAGCGGTCTATAAAAGTAACAATGAGGATACTACGCGGTTCGAGGCAAGCCAAGCCTACCGAGCTTCCACACACAAGCTCAATAAGATCAAGTCCGAGGCAAATAAGGAAGTGAACCTTAGTGAAACTTAAAGAACTCGTCGAGCCTCAAGAACAAGATCTAAGCAAGTGCCTCAATACCTTTTTTTTTCAAAAAAAAAACCTCATATTAGTTATATGAAAAACCAATCGGTAGGGTAGTTTTTTCCCGAATAAAAAATCATTCCATTAGATATATGCAAAACCAACCAGTAGGTTGGAATACAAACATAGAATCTCTAAACAAGGACAAAACATAGGGAAGGATAGTCCCTTCCATGGCTGGCCCACTCTCAGAGGGAACTACCTCATACTAGGGGGGAGGGCAACCAAACCGATGGCTTGTAGTGCCAAGTGAGATCTCTGGCATTGTCTGAGAGGAAGGGACCCTACTACCATATGCGTAGGAAGGCTTCTTGACAGTTCTACATGTGGTTCAATCCTCCCTAAAACTTCGCCCATTAGCTGTGCAGCAGAGAGGGTATGAATGATATCTACCCATATGGCATGGATGGACTCCTCAGGGGAGTGAGGGTTCCGTCAATGGTCTCATTGCATCATGCCCACCAATTATGCCATGTTGCTAATGATCTCCCATCTTTGACAAGTGCCAAGGGATAGGCCTTTATAGTCAAGGATGGGGACAGACTATATCGTGCAATGTGCTAATGATATCCCATCTCTAACAAATGCCATGGACCAAGTCTCTATCAGAGAGTCATGGGTGAAAGAATTTATCAAATGCAATGTGTGAGCCTAAGAGGTTGGCCAATAGTTGTCTCCCTATTTCACCACACGAGTGCACCCTAGGTGATGATGCAAGAGGTAAGCCTGAGAGGTGGTGAATAGCCAAAGAATCCTCTGCCATACTTGTTGCGCTTTTGGGAAGAATCAAAGATAGTGTTGGTGAAAGTTGACAACCATTCATGGTTTCTCAAAGTCCTTATGTAATTAATTATAGATGGGAGAGGCCAAGATAAATTACTCAGTTTGTAGGCACACATGATTACCTTAACCCCTATTTGTCAAGACCCATTGTTAAAGCAAGAATCCATTAATTTTCCTAGGTCACCAATTTCCCTCATGGGACATGTAGAAGAGGTGTTTCAGAGGAGGTAAACATACCAAAGAGGAGGCTTAGTGAGACATGTAGAAGAGTTTGTGTTTTCGAGGTAGACATTGAGTTGGAGTCAACCTTCAATAGTGGCATTCATGAAATATCAATGACAAACTATTTTGTTTACATATCCACCTTAATCCATATAAATAGTATTTTTTCTACATAATATCCACCTTAATCTGTAGTTCTACCCACACTTTGTAATAGTATATGTTTTGAAGAGAGTGAGATAATGTCCTACATTATTTTTAGAAATACAACCTGAATACAAGTATCCTAAGCCTCCAATCAAAAGCCTCCTTCTCACAAGATTACTACAAACAAGGGGAGTAAATGAGATACAAATATGAGAGTTGGTGAGGACCCAAATAGTATGGGAGATCCTACCATGACAAAGCTAGAAGATTTACTGTTCAGAGGAGGGGTAGAAAAGAGCAAAAAAAATTAATGATGAAGGGTGTGCCTCTTGAATCTATGCTCATAAAGACAAAAAAGGGCACAAAACGCAAACTATGTTTTGATATATTTTACCATAGCTCCAAAGGCTAAAACCCTTTATGTGTTTTGTAGATGAAAATATGCACCCCAAGAAGTTTCATGAAGAAAAACACAAGGACAATGGTGAAGCGATGATACTAGTGGAGCCCTTGCAAACATTACCAAGATTGGTGAGCTAATGCAACCTCCAAGCACACAAAAAAGGAATAGAAAGAAAAAGAAAAAGGAATAGAAAGGAATAGAAACCTCCAAGAACACAAAAAAGGAATAGAAAGGAATAGAAACCTCCAAGAACACAAAAAAGGAATAGAAAGGGAAAGAAAAAGGAATAGAAACCTCCAAGCACACAAAAAAGGAATCAAAACCTCCAAGCACACAAAAAAGGAATAGAAAGGGAAAAAAAAGGAATAGAAACCTCCAAGAACACAAAAAAGGAATAGAAAGGCCATTGGTGAACTGATCCTTGCAAACATTACTAAGATTGGTGAGCTAGTACAACCTCCAAGCACACAAAAAAGGAATAGAAAGGGAGCTAAAGATGCAAAAAACTTAATGAAGTTGTAGAGCTAGTGGCTTTAAGATCACATGATCTATGTAATGTTCATGCATTATAATTGCCATAAGAATAAGAATAGGGATTGTTTCTCCAATGACACTTGTGAGATTATGTTTCCATATGAATAAGAATAGGAATTATTTTTTAATAAAGATTATGACACTTTTGAGAACTACATGTCCTAGTTAATGAATTCACGTTAACATAAGTTTCATAAGAAACTCCACAAACCTAATCCTATTAACGAAAGGGGTAGGTTAGAAAAAGCAATCAACTTGGTGCAGAAGTGCTGCCAAGAAAAAATTAAGGCAAAGCTCAATAAAATGGCACATTCAAATGTCAACACATTCGTGCAAGCTACAAATCCCATTGAACAGATCAAGCCTGATTTGAGGAACGTATACACCTCCTCAATAGCTAGTGATTCTTCAATCACCCATGAATAATCCTATGGATCATAAAAGGCACATGAGAACTTATCCAAAGGACATAGCATGCCTCACTACATTCCTATCTTTAGAGAATAGAATGCTTAATGGGTCCTTATTACAAAGAAATCCTAGTGTAAATAGATCTCGAACATTGGATGAATGATAAAATCCAAGAAAAACATGAAGATCTTGTTAAGAAAGTACATGTATGATAACTAAGCCCTAATTCAATGGAATATTTTGAAGGACAAAAATAGGCAAGTATCCCATTGACTAATTTGGTAGACTATTATGAGAAGGATGATACCAATGCCCCACTTCTTCCAATAGTTTACAAGGTTGGGAAGCCACAACAATCCTAGATGGTGGTGCTAGTATTACAATTGTAAACAAACACTGCTAAGAAAAATGGGGCAAACCTCCTTTGAAACATAATTATTGGTTGTGAAACATGTTAACCACCACATAGGTTAACATGGTTTCATGTGCCTAACCTACGTAAGGTGCTTTTCCATCTTACCTATGCGATCAAGCACTTATCTTTTTTAAGACAACACTAGGACATATAAATCAACCTTACCCTGGGCTTAATATTTAATTGGGAAAGTCTATGCACTAGGTGTACATAGTTGCTTAGGACTAGGAACAGAAGCTAGACCATTTTTACGTTTGGCTAGCCTAGTGTGAAAACTAGTCAGTTGTATATAAGTAATTTTTTACAATAAGTAATACACAATCATTCCCTTGCAATAGTTTTCTTGTGAGCTCTCCTTCTTCCCTTTTCTTGCTTGCTTATATGCTATTGAAGGATATTTTCTTGGGAAAATCGAGAGCCAGCAGAGCCAACATTTGTGGCCATGCCATTCGTTTACAACAGCAGTTAGAACCATCATAAAGGTTTATCTCTTCTTGCCTCCATCAAGGCATTGAGAGCTCTACCTTCACCCATTCTAGTGTGATAACAGAGTGAGGATGCATTGGTGGATGAGATGAGTTAGCACACCCACAATGGGAAGTTGCATTTGCAACTCAAAGGCAAGACCCAACGATGTATGCTTTGACAAGACTCATTACTTGAACATATCTGGTGCCACAATCCGGAACAAGGTCAGGGATTAGCTTCATTTTTCTATCCATTCCAAGCTATTGGCAATACTGTCTCATGTTGGTTAGGAGGTCACACTCTAAAAAACATGTGCTTTTGGATCCATTGGATATGTTTGTTTGTGGTTAATTTTATTTCATTGCTTTAATCAAGTATTAGCTTAGAAATTGTGATTAGGAGTGGAATCCACTCTGAAAACATGAGCAGTGACCTCCATTATGTTGAATTAGAGTAGGGTTGTCAATTTTTGTTTATGCATTTCATATTTTTTCATAATTTTTTTATGTCTTATTGGAATTGGTCATTTAGAAGCATGGTAGACCAATAAAAAAACAATCAAAAAATATTTAATTACTTGCATCATAATCCTTGAATAGGATTAGGACCACTATTCACATAAAAACCATATCAAACTAGCTCTCGGGAGGGGATGTTAGCCCATTGTCTTGTGCAAAAAAGACATGAGTCTGGACACATGAGCCTACAACTATACGAATGATGTGAATCATGAGTCTAGACACATGAGCCTGGATATGTGAGCCATGATTCTTGACATGTGAACCTACAAATGTGAGCCTAGATACATGCGTCTAGAGGTAAGTATACCTAATATAATATAGACCAGTTATTATTGTCACCATAAAGACTCATACCGACATACCTACTCATATCCTTAGAATTTCTCTTGTCATCTGTACCAACTACAAATTCTAAGGAAACATCTTATCCTTTGCAATTATTAGAGAATTAAGTATACTTAATTACACACCAACCTCATCATAGGCCCAGTTATGTGCCCTAGGTAGGCTTATTTCATATAAGTGAAGTACATGAGTCGAGTTCATACATCCTAGAGGCATGAACCTAGACACTTGAACCAGGAGACATGAGCCTAAAGGCATAAGTCTACAGTCTCGTGAACTTGTACATGTGAACCTACACACGTGATATTGTGAAGACGTGAATCTAGAGACATTGACTTCCATATGTGAACCTGAACATGTGAACTTGCGTACATGAACCTATAGATGTGAACCTCCAGATGTGAACCTAGAGACGTGAGTCTAGAGCCATAAACCTAAACACATAAGCTTAAAGACATGAGTCTAGAGGCATAAACCTAGACACATGAACCTAGCAGTAATGCCCAAAAAAGATCATCAATTTCACACAAAAAAATCACCGAGCGGAGCAGTAAAAAAGAGCAACACGAAGAGAAGTGATAGAATTCAACCACTATAGAACCAAAATCACACCTCTTTTTAAAAAAAATCGAAAGCCATTTTTAGACCTGAACCAATCACATTTATATACGGAAGGGTAACCAGTCCTTAAGTAAACTTGAAAATAGGGAGGAAACCTCCTCCCATGGGTCAAGGCATTCTCACCAATGATTGAGACACAACCACTTGGACTACTTCAATTGATATTTGTAGGGCTTGCACAACGTAAAAGCTCACACCACGTCAATTGAATTCTATAGACCTTGTAACAAGATATTGGATGGTGAAGATGAGGACCAATAATATGAGCCTCTACCATAGCTTTCCACCTCCGAGGATTGAATTCACATTCTAGAATCCACTAATCCTACAACCCTGAAAGTAAGGCGAGGAAAAGGACTAGTGCCATTGGAAACCACACAGTACAACCACGTAAAAAAGGACGAGATCCCATACCCTCAAACACAGGGTTTCATGCAATCCCCACGAATGTCCGGGCAAGGGACTAGTCCGGCGGTTCTTCCGAAATCAAGACCAGAAAAACTTTCCTCGCCCAAAAAGCACGGGCGATTCCTCTAGGAAAATCTTCTAACAAAAATTTTACCTAACGAGGTCAAGGGCCTTAACTATCCTTTCTATTCCGACCGAACTCGTAGGTCACATTGTCAAATCAAGGAAGGGACTTACACTTGGTTCATAGAGATCATCGCTTTTTTCCCCTCAACGAGGCACAACCGTTGATTCTTTCCCATAGAACAAGAATCTCCCTATGACTTACTTTAACTAATCATAACTTGAACATAACTGAAATTTATTGTAGGAATCCATCGATCCAGCCTAGGCCCATGGATTAGCCAACCGCCCACCAACCATTGTATTGGTGGGATCCCTCTTTATAAAAATTTGGTTGTATTTGGTCTCGGGTACCAGGGAAAAGAGTTCCCAGGCCCCCTAGCCGGCACTCATGCAAAATATAAAATAGACGCACCACTTACGCATACAATATGAAATTGCCTTTTCTCAGATTCAACTATCTTCAAGACAAAATTGTAATAGAACCACAGTGTTTCCATCATAATCCTCAATATTCCAGTTCCATGGTTTTTACAAACAAGTGTCATCTGGACTCTCCATTGAAGATTAACTAGTCAACCAACGAGATCTAATTTCATAGTTTCCAGTTCACTTAAATAAATTTCTCGCCAATCTATGAATATATCTTCCTTGACATACGCATGGGTGTCCTAGCAGCCATGATCCCGTGCATCACCTAGTCAGAACCCTCTATGATCCTCCTTAGGTGTCCTAGCACTTCACTTAGGGACCGCTTTGGAAGCGCACCATTTTCAATTGTACCGAGGCTGGTCAAGACCTTGGCAGGCTTTGCCGCACGAGAGACGTCCTTCGATGACTCCCCGCCAACTTGCAACATAGTTTTCCTTAGATTAAACCATAAGCCAAATGCTTCCTCCAGCATTCTAGTGTAAGACAATCCTTTACAAAAATAGAGTTTCTATGCAAGTAAGATTTTCCCATTGAGTTTACTTTTATCTCACGAAAACCATTTCACGAGGAAACATCTCTCATGTTGGTTTCACAAGACCCTTTTTTCAGACCCAGACTTTCTCAATGAAAATCATGAATCTCGTATCTCGGTGATCCATCTATCCATTACAACGAATTTCTTACTTATTTCTAGATGATTTTGGGTCTTAGGGAAAACTTCTATAAATCAGTCGGTTATCCATTCTTCGTACTGAAGAAATGGGAATGGTCACAAGACTTGGCTTAATTTTTGATTCAAGAGATGGGCATGCATCTTACTAACCCACCTTTCTCGCATGGTCATGATCTAACACCGAATTACTTGAATTTATTCCTAAAGATATTCCTCAATTTATCTGATAAAATAACTATGATTTCTAATCATAAGGGTAAATATCCAAAATTATGAAAATTCATTCTTCCTTGGATATAATATAACTATAAATAATTATATTCATGAATAATGAAATTCAACAAGGATATTTCTTTTTCCAATGATCCTTTAATAAATATGCATATACCATTTTAATAAAATATTTCCATAGAAATATTCTTAAATATTCGTTTCTCCTTTTGAACCTAGGCATCACATGCCATAGAAATATGATGAAACATTCTCTGTTGATACCAAAATTAATTTATGCATTTTTCTATTTAATGATACGATGGAAATTTCTCTTTTGATAAATAAATAAATAAAAATACCCATGTATATACATACCATGAATATACCTATTTTAAAATATGACAAAAATTCCTCTTTTTACCATTTAGACATTTATGCATATATACTATAAATGTATATTAAAAAATGTGACAAAAATCTATCTTTTAGCATTTGAAATGTTTTATGCATAGAATATCGTAAAAATTCATCTTTTTGCATCTAGATTTTTATGCATGCACATACTATGAAAAAAATGTAACAAAAATCCTTCTTTTAGCATTAAAATGTTTATGCATAGAATATGATGAAAATTTATCTTTTTGCATTATCAAATTTATGCATAATCATAATTACATAAAAATATGGTGAGACTTTCTCTTTTAATATAAAAATTTTTGTGCATAAACCTAAGCATAATTATATTTAATCATCTTGTTTATTTTTAAAAATATCTAATTATTACTTACCATATGAAAATGATTACAAGAATGTTAGCATAAACTCTCTTTCAACTTAAAATGAACAAATATGAATTTTGTTAACATAAAACAAGCTTAAATAAATTAATTCTCATTTTAATTGGATTAAAAATCATTAAAATGTTTAATCTCCATCTCTAGCTTGTTAGGCCTAGAGTTTTGGATAAGAAAATGAGATTAGGACTAAGATCTATATCCTTCCAAGAAGGATTTAGCCATATAGGTGAGAATTCTTTCAAAAAGAGAGATTTACAATTCAAAAACATTACTTTTAAGCATAAGAGATTAACATTAATGCATTTAAACAACATAAATCAATAAAAGCATGGTTTTAAGAAGAAACCATAGATTAAAAAGCTTTCGAAGCATTATACAGGTTGGGAAGAAGATTACCATAAGAAGAGAGTAAAACACCATTGTTTTAGGCTTACCCTTGGTTTTTGGCTTGATTCTTTAAAGAGAAGTGAAGCCCTCAAGAAGAACCTTGGCCACCAAGTAGAAGAGGATAATCTCTAAGAAAAGAAGAGGATTAGTGAAATCCAAAGCTTCACAATGGAGAGGCAAGGTAGAGGGATAATGGAAATACACTAATATTGAAAATTACACTAGCATCATGTAAATATACTAAGATGAAAATACAAAGGAATGGGGCTCTATTTATAGGAGAGGGAGGCCACCAACCAAGTCCAACTGGGATCTAGAGGCTTCCAGCTTCAGTTTAATCCAATTTGGACAAGTTTTGGACTAGTTAGGCTCACTTTTCTGATCTAGTTTGAAAGAGAGAGAGGAGAGATAAAATATCTTATTTTTTTGAATTAAAAATTGGGGGTAATAATGAGATCCTAGGCGCCTCCTTTATGAGCTCTTGAGGTGTCAAAATTCTAATTTTTTACTAATAAACCCTCATTTTTTTTACTATTAAGTACCTGTACTAGTCAACTCTTCATCTTATGTGAGAATTTACTCATTTTTGGTGGATTTTCTTTTATTCTTGTATTTTTCTTATTCCAACACTTAGATTAACCCTATTTCGCCCTTTAGAAAACTCTTTGGACTTTAATCCATAATTTTCTGAAAATGTGAACCCTTAGGTTAAGGTGTCTAATGCACATATTCATTTAATTTCTAATGCATATTAGAAAACTCTTTTTAAACTTCTATTTCAGGGAAATTTATCTTAAATAAAAGGGATAACTTTATATCCAAAAATATCTCAAAACTATATTATCTCTCTCTAGAATATTTTTTCTCTCTAGACCAAAAACAAGGAAAAACAATGTTTTCTTGCATTCTGAAATAGGGGATGATTACAAGGGACTAAGAGGAGAACTTATACATCTTTTAGGGACTGAGGAGTAACCTTACATCCTCTCCCACTTGAAAAACGCGAGATGTCCTCATCTCGCAAAGTGGGGGTAGTCCTTTATTAGTTCTTCTTCTTTCTCCCAAGTGGCATCCTCTAAAGGATAGAATTGCCACTTGACCAAAAACTCTCTAAGGACTCTGCTCCTAATGAGAGCCTTCTCCTAAACATCTAGGATTTCTTCGGGTTGGAGTTCCAATATCTGGCCTTGAGTCAGAGAAGTCAACTCTTCATCATCCAGCACATGACTCGGCCTAGGTACATACTCTTTTAGTAAACTGACATGGAACACATTATGTATCTTGAGATGGGGAGGTAGAAGAAGTTCATAAGCTAGATCTCCTACTTTCTTAGTAACGGCGTACGGCCCACAGAATCTAGGAGATAGCTTTTTGTACTTCCCTAGAGATAAAGAACTTCTCTTGGGTCGTACACGAATGAAGACCATATCTGATTCTTCAAACACTCTCTCCTTTCTTTTCTTGTAGCATATTGATTTTGTCTATCCTGGGCAGCCTTAATATCTTTGCGGATTGCCTGCATTTCCTACTCCATATCATCAAGCATCTGTCTAGACATCTCAACCCTGATCAATGGGTCGAACCAAGTTAATGGTGTGAGGCAATCTTGTCCATACAAAGCTTTGAAAGGGCTCATCCCGATACTTCGGTGATAAGAGGCATTATAAGCAAAATCAACTAGATGTAAGTAGCTTAACCACTTTTTTGGGTTCTCTACCCCACAGCATGACCGAAGAATATCTTCAATTACTTGGTTCACTCTTTCAGTCTGTCTATCTGTCGTCTCAGGATGATAAGTAGTACTGAGATCTAAAGAAGTTCCCACTACTTCGAAGAATGTAGTCCAGAACCTTGACGTGAATTTAGGATCTCTGTTGCTTACTATTCTTCTGGGTAAGCCATGTAGCCTGAAAATCTCCTTGAGGAAGACTCTGGCAACATCCACTACAGTGTAGGTTTCTTTTACTAGAATCAGATGGGCAACCTTGGTCTGTCAACTACCACAAAAATGGAGTTGTAACCTAATTGCACTGACGGTAATCTAGTAACAAAATCTATATTGACTCATTTATTAATCACTGACGTACATGATTGAGTACGTCCTGGCCAGAAAAGAAGCTCTTCATTACAGACATGTAGGTCTTTATGAACCCTGGATGTCTAGCTATCGGGCTATCATGGGCTTCTCTCAGAATTTTTCCCTTTGTTTCCTCATCATTAGGAATGCATAGCCAATTATTGTAATACATGCATCCTTCGTCCAATTTGTACCCAAGAACTCAACTCATTTCCTGAGGAGTCTTGCTTTCCTGCATCAGTAGGGTAGCAATAGGGGCAAATAATTTTTCCTACATGATCTTCTCTCTTGCTTTACTGATCAACGAGATTGACACCAATGTTATTGCAAGCAAGGAGGCTTTCCTACTGAGCGCATCGGCTACCACATTTTATTTCCCTGGCTGGTACTTAATCTCAAATTCTTGCAGGATCTACATCCACCTTCTTTGACGCATGTTGAGATCTCTTTGGGTGAAGATCCACTTCTTCAGCATTTGATGATCTTTCATCAAGGTGAATCTCTATCCCAAGAGATAATGTCTCCACAACTTTAGAGCATAAACTACTGAGAGTAGCTCCAAGTCATGGACATCATGCATTCTAAGTTTTTTGGATTCATAGTTTACTGCATGAGCTTCCTGCATAAGTGCACCTCCTAGGGCAAAACCACTGGCATCTGTCACTACTTCAAAGGGTATAGAAAAATCTAGCAATTTAAGGACAGGGTTGGTTACTAAGGCTGTCTTCAGCTTATCAAAAGCACTATGACACATAGCGGTCCAATGAAATACGGTACTCTTTGTGAGGTCCCTATCCCCACTGCGCAAATGAATTCAGGGGTGCTAGCAGCGGAAGTAGCACTTCTTACGTGCGGGGCAGGGTCCCACACTCAGGGCCTTGCCCACGGATATCCGGACAAGAGACTAATCCATTGGTTCTTCCAAAATTGAACCCGAAAAAACTTCCCTTGCCCGGAAAGCTCGGGCGATTCCTCCAGGATAACTTTTCTCTAACGTAGTCAAAAGCCTTAACTAACTGAACTGATCTGACCGAACCCATAAGTCCCATAGTCAGATCAGGGAAAAGATTATACTTGGATCATAGAGATCAACGCTTTTTTCCTCATTGAGAGGCACAGTCGTTGATTCTTTTCCATAGAACAATTTTTATCGAGGATTTGCTTCATCTATCGAACCAGAACAGAATTGAGTCTCAATTTAGGGATCCATCAGTCCAGCTACCCCATCCAGTCCCATGGGTTAGCCAACCGCCTAACCACTGTAGTGATGGGATCCAATTAAGAATTTGGTTAGGTTGTCCTGGGTACCGGGGAAAAGAGTGGATATTCATGCAAACTTAAAACTAGTCACACCACTTATACACCCAATATGAAATTGCCTTTTTCACATATTCAACAGTCTTTAAAACAATCATTTAATGAAACCATAGTGTCATTGATCATAATCCTCTAATTATCTAGTTGAATCCTTATTTCCAAACATTCCTTCATCGCTGTACCTATGGCATCACTGGCACCAGAACGCTCACCCCCATGTCCACTCCTCAGGGGCCTTTTCTATAGTTCCTAGCTCATAGTAACCGGCAAGTATTCATTTAACAAAAATGGAGTCTCCGTTGAAGATCAGCAAGATCAACCAACAGATCCATATAAAAGAGCCATGGACTCATCCGTTGAGGACTAGCAAGGTCAATCAACCAGATCCATGCCCGAATTCAAAAAACAACTCTTACTCCTTGTTCCAATATCTTCCCCCGACGTACGTGTGGGTATCTTTGGTGACCCAGAGCCCAAGCACTGTATGGTCAGCACCCTCTAGGATCCTTCACAGGTCACCTAGCGCTTCACTCATAGGGCCGCTTCCTTGGTCCCTCATCCACTGTACCGGAAGCTCACCATTTAAATCAAACCAAGGCTGGTCAAGACCTCGGCCGACCTTGCTATGCGAGACATCCTCCGTTGACTCTTTGTTCAACAGTTGCAACTTTAACAGATAAGTCTCCATGACCTCATTCACAAGACGATCAAATTGCTTCCCCAGCATTCTTGACATAAAAACATCCCGATTCACATGCTAACACATTCATTCACATCCTATATCATTCATTCACATCCCAATTCACATGCTAACACATTCATTCACATCCTATATCATTCATTCACATCCAGATTCACATGCTAACACATTCATTCACATCCTATATCATTCATTTACATCCTAATTCACATGACATCACATCTCATCTATTCATTTACGTTTATCTGATTCACATCACATCACATCTCTTATCATTCATTCTCATCTATCTGATTCATATCACATCTTATCACATCTATTTATAGAATATAAGAGAATTCTTATTTTTGATATAAAGATTCTTTACGCATCTATTTATGCATAATAAGAACAACTTCAGTGGGAAATAACACTTTTATAAAAATCCGTTTATGCATCTATTTATGCATAAATTTAATTTTAAGGAGAATAACACTTTCAAAATAAAAATAAATCTTTTATGCATCTTTCTATGTATAAATTCAATTTTAATGAGAATAACTCTTTTGAAATAAAAATAAATTTCTGTATGCATCTTTCTATGCATAAAATCAAAATTAATGAGAGTAACTCTTTTGAAATAAAAATAAATTTCTTTATGCATCTTTCTATGCATAAAATCAAAATTAATGAGAATAACTCTTTTGAAATAAAAATAAATTCTTTATGCATCTTTTTATGCATAAAATCAAAATTAATGAGAATAACTCTTTTGAAATAAAAATAAATTTCTTTATGCATCTTTCTATGCATAAAATAAAAATTAATGAGAGTAACTCTTTTGAAATAAAAATAATTTTCTTTATACATCTTTCTATACATAAAATCAAAATTTGATGAGAATAATACTTTTGAAATAAAATAAATCTTTATGCATCTTTCTATGCATAAAATCAAAATTTGATGAAAGTAACGCTTTTATAATAAAATAAATTCTTTTATGCATCTATTTATGCATAAATTTAATTTTAATGAAAGTAACACTTTTATTTAAAAAAATCTTTTATGCATCTATTTATGCATAAAAATCAATTTTGATGAAAGTAACACTTTTATAATCAAAATATTCCCAATATGCATCTTTCCTTGCATAGAAATAAATTCTAATGAAAATAATATTTTTATAATAAAAATATTTCTAATATACTTTTTTCAATGCATAGAATAAAAATAACACTTTTAGAATACACGAGCGGTGGGGATTACTCTTTTTGAATAATAAAAAGATAAAACTTACTTCACTAAATTTAAGAAAATTTTGCCATAACCTCCTTTGTATGGCTGACCATTTTTTAAATTTTTCACTTTAAAACTTACTAGAAATTATCCAAGATGATTTAAATCATTCTAATCTAATCAATTTTCACTTTATTAAGAGTAAACAATATGAAAAGTTTAATTCCATCAATTTGATTACACATCTAGGATAAAGAAAGGCTGAATTCAATAATGAAGAGAAGGAGGAAAGCCTTTCCAGCAAGACATAACATCCATTTTCATTTTAAAGAAAGCAAAAATCAAAAAACCATAAAATAGAATAAGAAAAAGTAGAATTTCTAATTTATTAGGAGTTTTGTGAGCTTTCCTTTGGCTTGATGGTTTGAGGGATCTACTCTTATTTGCAACAAGAGTGGCCACCAATTCTTTTAAAGAGGAAATAATCAAAAACAAATGAATTATCAATGAATTCACTGTTTTTGGCTCTGGGGAGGAGAAGTAGAGTTACAGTGCATAAAACACTATTAACCATTTACAAAGGGGGAGGTTTCATTTATAGGAAAAAGTGAGCCTCTAACCAAGAAAATTGATTCTAGAATTTTCCAGATCAGATTGGTCAATTTTTGACCATTTTTTGGTCAGTTTAGCTTACTTTTTGGATCTAGTTAGAGCAGGAGAGAGGAGAGATGAAAATATCTCATTATTTGTGAGTTTAAAACTCAACCACACATGTGAAATAGGTGCCTCCTTCATGAGGGAAATTCCCCGCGCTGAAGTGTCAAAAATGTATCATTTCTTCTAAATATCTCTTCTTTTTTAACTAGTAACCTTGTTCTTAGTCAACTCTTCATCTTATGTCAGCATTTACTCATTTTTGGGGGATTTTCTTTTATTCTTCCATTTATCTCCTCCCTACATTTGGATTAATCTAATTAGTCCATAGGAACCTTAATTCAAAAATTTGAGAAAATCTGGACCCTTAGGCTAAGGTCCTTTTTACCTAATTTCAATTTATTCCAATTGCACATTAGAAATTTCTTTTTGAATATCTGTTTCAAGGGAAACCATTTTAGACACTAGGAGGATTTTTATATCCAAAAATATCTCAATTTTGAATTACCTCCCTCTAGACATTTTCTCTTTCTAGGCCAAAACAGGGTAAAACATGATCTTTCTTTTATTTCAAAGAGGGGAATAATTATAAGATCAAAAGGGGAGGTTCTTACACCTGCACACCTCAAAAGCCGGAGGGAGGAATCTTACATCCTACCCCACTTAAAAAACACGAGATGTCCTTATCTCGCAAAATTAGAGGAGAACTCTTTTCCTTAAGATCCAACTGATTCTGGGGCTCCTTATAGTCTGGTGAACCCAACAGAATCTTGGGATAAAGATCCCTTATATAAAACTCATCATCAGATAATAATTCACTTAGATCGTAACATTCAATCCTTATCACAATAATGGTCCATTAGACCGAATTTTCTATCTGAACAGTCCTTCATGAAAATTTTCAATTATATAGATTTTTAATTTGACATCCCTTAACTTGATCCACTGGGTCAAGTGTTAACATCAACAATCTGCCAGCACAATCCACTAATCTCATAGTGATTTAATGAAGTCATTAACGTCATTCCAGCGCTACGAACATCATCACAGGGACTCGTCCCATTCATCCTCATTGTGGTTTTGCTTAGTTTATTACATTTTAACCAAAATTCAGGAATCTTTATTTTTCAATCAGAATCCAAATCAACTCATCAGTTCTCAACCGAACTTTAAAATCATATCAACCACATTCGAATTCATCATCTAGATAGTATTAATGCTTATAATTTCAAGTCTTAGATTTACTCGTATATACTGCCAGTAAAGAGCTGTGGTTATACCCTCGGTATATACGGGTAGTCATGGTCCTTGGAACTATAAGGTAAATACCATCATGTCTAGGCCTCAAGCAAGTCAGGGATTCCATACAATTGCGGTACTTCCATCTGAAGACCCAATTACTAATTTACAAATTTCAGTTTGAATATCAAATTGTATGAATTTCAATTTGAATATCAAATTGTATGAATTTTATCACACAATTACAACCTTCTATTCATAAATTTTTGACATTTTTTGGCTTCTCGGTTGATCCTCATTCGCCAATTTGCTCTGATACCAGCTGTGAGGTCCCTATCCCCACCGCGCAACGAATTCAGGGGTGCTAACAGCGAAAGTAGCACTTCTTGCGCAGGACAGGGTCCCACACTCGGGACCTCGCCCACAGATATCCGGACAAGAGACTAATCCATCGGTTCTTCCAAAACCGAACCCAGAAAAACTATCCTTGCCCGGAAAGCTCGAGCGATTCCTCCAGGATAACTTTTCTCTAACGTAGTCAAAAGTCTTAACTAACTGAACTGATCTGACCGAACCCGTAAGTCCCATAGTCAGATCAGGGAAAAGATTGTACTTGGATCATAAAGATCAACGCCTTTTTCCTCATTGAGAGGCACAGCCATTGATTCTTTTCTATAGAACAATTTTTGTATAGGATTTACTTCATCTATCGAACCAGAACAGAATTGAGTCTCAATTTAGGGATCCATCAGTCTAGCCTAACCCCATCCAGTCCCCCATGGGTTAGCCAACCGCCAACCACTGTAGTGATGGGATCCAATTAAGAATTTGGTTAGGTTGTCCCGAGTACCAAGGAAAAGAGTTCCCAAGCCCCCTAGCCGGATATTCATGCAAACTCAAAACTAGTCACACCACTTACACACCTAATATGAAATTTTCTTTTTCACAGATTCAACAGTCTTTAAAATAGTCATTTAATGAAACCATAGTGTCACTGATCATAATCCTCTAATTATCCAGTTGAATCCTTATTTCCAAACATTCCTTCATCGGTGTACCTATGGCATCATTGGCAACCAAAACGCTCATCCCCTGTCCACTCAAGGGCCTTTTCGATAGTTCCTAGCTCATAGTAGGAACCGGCAAGTATTCACTTTAACAAAAATGGAGTCTCCGTTGAAGATCAGCAAGATCAACCAACAGATCCATATATAAAGAGCAATGGACTTATCCGTTGAAGACCAGCAAGGTCAATCAACCAGATCCATGCCTGAATTCAAAAAACAACTCTTACTCCTTGTTCCAATATCTTCCCCGACGTACGTGTGGGTATCTTCGGTGACCCAGAGCCCGAGCACCGTATGGTCAGCACCCTCTAGGATCCTTCGCAGGTCACCTAGCGCTTCACTCATAGGCCGCTTCCTTGGTCCCTCATCCACTGTACCGGAAGCTCACCATTTAAATTAAACCGAGGCTGGTCAAGACCTCGGCTGACCTTGCTACGCGAGACGTCCTCCGTTGACTCTCCGTCCAGCAGTTTCAACTTTAACAGATAGGTCTCCAACGACCTCATTCACAAGACGGTCAAAATGCTTCCCCAGCATTCTTGACATAAAACAGTCATTTAAAAACAGATTTCACATATACAAATACAATTCCAACAATATTTCCATCTTTTCTTATCACTCAAAATCCTTTCACATTAGTCCCCATCTTTTCTCATCTTCCCAAAAAAAATTATTCATCAATCCCTATCACCTCACATCATTCCTACATCAAATCACATCCAATCGCATCATCCACACATCAATCCACATCATCCATACATCCAATCGCATCTTTTGAAATAAGAATAAATTTCTTTATGCATCTTTCTATGCATAATATCAAAATTAATGAGAATAACTCTTTTTAAATAAAAATAAATTCTTTATGCATCTTTCTATGCATAAAATCAAAATTTGATGAGAATAACACTTTTGAAATAAAATAAATTCTTTATGCATCTTTCTATGCATAAAATCAAAATTTGATGAAAGTAACGCTTTTATAATAAAATAAATTCTTTTATGCATCTATTTATGCATAAATTCAATTTTAATGAAAGTAACACTTTTATTAAAAAAAATCTTTTATGCATCTATTTATGCATAAAAATCAATTTTGATGAAAGTAACACTTTTATAATCAAAATATTCCCAATATGCATCTTTCCTTGCATAGAAATTAATTCTAATGAAAATAATATTTTTATAATAAAAATATTTCTAATATGCTTTTTTCAATGCATAGAATAAAAATAACACTTTTAGAATACACAAGCGGTGGGGATTACTCTTTTTGAATAATAAAAAGATAAAACTTACTTCACCAAATTTAAGAAAATTTTGCCATAACCTACTTTGTATGGCTGACCATTTTTTAAATTTTTCACTCTAAAATTTACTAGAAATTATCCAAGATGATTTAAATCATTCTAATCTAATCAATTTCCACTTTATTAAGAGTAAACAATATGAAAAGTTTGATTCCATCAATTTGATTACACATCTAGGATAAAGAAAGGCTGAATTCAATAATGAGGAGAAGGGGGAAAGCCTTTCCAGCAAGGCATAACATCCATTTTCATTTTAAAGAAAGCAAAAATCAAAAAACCATAAAATAGAATAAGAAAAAGTAGAATTTCTAACTTACTAGGAGTTTTGTGAGCTTTCCTTTGGCTTGATGGTTTGAGGGATCTACTCTTGTTTGCAACAAGAGTAGCCACCAATTCTTTTGAAGAGGAAATGGTCAAAAACAAATGAATTATCAATAAATTCACTGTTTTTGGCTCTGGGCAGGAGAAGTAGAGTAACAGTGCATAAAACACTATTAGCCATTTACAAAGGGGGAGGCTTCATTTATAGGAAAAAGTGAGCCTCTAACCAAGCAAACTGATTCTAGAATTTTCCAGATCAGTTTGGTCAGTTTTTGACCATTTTTAGGTTAGTTTAGCTTACGTTTTGGATCTAGTTGAAGCAGGAGAGAGGAGAGATGAAAATATCTCATTATTGTGAGTTTAAAACTCAACCACACATGTGAAATAGGCGCCTCCTTCATGAGGGGAATTCCCCACGCTGAAGTGTCAAAAACGTATCATTTCTTCTAAATATCTCTTCTTTTTTAACTAATAACCTTGTCCTTAGTCAACTCTTCATCTTATGTGAGCATTTACTCATTTTTGGGGGATTTTCTTTTATTCTTCCATTTATCTCCTCCCTACATTTGGATTAATCTAATTGGTCCATAGGAACCTTACTTCAAAAATTTCAAAAAATCTGGACCCTTAACGCTAAGGTCCTTTTTACCTGATTTCAATTTATTCCAATTGCTCATTGGATTTTTTTTTGAATATCTGTTTCAATGGAAACCATTTTAGACACTAGGAGGATTTTTATATCCAAAAATATCTCAATTTTGAATTACCTCCCTCTAAACATTTTCTCGCTCTAGGCCAAAACAGGATCTTTCTTTTATTTCAGAGAGGGGAATAATTATCAGATCAGAAGGAAAGGTTCTTACACTTGCACACCTCAAAAGCCGGAGGGAGGAATCTTACATCCTACCCCACTTAAAAAACGTGAGATGTCCTCATCTTGCAAAATTAGAGGAGAACTCTTTTCCTTAAGATCCAACTCATTTTGGGGTTCCTTATAGTCTGGTGAACCCAACAGAATCCTGGGATAAAGGTCCCTTATATAAAACTCATCATCAGATAATAATTCACTTAGATCGTAACATTCAATCCTTATCACAATAATGGTCCATTAGACCAAATTTTGTATCTGAACAATCCATGAAAATTTTCAATTATACAGATTTTTAATTTGACATCCCTTAACTTGATCCACTAGGTCAAGTGTTAACAAAGCAGCAATTTGCTAGCACAATCCACTAATCTCATAGTGATGTGCTGAAGTCATTAATGTCATTCTAACTACGAATATCATCACAAGGACTCGTCCCATTCATCCTCATTGTGGTTTTGCTTAGTTTATTACATTTCAACCAAAATTTAGGAATCTTTATTTTTCAATCAGAATCCAAATCAACTCATCAGTTCTCAACTAAAATTTAAAATCATATCAACCACATTCGAATTCATTATTTGGATAGTATTAATGCTTATAATTTCAAGTCTTAGATTTACTCGTATATA
Source organism: Cibotium barometz (assembly GCF_041138505.1). NCBI lineage: Eukaryota > Viridiplantae > Streptophyta > Polypodiopsida > Cyatheales > Cibotiaceae > Cibotium > Cibotium barometz. The sequence continues at coordinate 47,435,480 of NC_141088.1, forward strand.
CTGCCAGTAAAGAGCTGCAGTTATACCCTCGGTATATACAGGTAGTCACGGTCCTTGGAACTATAAGGTAAATACCATCATGTCTAGGTCTTAAGCAAGTCAGGGATTCCATACAATTGCGGTACTTCCATCTAAAGACCCAATTACCAATTTACGAATTTCAGTTTGAATACCAAATTGTATGAATATTATCACACAATTACAACCTTTTACTGCTTCTTCATAAATTTTTGACATTTTTGGCTTCTCGGTTGATCCTCATTAGCCAATTCGCTCTGATACTACCAGCTGTGAGGTCCCTATCCCCACTGCGCAACGAATTCAGGGGTGTTAGCAGCAAAAGTAGCACTTCTTGCGCGGGGTAGGTTCCCAATCTATCGAACCAGAACAGAATTGAGTCTCAATTTAGGGATCCATCAGTCCAGCCTAAACCCATCCAGTCCCATGGGTTAGCCAACCGCCCAACCACTGTAGTGATGGGATCCAATTAAGAGTTTGGTTAGGTTGTCCCGGGTACTAGGGAAAAAAGTTCCCAAGCCCCCTAGCCGGATATTCATGCAAACTTAAAACTAGTCACACCACTTACACACCCAATATGAAATTGCCTTTTTCACAGATTCAACAGTCTTTAAAACAATCATTTAATGAACCATAGTGTTATTGATCACATAATACTCTAATTATCCAGTTGAATCCTTATTTCCAAACATTCCTTCATCGGTGTACCTATGGCATCATTGGCAACCAGAACGCTCACCCCCCTGTCCACTCAGGGGCCTTTTCGATAGTTCCTAGCTCATAGTAACCGGCAAGTATTCACTTTAACAAAAATGGAGTCTCCGTTGAAGATCAGCAAGACCAACCAACAGATCCATATTGTTGAAATATACAAGTGAATAGGGTGTGTGCGGGAACAAGCCCTTGGTTAGAGGCTGTAAAAGAGAATCTATAAATGTGAGAGAACCTGTGAAAAGGTGAGAAGAATCTACTGGGAGAAATAAAGGGTAGCATGAGAAGATTTAGGAGGTGTAGAGATATTCTGGGAGAGATGGAGAGAATCAAGCAAAAGAGCTGGAGTGAATCAAGGAGAAATCAATGGGATTAGATGCTTGGATGTAAACACTATAAATTAAGGCATTGGCCTAATGAGAATTTACTGGTTTTTTTATTATCCATGCCTACATTAAGCTATTAGTTAATTACTCACTAATCATGTCTTAATTATCATCTAATCACTTTGTTAATGATGTTGATTCTAGCATTTGATCCACCATAGCTCATCACATTGCTATAATTTTAACATGGTATCAGAGCCAAGCCTAGAATTCATCAAGTTTATGAGCCCATTATCTAGTTAATTAGGATTAGTATAGATAATTAGGAAATAATCAACTTTTTAGTTATTTTCAAGAAGCTTTCTGTACCCCTAGCTAGTGGAGGAGCTCCCTCTCCTTTTAGGCTCAACCATTGCCCAAGCCTTTTTAGGTACTCATAGTAGACTCAAGGGCCTACACACAGCCCAAAGGAATTGAACTAATTCAGTGCAGAACGCCAGCGGAGCGGCAGCACGATTTGCAGGTGCCGTTTTTCATAAGGGAATTTGATATTTCTACTTCATCCAATGCAATGGGTCTAATTCCTCTTAGCCCGGGGGTTTTTAAGCATGCTCTACAAGCTGGTGAAGTCAGAAATTGATTTGATCAAGTCTACAGCGAGATCCAAGCTCTTCATCAAATCTACAGGTGACTTTGGTAAAACAGAGATTAAGCATTCAATATTTGGTCAAATCTTGTGTTTCTTGGCTTAATCCTCTACAGACTAATTGCTATTGATGGCCTTGAACTCTAAGGCCTCAGATCTGGGCTCCCCGCATACTCTGTTTTCTGCACACAAAACATAGGATTAATTTGCTAATCAGTGCACAATCACTAAATTTTGGTGCAATTGAGGGTTCAAATTAACCATTAGGTATCTGATACAGATCCCTATAACTTCAGATTGAAATTCGGAGATGGTTTGATACTCCAACCATTCTGTACGAATTGGTTACCCTTGATTTAATGTAATTTTTGGTGATTTTATGCTGATAAATTTGTTGTAATCGTCTCTTAAACACCAGATTGAGTTGTAAAAGGGTAGACACTGCCCTTGAATCTTGAAATTGGATCAAGAGGTAAGACCCCCTTCACATTATCATGAGTACAGCACAAGAAATAGCCAAATTTAATGGGGAGCAGTTTTACACATGGCAGACAAAAACCATGTAGCTGCTCATGAGGAAAAATCTATGGGGGCTAGTTGAGGGAAGAGATGAATGCCCAGAGGTGAGAGGGGAAAATGAGTGGAAGAGCAGGAATGAAAAAGCATTGGGACTTACTGCACTCAGTTTAAATGATGAAATCATTCATCACATCACAGGGATACAATGGGCAAAAGATGCATGGGATGAACTCAATAAATTATTTGGCACACAAGCTAAAAATTCAAAGATAAATTTGTTAATGCAATTCTACAAATTGGATATGAAGGAAAGTGAACCTTTAATCATACACTTGAACAGATATAAAAGCATTAAGCAACAACTGGCAGCTATTGGCAAAAAGGTAGAAGATGATGAGGCTCTAGCTGTGCTTCTGAAGACTGTGGACAAAGGTGAATATGAAAACATTGTAGCAACACTAAAGAATGTACCTGAATTGAAGCTACATGAGATAGAAGGATCTCTACTAGAGCAAGAGAGCAGAGGCAAAGAGAAGAAATGGCTTGACTCAACAACAGGAGAAGAAAAAGCATTCTTCACGTGAGGAGGATTCTCTCTTGAGGACGAGGACGAGGAAGAGGCAGAGTAGAAGGAAGGACCTTCACTTGCCACAACTGTGGAAAGCCAGGACACGAGGCAAGAGACTGCTACAGCAAACCCAGTGAAGAAGGAACGACATCAGCAAACTTCATGGAGGCTCCTAAGGAAGAGGAGTCGGATCATCTTTTCTGAGAGAGAGAGAGAGAGAGAGAGAGAGAGAGAGAGAGAGAGAGAGAGAGAGAGAGAGAAACCCCACAACCCAATGTAACCTGCCCCAACAAAGTAAAACCACCTCTTAGCCACTGATGATGTAGGCCACGTGGTAGATGTATGTGTGAGCACTTTAGTCAAGGTCGCGGGCACTTGTAGTAGCCTTGGACACATAGAGAGAGAGAGTGTCAAGGACTACGAGTTTAGGGACTTGAGGCACTGGTCGCGGACTATCAAGTAAGAGAGAAACTTGGTACAGGGTCCAGGTGTGCTAAGTTCACTTGAGGGGAGGTGTGCTAGGCATTGGTCGCGAAAACTTGATATAGGGTCCAGGTGCGCTAGGAGTATTCACTTGAGGGGAGGTGTTGAAATATACAAGTGAATAGGGTGTGTGCAGGAACAAGCCCTTGGTTAGAGGCTGTAAAAGAGAATCTGTAAATGTGAGAGAAGTGAAAAGGTGAGAAGAATCTACTGGGAGAGAATAAAGGGTGTGTGCGGGAACAAGCCCTTGGTTAGAGGCTGTAAAAGAGAATCTGTAAATGTGAGAGAACCTGTGAAAAGGTGAGAAGAATCTACTGGGAGAGAATAAAGGATAGCATGAGAAGATTTAGGAGGTGTGGAGATATTCTGGGAGAGGTGGAGAGAATCAAGCAAAAGAGGTGGAGTGAATCAAGGAGAAATCAGTGGGATTAGATGCTTGGATGTAAACACTATAAATTGGATGCTGGGATGTAAACACTATAAATTGAGGCATTGGCCTAATGAGAATTTGCTGGTTTTTGATTATCCATGCCTACATTAAGCTATTAGTTAATTACTCACTAATCACGTCTTAATTATCATCTAATCACTTTGTTAATGATATTGATTCTAGCATTTGATCCACCATAGCTCAACACATTGCTAATTTTAACACATATAAAAGAGCCATGGACTCATCCGTTATTGAGGACCAGCAAGATCAATCAACCAGATCCATGCCCGAATTCAGAAAACAACTCTTACTCCTTGTTCCAATATCTTCCCCGATGTACGTGTGGGTGTCTTCGATGACCCAGAGCCCGAGCACCGTATGGTCAGCACCCTCTAGGATCCTTCGCAGGTCACCTAGCGCTTCACTCATAGGCCGCTTCCTTGGTCCCTCATCCACTGTACCGGAAGCTCAACATTTAAATCAAACCGAGGCTGGTCAAGACCTCGGCCGACCTTGCTATGCGATACGTCCTCCGTTGACTCTCCGTCAGCAGTTGCAACTTTAACAGATAGGTCTCCCCCACGACCTCATTCATAAGACGGTCAAAATGCTTCCCCAACATTCTTGACATAAAACAATCATTTAAAAACAGATTTCACATACAAATACAGTTCCAACAATATTTCCATCTTTTCTTATCACTTCACATCCTTTCACATTAGTCCCCATCTTTTCTCATCTTCCCACAATTTTTTTTCTTCATCGATCCCTATCACATCACATCATTCCCACATTAATCACATCCAATCACATCATTCCCACATCAATCACATCCAATCACATCATTCCCACATCAAATCACATCCAATCGCATCATCCAACCATCCACCCACATCATCCACATCAACCCACATCATCCATACATCCATCCACATCAATCCACATTATCCACACATCCATCCACATCATCCATACATTCATTCACGTCAATCCACATTATCCACACATCAACCCACATCATCCATACATCCATCCACATCAATCCACATCATCCATACATCCATCCACATCAATCCAGATTAACCACACATCCATCCACATCTTCCATACATCCATCTACATCAATCCACACGTCAATCCACATCATCCATACATCTATCCACATCAATCAACATTATCCACACATCAATCCACATCATCGATACATCCATTCACGTCAATCCACATTCATTATCCACACATCAACCCACATCATCCATACATTCATTCACGTCAATCCACATTACCCACACATCAATCCACATCATCCATACATCCATCCACATCAATCCACATTATCTACACATCAACCCACATCAATCCACATTCATTTCATAAGTATTCCCATTCTCATCTAATCACATCTTTTTCTATCTCATCACTTATTTCATAAGTATTCCCATTCTCATCTAATCACATCTTTTTCTATCTCATCACTTATTTCCTCATTTATCCTCATCAGATCTCATCCACTTGCATCTACCCATACATCTCATCACTTCACATACATTAACATCTATCTAGTTTACATCACATCTTATCACATTCATTTCACATCACATCTCATTCATTCACATTTCGATTCACATGCTAACACATTCATTCACGTCTCTTATCATTCATTCACATCCCGATTCACATCACATCACATCCATTCACATCCCTTATCATTCATTCACATGCTATCACATTCATTCACATCCTATATCATTCATTCACATCTCGATTCACATGCTAACACATTCATTCACATCCTATATCATTCATTCACATCCTGACTCACATGCTAACATATTCATTCATATCTTATATCATTCATTCACATCCCGATTCACATGCTAACACATTTATTCACATCCTATATCATTCATTTACATGCTGATTCACATGACATCACGTCTCATCTATTCATCCACATTTATCTGATTCACATATCACATCCCTTATCATTCATTTTCATCTATCTACATCTTATCACATCTATTTAAAGAATGTAAGAGAATTCTTATTTTTGATATAAAGATTCTTTACGTATCTATTTATGCATAAGAACAACTTCAGTGGAAAATAACACTTTTATAAAAATCCGTTTATGCATCTATTTATGCATAAATTCAATTTTAAGGAGAATAACACTTTCAAAATAAAAATAAATCTTTTATGCATCTTTCTATGCATAAATTCAATTTTAATGAGAATAACTCTTTTGAATAAAAATAAATTTCTTTATGCATCTTTCTATGCATAAAATCAAAATTAATGAGAGTAACTCTTTTGAAATAAAAATAAATTCTTTATGCATCTTTCTATGCATAAAGTCAAAATTAATGAGAATAAGTCTTTTGAAATAAAAATAAATTTCTTTATGCATCTTTCTATGCATAAAATCAAAACTAATGAGAGTAACTCTTTTGAAGTAAAAATAATTTTTTTATGCATCTTTCTATATATAAAATCAAAATTAATGAGAATAAATCTTTTGAAATAAGAATAAATTTCTTTATGCATCTTTCTAGGCATAAAATCAAAATTAATAAGAATAACTCTTTTGAAATAAAAATAAATTCTTTATGCATCTTTCTATGCATAAAATCAAAATTTGATGAGAATAACACTTTTGGAATAAAATAAATTCTTTATGCATCTTTCTATGCATAAAATCAAAATTTGATGAAAGTAACACTTTTATAATAAAATAAATTCTTTTATGCATCTATTTATGCATAAATTTAATTTTAATGAAAGTAACACTTTTATTTAAAAAAATCTTTTATGCATCTATTTATGCATAAAAATCAATTTTGATGAAAGTAACACTTTTATAATCAAAATATTCACAACATGCATCTTTCTATGCATAGAAATTAATTCTAATGAAAATAATATTTTTATAATAAAAATATTTCTAATATGCTTTTTTCAATGCATAGAATAAAAATAACACTTTGGAGCAAAAATATGATGGTCACCTATGGACATGTCCAGTAACATCAAACATGTCTGTAAGTTGTACCGTGCGTATTAGCTATTGTGTTGGTGCTTTGGAGTGCCATAGGCTCAGCTGTCCTTTTTACTTGAACTTTTACTTGAACAATAAAAGGTATAACAACATCTTCTTTCATGGACATCTAACAAAAAAGATTACAGTTGGACTTCTGACAGAGGATGAGAAAACTAAAATAGTTTGTCACTTTTGTCGCAAAACTGCACACTGTGTGCAAGTGTGTAGATGTGTTGTGTATTACGTAATGCCTCGTGTGACACAACTATTACAAGAATGATGCTCCACACTGGGCTGCATGAACATCCAGTTCAACTAGGAACTTCAAGGTCAATGTTGGAGCGCGTGAAAATGTTTGTTTCTCCAATGTTGAAATCCCAGAGAAGTGCAGGTCCTCGAAAAATACAGATGGATGTTGTGAAGGATATGCTGTTTTTCTCCATGATGAATCAAAATGATGAGCTACCTACAAGTATTGGGGATCATGAGCTCTGCAATTTTTTGGAGGAGTTGAGTCCTCTTGTAGAAAACCAGAGGTGAGTATTCATTCTGTAACTTAATTATATTTGGATGTATTTTTCTACATTCGGTCCTCTCTTTATTGTGAAATTATGTTTTTTAGATTTAGACGCATTGTATCCTAGGAGAAAAGAAAATTGATGCCGATAGGAGAGGGCTTTGATAGCATCCTTCTTATACAGAGAAGATCTCGCTATTCATTCATACAAGGTAGCCGTTTCCCAGGACAAGGTGGCCCTGATGATAAATGTTATGTCTTTAAGATGTCTTGCGAGGACCAGATCAGGCGTGGACTTGGTGAATCGCATGCGGTGTGATAGTGGAGGTGACTTGGCAAAGTCCTGGGTTTTGTTTGATCACACTCATCGAGTTTTTGGTTGGTCAACAATGGCTTGTCATGTTTATGACCCAAGGTAAGACTACGTACTTCTATTTTTTCCTTTCTTTCATTTACCTTGAATGATTGCTGATTGAAAAAAATTCTCTCCAAAATCCTATAGTGTTCAAGAGCTGTTGACAATTGCCACATGGGAAATGAAGGAGGAGGATACAAAAAGCCAAGTACTATTTTGGGAAATGCTGAATAGCACAATGGAGCAATGCGGTTATGCACCCGCACACTTCTATGGGTTTATGGTTGATGAAGCAGGGTCAAATTGGTGTGCAGTTAGGACCGTTTTCAATGGGGGTCCGCACAACATTATAGAGGACAGGGAGCGAACGTGCTTATTCCATTGGAAACAAAGTTTGATGAAGCATGCTAAACAATGCGTGAAGGCAGAAAGTTGACAAAACCATATTGACTTGTGTGAAGAATGGAGATTGGCAACCAATAAGGAGTCAGCTTTCTTAAAAAGTAAAGAGATTCGTGAGTGGTGGAGAAATGGACATGTTCATGAGGGAAAACTATCAGTAAAATGGATACGTGGATGAGTTGGTGGGAAGTACGAATAGCACATTGGGGCAACCTCATGTCAAGGGTGAGAAATTTTATGGAGAAATGATATGTTGTATGGATGTATTTGCATTGGAGTCAATTTTGTGAATTCATGTATGAAACCTCTTGTGTGCAGGTGGTCTTAAGCTCGGTGGATTTAGCACAAACCCCTCGAACAAACTTATCTGCTGAAAGTGTACATGGGAGTTGGCTTGCTGGTGAAGGATATAAGTAAAAGGTTAGCTTGTATGATGCGTGCATTTCAGATATGGCAAACGCTTTACTACAAAGTGCAAAGCAATATGCATATCAAATGGGGAAGCACAAAGGTGAGGGACCAAGCTTGAGTAAGTTGCTAGACAGGGTGGCAGCAAGGTCAAGACCGACAAAACCACAAGTGGCTCGCATGGTCCATGAAACAGTAGCTAATACTCCTATGTATGAGGAATCAAGGCCTCTACATGGAGATAAGGAGACTATTCAACTAAAGAGGGTGAGGACAACGGAAGTAGACCAATGCTCACATCGCCCAGGTTATGTCATGCAGAGCAGACATCGTCAAAACCGGGGAACAGCAAGAAGAGTAAGTTTTGGAGATAGATCCAGAACAAACAGTGCAGCAAGTCACGCTTCAAGGGGAGGACCAAAAAGTCCAATGATTGGAGGAAACAAAGATGTAGGACATGAAGAACCTAAACAACATTATGGCACAATGAGCGGAGGACAAATGCATGTAAAGGAAGAGGCCGTTGGACCCACAATGTGGGCCATTAGACGAACCCCATTGAACTCAAAAGTCAAATGTTTGGGAGGTATTGATGGAAGACTTAAGTGCAACTCATACATACAGGGAAGCTCTATTGGAGTTGTTGCCCCTAGCTTCTACTCAGAGCGACGACATCCTGGTTCGGGAGGGCCAAAGGCTCAAATGATGTGGTTTTGTCCTTCAGATGTTTCACACACATGGCATGTAGATCCAAACATAATATACAAGCCATCATACCCAGATATGTGGAAAGTGGATGTTGGGACCAACATAACCAGCCAAGAGGTAGAGAAATTAGTAAAGGCAGGGTTCAAGTTAGATGTTACTCATGAAGAACCTTTTGTGTCAGGGGTGGGAGAAACATCCACACAAGCAGCGAGAAACAAAGAAAGTGACAAGAGGCCACATGATGCTACACATAATACAAAGAGATCAACCAAGTGGCGGCATTGGATTTCCAAAGAAGCAGAAAAGAGGATTGGTAGTGCCGAGGCCATGACAGCAGCGACAGTCCTTAATGAGAGTGCAATGCACCCGTCCCCCTACTCTATTTTTCATTTGGCATGTGAGAGTGGAGAGGACTATTTTATACACATCAAGGTACAACCTTGGTGTACATGTCCTGATTTCATGCAAAGAGAATCTAGAGGAAAGTCTTACGTTGCATGTAAGCATATCTATTTTGTCTTCTTGCGAGTTTTGGGATTACATAAGAATGAGGATATGGTAATGCATCAACTGACACTATCACCAGAGGATGTGGGCAATATACTATCACGTCCTCGAAGCAAGGATGTTTGTGCCTATACTTAAGCTTTAATCAAGCCTCTCATGTTTGTGCCTACTTAAGCTTGTAAGGAAATGTGAAGTAAATCTTTTTGTATGAAAATTTGAACCCAATATTTTTGTCTTGCTTTGGGATGGAGTATACTGTCACGTACTCTAAAGTCTTACTGTAGGTAGCTTGCGACGCTATGGTAAAGGAGTTGTACCAACCATATATCTTCTTATAAAGGAAATGTGAACTCAATCTTTTTGTAAGAAAATATGAACCGGGAATACTTGTTTTCACTTGTGTTGAAATAAATATTGGTCTTTGAGTATGCATGAAAAGTTGAAGTATCCTTGTCATAAATTGTACGTATTGGAAGAAAGGTACATAGATAGGTATGTTTGTGCCTATATTTAAATTTCTTTGACATAAAATGTGTGTTTATATGTAGGAAGGTAGGTAGGTAGGTATGTAGGTATGTATGTATGTATGCATGTATATGTTTGGGAGTATGCATGCATGTATGTATGTATATATTGTACACATGTGTGTATATATGTAGTATGTATATATGTAGGAAGGTAGGTAGGTAGGTATGTTTGAGAATATGCATGTATATATGTATGTATGTATGTATGTATGTATGTATGTGAATGTATTTATTTCTCTTTCATAAATACTTACTATATAAAAGCTCACCAAAATGTATCATTTTTCTTACAAGCTCGCATAAAACTATCTTATCTCCAAAAAGCTCGCAAAAAAAATCGAACTTCACCCCCATAGGCACCAACCCCACATGCACCCCCCCATGCCCATGCATGCACAATCGTTTATTCACCTTAAGCACAGAATCTTGTTTCTTGGGAGTCACCAAAAGATGGATAATCTCTTTCTTACTATCCACATAAACTCATATTAGCTACATGAAAATGGGGTTCACATGGAATGTAAGTACCTTATTCAAATGGGCATACCTCTCAACCAACACTAGGGATAAGAACAATATTTATCCTTTGATATAGGTGCTTCAATCTTTGCATTCCAATCGAATGAGTATAGGATATGGAAGAATCCATTACCATTTGCAAGATTGGCACTAGTGGGTGCCATCTTGTATGCCCAATCCCTAAATTGCATTTCCACAATTCTCAGTGCTTTGGAGTATGCACACACATCATCGTCTTGTGGCATATAATCCTTGTTGAGATGATATGTCTTACTCTACAGTGCCTCAGTGAACTCCTCCTACACCTAACCCACAATGTTTAAAATTTTTAATATAAAAGAAAACAAACACACGCACCCACAAAAAAGATAAGCATAGACCTCGAGTACCTTCCATACTAGCTATTGTTGTTCTAGCTGTGCTAGAACAACAATAGGTATTGTGTACCATGTGTCATTACTTTTATTCTCCAAGGCCATCTCAATCTCCACCCACTTTCTTTCTTCTTCGCTCAACCCACTTAATAGTGAAGCTTTGCCAACTTGGCCAAACTTTTGGAAAAGAAAAACCTCATGGATGAATGAGGCCTCAATGTGTGCCCTTGTGAGCCTATAAACCAAATACACATAAACAACATTAAATGATAAAGTATCAATGATAGGCCATAGAGGACCTCTAACATGTAAGCAACATAGACCAATCAGAGAATCAGGTAGGTTAATTGTATATTACTCATTGGTAGCCTTTAAAGCTAACAATGACTCTCCTTCATCTTCATACTCCAATTGAAGAAATAGACACTTAACACAGATGTGTCACATAGTGGATGTAAGCTGCATTCATTAACAATCACCAACATAAGCAATCACATCAATCAAACTATCACCTTATGAAAAGAAAAATATATTATCACTTACCTTCCTAGATGTGTGCATATGAGGGATTTCATCCTATTGTTCCCATCCCATACAAGAAACTTCTTTCCCCTAAGGTCAATCCACTCATCGTCAAGTTCATTGTCAAGCTTATTCTAGATTGCATTCCATGTCGTTCCCCATTCTTCATGATCCTCTAGAGTAATATATAGAAAATATTCTCATGGCCTGTGCAGGGACACAAGGAATGGAGCACTTGAGGAAACATAAACTTTGGAGTCAAAACTTGAGCGTAGAGATGCCAGTTCACTTGAAGCAGTTTGAATGGCCTCGTTTGGGACAAGTTTACAAAGAGGTATGGGTGGAAGATCTATGCCACACTTCATGTAGAACTTCATAAGGGTGCCCTACAATAACCCAACTTGAATCTCCTTCCCAAAAGGATTGGAAGGTGGGTTCCTTTTTTAGGTTCTTTTCCTCCTTGTGTACCCTCAGAGTGAGACTTCATCACTTAAACATGTGTTTCAAACACATGGGTTGTGTGTACGTGATCCCCTCCCATCTCCCCTTGAACTTGAGTTTTAGACACATGAGTTATGTCTCCATGTGTCCCTCCTGGCTCTGTAATAGTGGGATAGGATGTAGTTATGGCTTCCTCCTTTAGTACATGAGTTATGTCTCCATGTGCCCCTTGTGGCTCTGTAAATAGTGGGATGGGATGTAGTTATGTCTTCCTCCTCCGATACATGTCATGGTGTGGTCAAAGAGAGAACTTCTTTATTTACCACTCTACCTGTTGTTCTCCCGGGTTGTAGAGCATAACTCTTGGAAAGTGCAATTAAAATTTTATTTTTATTAGACAACTTAAGATTTCTCAAGTTTGTATCATAAACATGAAGAGTCTACATTCAAATAATACTTGTGTTCTCACACTTTGATGCCATCCTTTGGAGCTCTTTAGATAAATAAATCCCTACCAATAGAAGCTAAAACATCAACATCAACTTCTCTCTCTCTCTCTCTCTCTCTCTCTCTCTCTCTCTCTCTCTCTCTCTCTCTCTCTCTCTCTCTCTCTCTCTCTCTCTCTCTCTCTCTCTCTCTCTCTCTCTCTCTCTCTCTCTCTCTCTCTCTCTCTCTCTCTCTCACACACACACACACACACGCACACACACGCACGCACGCACGCACGCACACACGCACGCACGCATGCACGTACACAGAGCCCATCTTAGATTGAAAAAGTTGATCTACTTGACACACATCCCCTTGCGCATAAACACTCCTCATGCAAGTTTAGAAGCCAATACATTGAAGGATTTCACACAAGATTTTATTTTAGTAATGATGACGAGGGATTAGTCAAAGAGGTGAGCAGCCTTGCAAAACTACTAATGATGAATGGTGAATCAACTCAAACAAATAGTACCACATTCACATGTTTACTCCTTTACAATGATAGTAAAGGAGTAAACATGATAGTCCTTTACGATGATAGTAATAACATGATGAATGGTGAATCAACTCAAACAAATAGTACCACATTCACATGATACTCCTTTACGATGATAGTAATAACATGCAACCCTTATTATGGAAAAGCCTAACTCTTCAAGTATTTCTGTGTGCACATAACACTAAACTATGCAACCGAAGCATTGATACAAACATATTTTAAAAAAGGGCTCTATTGAGCCCCTTTTTTGTGAAGCTGCTTTGCGTGTTAAAGGATTGGCATGCTCTCATCTACACGATTAGAATCTACCCCAACCATGGCAACCATGGAAGATGCCTGCCTTTTTTTACTTTACAATTATGCTAAATTTGTGGTTGCTTACATTCACAAAAAAAGGGCTTTGGTGAGCCCCTTGAGTGGTAGTGCTAGCGTCGACGCTGAAGGGGCTTAACAAAGTCCTTTTTTTCTGAAGCTTCACAAAAAAAGGGCTCATAAACAAACCTATAGTCCACACTCAAGGGGTTTAACAAAGCCCTTTTTTTGTGAAGCTTCACAAAAAAGGGCTCATAAACAAACCTATAGTCCACCGAAGGCCTGTCCCCTCTAGTCTGCAGAGCAGAATCTCGATGTGAATCCCTCTAGTCCTCTAGTTTGCAAAGCTACACGAAAAGGGAACCAAGGGTTTAACAATGTACTTCACAAAAAAGTGCCTCTACTGAGCCCCTTGAGCATTAACGCTCAGCAGAGCCCTTTTTTGTTATAGAAGGTAAGTCCAATAGATGTAAACAAACTTCTAGTTCTTGATAGTCCTCATCTACAAGATCAAAATGTTCAGCCAATCATGGCAAATTGTGAAAGATGCCTACCTTTTTTAAAGTTTACGGTTATTCTAAATTTGTGGCTACTTACATTCACAAAAAAAAGGGCTCATAAACAAACCTGTAGTCTACTAAAGGCATGCCCCCTCTAGTTTGCAGTAGAATCTCAATGTGAATCCCTCTAGTCCCTCTAGTTTGTGAAGCTACACAAAAAGGGAACCAAGTCTCGCTAGCGTTGATGCTTAAGGGGCTCAATAGAGCCCTTTTTTGCTACATAAGGTAAGTCCAATAGATGCAAACAAAGCTATAGTTCTCGACAAGCATCGTCTCCTCTAGTCTGCATCACAATCGCAATGTGCATCCTTACCTATGAATTTTCAAAGCTTACTATGAAGAGCCCTAAAGTACCATTTCTAAAATCATCAAGATTATAAGGAACTGAGGGTTCACATGAATATCGTCAAAATCTTAGAAAACAATGAACATGGGTCTTCAATTACATGGTGTGCTTTAATGGGTTGTTATAGGGGAAGAGGTACACAACAAGATTTCTATGAAAGGGTCATTGATAAGAGATCCCAATGTGTATGCATATCCATACATACAATAAGTACAAATTTATTTATTCATATATATTCAACCAACACAATAAATATTAGTCATCTAATTACACATACAAATACAATATTAGTTAAGTAATTGTACATTGCATTAAATTGTAGTTACTATCATTATTTCTAAAAACAACTTGATAATTATTATAAGGATTTGAAGTAATAAAAAATCTTTTAGAATCAAGTTTTACAAGTTGGTAAAGCCACCTTCTTAAATATGGCAATGAATTTCGGGACTGAAACCTACACGAATTTCGGGACTAGAACCTCCTCACACTGACTAACAAATAGTAAGGCAATATTGCTTTTATGGAAACCTTTCACCCCTTTCATAGTTTGCACATTCAAGCTGCTCTCTAACTCGTCGCACTGCTATCTTCTTTCTTCTTTAGATTTTTGCATGCCGTCCTTCCCTAGTTTGCTAGAGTTATAAATCACAAAGTTGACTATCTCAACCGAGAGCAATGGAGGTAGAGGCAATCATTTAATGGGTTGCAGACAACTACCCTCAAAGCTTGTACATGATATTATTCTCCTTGGGTAATAAAATACTCCAAGGGGGGGGGGTCGGCCCATTCCGGCCTCTATGCGGTGTCACGTGTGCAAGCTCCATTTCCAGCATTTGTGGATGTTTTGTCCAGCTTTTATGTTTTATGCAAAGTGATGATGGATATGTGTTAAGGCTGTGGCCATGTTTAAGTGTTTTAATATGCATTGATGGTATCAACAAGTGTGTCAAAGGCCCTAGTCCCCTGGGCACCCGCTGCGAGTTTCTTATCAGGTCTACTATGTGCCCATAAATGTTGCATGCAATGACCCACCTCTTGTAAACCATCCCTTTATGCCTTTTGCTCTCTTTAGCACCTGTGATGGTTTTCCAAAGCATATAGGCTATGTTCTTAAAAATTTGCATAGGGTCAAGAAGATGATTGACTAGAAGATCATTCCAGTATGGGAGTAGATGGAAGATGGATAGCCACTTTATTTCGGGGGGTGAACAACTTGGATCCACTTCCCATGCCCTCCTCCAATCACTTGGCTTTAGTACACGAGGAGACCTCCCTAGAAATCTCTCTCACAACTCATGGCTGTCAAGGAGATACTTTTTGTGGCCCTCGTAAAAAACCTTCTTCAAAGATGTTAAGTACCGGGCATCTAATCCATGCCCACATATAGGGCATACAATATAACCAGATATTGAAAGCCCTACCAAACATGCTAATCATTGTGATGAGATGAAAATCCATGCCAACATATAGGGCATACAATATATTGAAATGTCTTCTTGAAGCATACCTCTCATTAAGAAGGAAAAACTTATTCATCGATACCTGGAAAGCTTCATCAGCCATTGTATACCATGGATATCTTCAATGTTGCGATATAAATTGAAAGTGAGTTACCACTCAACATGGTTAGAGTTCCTTCTAATGTAGATATTGAAGGCAATATTCATTATGTCATTAACTTAAGATTATCATTGACATATATTGTGTGCTTTAAAAGAGCCCAAGTTAGGGATGCTAGCGGTACAATAATCAACCTTGACAAGGCCTTCGCCCGATATGCCTCATGCAGCCCCATCACTTCTATTGGGAGTTATAAACTTGGATTTTGATGACAATGGGGAACATGTATCTCAAAGCATCATACCTTATATACTTGACCAACAGAGGATATATATACTTAAGGTGCATATTGCTAACATTGTGAATAGGATTTGTGTCAAAGAGGTTCCAAGACAATATAATGGGGACGTTGTTATGGAATTCCCATGTACCTTTGGGAAGATTAAAACAACAAATGGGATGAAAAAAATAACTTGATGGGCATTTGTGGATAACATGAGTGACTTGTAATATGTCAATCAATTATATAATTAGGATGAGTCATTGTGTGGGGTCCATCCAATGCCAACGGGTAGACTACTTGAATAACAAGTTCAACATCACATTTTTCAAAGAATCTCTTCTAAAAAAAGTGTGACTTGGGAATCATGTGACTGAGGAGGAAAAGAACAAGATAGTATTCCACTTTTATCGGAGGCATGCTCACTATGTTGCCTCTTGCAACTGTCAAATCTATTATGTTGTACCTCCTTTTGATATAATGACATAGCTAACGGTACACATTGGTGAGCACAATCACCATGTGCAACCAGACACTTATAAAAGGGAAATAGAAAAGACTAGGCAACTAGTTATAGATGTGTTAAAAAGGTTGATAAGAATGCTGGACCAAGGAAGATATAAAGGAATGTGGAAAAAGTGTTGCTAATGAGCTCTATGGTGAAAGAGGAGTCCGAAGATTCTTACACGACTACAATAATTGGGGATGTTGAGCTAACCAATTTCTTAGAAGAACTAAGCCCTTTGGTGAAGCACCGAAGGTAAGGAATATAGGATTTAAGCTAACTCCAGTGCATTGATGATATTAATTTATTACTTTTCATCCACCATCAGGCTAATGAGTATCCTCGCCTAATAGAAAAGAGCAAAGATGCCTGTTGGAGAAGGCTATGACAACTTGTTAGCACTTAAAAACTGATAACAATATACATTTTTGCCAATTTTTATGGGTTTATTGGCTGATGAGGCTCAAGCCAATTGGAGAGTCGTAAGGGCTGTGTATAATGGGGACCCTGAGCAACCCATGGAAGAACAAGAAAGGTCTTGTCTCTTTTGTTGGAAACAAAGTCTACACCAGCGTACTATAAAATATATCAAGAAAGCACTACAACAAGAACACATCACATTGTGTGAATCATGGAGAAATGCTAGAAAAAGGAGGATGCACTCGCCCAAAGTAGAGTAATAAGGAATTGCTGGAGGGGAGGATCTACTAAAGAGGCAAACCATGTGTCAGCTCTAGATAGTTGGTTTTCTTGGTGGGAAGCAAGAATAGCACAATGGGGAAATCTCATGTCTACACAGTAATATATATCTTGCCATTACTCCTTGATCTTTGAGCTTATTATGAGTTTATTTTAGTTTTCCCTCTGTGACTATGTATTATGTTCATTTAGGGGGGGGAAAGTCCACAAGAAGATGCTTGCACACCTATAACAAATTTGGCAGAGAGTATCATGGAAGTTGGCTTGTAAGCAAGGGGTATAAGAGAAAGATCACATTGTATGATGCACGCATCTCAGATATGGCCAATGCTTTACTACACAGTGCAAAGCAACATGCTTATATGATTGGTAAACATATAGGAGATGGACCAAGCTTGGAGGCATTGATCTAAAGAGCATCATCTAGAAAAACACCAACCCCACCATAAGTTAGCTGTATTGTTCATAGCAGGGACCTCAATGTATGCGAGGCAAAGCTGCATGGAGATAGAGAAACCTATCATTAAATGTCGAGATAGAGAAGAGTAGCTCACATCGACATGGTTCTGTGAATAGGGACCATCCACAAAGGGGTCAACCAAGGAGCATCAGCTCAGAATTCGATGCTACCAGAGATCATGGGCTGCAAGGTGGTGCTGGCAACATGTGTGAATGAACAAGCATTAAACGAGACTCTTTGGGCAACACATAGGACCCCTAAACTCCAAATTCAAGTGCCTTGGCTTGATTGATGAAAAGGTAAAATGCAACCATTTCATTAAGGGCTTAACATGTGGAGTTGTTGCTCCTTGCTTATGGTCTGAGAGGAGACATCCAGGTCTTGGGGGTGTGAGAAAGCACAATTCATGTGGTTTTGTAATGATGACATTACCCACGCTTGGCATCTAGAATGCAACATCACCCATGCACAAGTAGCTCCAAAAATATGGATCATAGATGAGGGAACAAACATTACCACCCAAGAGATTAGGATGCTTACCAAAGGGGGATTTTAGCTTAATACCAAAGAGCAATGACCAATACATGTAGACCTAGTAGAAGATGTGGAAGGTCATGTGTAGGCAAATACTCAAGATGTTGTTGGAGGGGTCATCTAGTGGTCAAAGAAGAGCAAAATGGAGACATGGAATATCTAAAGTGGTAACCAAAAGAATATCAAATGCTATGTTCATGGAGTATGTGCTTGAAGATGAGATTGAATTGGAAGCTATGAAGAGTGTGATATTCCTTATGAAGTGCAGATAATCTAAGGCTAGTCAAACACCTTATCATGTTTATGTGAAGAACAAATCTTCTTGTTCTTGTTTGGATTTCAAGAAGAGGGTTACAAAGGGAAAGCCATACCTTGCTAGCACATCTATTTTATATTTTTGTGGGTTCTAGGTCTTCATTAGAACGAGCACATGTTCATACACTAGCCATGACTCTTAGCCAAACATGTATCTCATGCTCTTGGTTATCGATCGTGGATATATGATGATAATATTTGCACCCCTCAGGAGGATATGTATGTAACTAGCTGGCAAAAGGTTTTTTGTTGCTGAGCATTTGAAGTTTTCCCTAATATTCCTTTAGTAGTGGAAGTCAAGTCACACAAATTTGTAGTAGAAGCACGATATTTATTTGGTTAACCATCTAGGATTAGGTTTTTTGGGGCTCATCAATTGAAGTGTTTTGTATCTTAAGTGGCAACCATCTGTTTTGGGGATATATTTAAACCAGTATGATAGTCTTGCTGTTGTGTTATGTAATCTACCCATCTTAAATTTATGTACAAATCCATGTTTTTGTATGTCTTAGTATATTAATTTTTGTATGCTAGAGTTGAAAAAAATTTCATAAATTTTCAAGAAATCTTGCTCGCAAAAAAATTACCCCTTTCTTTTGCAAAAAAAGTTATCCCTTGAGAGCAATAAACTTATGAGCACCCTCCACAAAGTGATTCATAAGAGGAGACAAATGCACGGGGACCCAAAGAATGATGTGAAATTTTTATCCTATGTAGTGTTGCTACTATATTTATGATTTGAGGGCACTTAGATATTTAAAAGTGTCTACTACTTCCACTAGTTGATTTTGGTAGAGTGTAATGGAAAGTAAGGTTTTAACTAGCATGATTTTTGTTCTCTATAGGTTGATCATGAGCTTGTTATGCATGCAAAGTTGTCCTAAGGCAACCATTAACTTATGGGCACCCTTTGAGAAGTAATTCATAAGAGGATACAAATATGTACTTAGCACATTCCATTCCATCAACCCGGCTTTGTGTTTATCAACGGAAGGCCCAAATCAAATGGGTGACATAAATGTCACTTCTAAGCATCTTCAAGGTCATATTTCCCATGCATAGCTCATATTTGAGCATTTCTAAGCATCTTCAAGGATATATTTCCCATGCACAGCTCATGTTTGATGTATTTTCTCATTGATTTGTAAAATGGCAAACATTAGTTTCTATGGATTTCTTCCATCCTTTCCACAAGCTTGTGGAACACGTGAAAAGCTTAGCAATTTAAAAATTATAGATGGTTAGTAGTCCTATGTGCATCGTCAAAAGCCTCCATGCCCTTTTTGTCTAGAATGATTTTTACAGTCCATTCAATAGGCATCACATGTTGCGTTATCAAGTTAAGCATACCCCACGTCTACTAATCACTCATATGTCACATCCACTTGAGCATGGCCCTTGCCGCAAGCTACTTTATAGTTGGAGAGTTATGAAGACTTCTTTTATGTGAGGAGAGAGGAAGTTGTAGTGAATTGTTCTTCCTATATCAAAGCACTTTACAATGCTAGTGCATGTCTTCAAGTGTGAAATTTCCTTACTTTTTTATCTCTTAGTAATTTGCCAGATTGCTTACATTCACTGGTCTTTGGTTATGCCTATGTAATGCTGTGTTCAACGTCATGATGCTTATGCTTTTTTCTATTGCATGTGGCTAGTGTTTTTTGATGCGAGAGTTGGTACTAAAATTACAATGCCACTAGGGTAGATTTGAATCCACAACCTCCACTTCAGAGGCATGGGCACTACCGTTGAGCCAACGCTGAGGAGGTTGCATGTGGGTAGTTGAGAGAAGAAGAAGAAGAAGATTGTATTATCGTCCCACTGGGGGCCAAATATGACCCATGGGACCAACAAACTAGTACAAGACAAAAGAAAGTCTCCTTCTGTTACTATGCAGGGTAAATCTAGCAAGCTAGTGTGTGGCATAATGTGACTCAAGCTCCTCTCTATGTTTGAAGAGTCGAGTGATGAATGGGGTGTGGCTGTAAGCAATACTTGTGGCAGCTGTGTGTGGCCTTCAAGGAGTTTGCTGAAACTGCCTCGAATATGTGTATATCGAGGACAAACCATGACCATAACTACGGGTAGGACTTCCCTTCTGATCAGATCTAGCTTTCATTTTTAATTCACATTAAATTGCTACTACTTATTTCTCTTTGCAAATAATTTCTATCATTTATTAAAACATAAGTAGCTAGGCGCCAAAATTCGATAAGTCATATGATGGACATAAGTAGCTAGGCAAATAATTTCTATCATTTATTAAAACATAAGGAGCTAGGCGCCAAAATTCGATAAGTCATAAGATGGACATATTTCCCCGCCACTTCACTTGACTCTCTCCATCCTTTGCGAGGGATCCCACGCCAGTAGTACACGAATGGCGGACGATACGGACGTGCTTCAGTTAACAGAGGCCGCCTTCCGGGACTCGGACAACAATGTGCTCATGGCCTTTCGAGTGTCCAAGAGCCATCTCCGCTGGGGTTCCTCCGTTGCCCGCAGAACAAGCCTGGCCTCCAAGCAAAGAATCTTCGCTCTCACATGTAAGTGTTCTCACATACATACCCTTCCCATCTAATCTTCAAGTTCATTGATCCATCTGTCAAGTTCACTGATCCATCTGCATGTTCAGGTTACTCATGTATTCCCATCATATGATTGATCCGTCTGCATGTTCAGTTCAACTCGTATGCAAATACATGTATTCCCATCATATACACCCATCTTATTGACAATCATCTTCGACTTACATGCAAATACATGAACATCATATGCAAACACTTGGCCTATAAGCTCATTGTTGTTCCCTAGTCAATGTTAGCTATGAGAGCTTGAGAATTCACCAGGGTTTGCAACCCTAGGATGGGAATGCATACATTGCAACAAGGAGAAACAAATTGATTAAGAATCAACTCCAAATTTATGACAACCAAGTTTTCCACCCACAGCAACCTTACTCTGGAAAGTTATTTATCCAACAAAGTGCAAATCCTTGTGCAGCAAGGCACCAAGCAGAGCCTGAAGGGCCGACTAGGCTACTGGTGCATGATTAATTAAGAATCATTGGACCAAGCAGCAGGCGAATCCTTTTGCAGCAAGGCGCAAGGGGCTACCAAAGCAAAGACCAGGCCATTGTTGCATGATTATTAGATTAGACCAAGCAGCACGCGAGACTTATTGCAAGGACCATAGTAGGCCCACCAACATAGCATAGGTCTTTCATCGGAAGTATGTAAACAGCTAGTTGCATGGGAAGCATGTCTATGGGGGGCCAGCCAAAGGCCAGCCCATGGGATAGGTTGGTACTAGTCGGCAGCCATCAACTACTGGCCGACGGTATAAAGAAACATATAATTCAAGTCGGCCAGCATCAGGGATGGATAGGGCAGCCAGTCGTGGAGCAGACAGTTGGCCAGCATCAAAGGAGGCATCATTAATGTCATGCCCAGCATTAAATGCTGTAAAAAGGCATTTTTTGTCCAAATAAAAGAGGGCTGACAGCTGTTCTACTGGCCAAGCAGCAGCAGATAAACATATATAAGCAGCACAAGATAAATGATCATTCAGCAGTTCCAAGTAGTTCTTGTGTGCCTAAAGCCTCCGGCTTTTCCTATGCATACTTTCAGCATTCAGCACTTCAGTGTGCTTCAATCCCAAGGTTTCCTTGGAGAGTTTCTTCAGCATTCAGCCAACATTTGTGCATCCCTCACTTTTGGGCTTGCATAGTGGTCATTGAAGAGCTATTCAAAGGCGCTTGGACAGCTTTTGCATCAGCCTGCGTTTGGTCTACTTCGTTTTTGCGTTTGGCAATCCTCAGTCATCATTCATATTCATTGTAAAAGTTCTCCAAAGAAATATAAGCAAATACTCTTGCTTGCATGTAGGGGGAGCCCTTTAGTGGGTAATTGGGACCCAATATTGTGTGTCAACTCTATCTTCTCTCTCTCTCTCTCTCTCTCTCTCTCTCTCGCAAACCTTGGGAGAAGCTCCTCTTGGCCATTCAGAGACAGGTTGCGTGGCACCGGTTTCAGGTGGAATTTAAGTCCCCAAGCTCCATCAGCAGGATATCTCTTCTTCAGAGACAGATTTCTAGCTAGCCTTCTGCATGCCTTCTATAGACTCAAACCCACTCTCTTCTAGAGCTTCCAGCATGGAGGAGCGTGTGTCAGCCTTTGATGAGGAGGACTTGCCTTTTTTTGTATGTATGCAATGTCACACATGTGCACGCGCACATACTCATTCACATACTGACTTATAGAGAAGGGAGGGTGGTGGTATTGATGCAGTCAATAGCATTGGGTGCGTACAGGCTGAACAAAGCTTACTGGAGAACCCATCGCTTATTAGAATACATTAGCCGCAGTTGATTGTACATCTCTTGTAAGAGGAATTGAGTTTCGTGGTAAGAAGTGGGTGGGGTTTTCCTCTGCTCTTGGAACAAGATTAAATGGCCTTTTTCATTTGTGAAAAGGGGGGGGGGTCGGGGAAAGCCCCTATGCACCAGTTTTGGACCCCAGTTATACGTCAGTCTTTATTTGAGTACTGAAAGCATTTTTTCTTTTTTATTTGCAGCTAAAAGGTCAGCAACCACACAAAACTTCAAGGTGAATCTCCAAGTGTTGAAGATCTTGTCTCGTGGATTTCAGGTATACATTCATGGCTTATCATAAGGTAACTCCAAAGATGCTGTGGCTGTAGCAGTTTTTTTGGCACACCCATGATTTATGTAAAGATTCTGTTTGGCTTTGGGCCGCACGTGATCTGGAAGAGATTGATTTTATGTCTTGTTTTACTTTGTAGCCAGCAAAAGTTTATAAACTGAAACATCTCACCAAGATTGAAGCAGTACAAAGTGACAATGCCGGCTGCACTTTTGTCTTGGTTGTTCTCTTCTCTCTTCTTTTGATCGATAGTAATGCATTCTTCTATAAGGGCTGTGCAACCTTTCCTTTTTTTCTGAATCGTGAACTTGTGGATGTCCAGGGCTTTGACAACTTGACAAATCAAAGTGTGGCTCCTCCTCAGTGGACTATGCGGAGCATTGATGACAGGTCAAGATGCATTTTGAGCGCTTGGCAGAAAGCCTTGTATCATCTCATGATTTTTACTGAATGTCTTGTTGATTTTTACTGAATGTGGCAGAAATCGATTTTTGACATGCATTTTAAAGCTGTGCAAGGAAAACCTTGGTCGCCTGCCAAAGATCATAGGCATGGACATTGTGGAGGTGGCTCTCTGGGCGCAGGTTTGAAATTCTGCCTGTTGGGCCAGTTTTTGAATTGAAGAAAAAAAGATAGCTTAGATGCAACAAGAGTATGTGGGTGGTGGCATGTGCACAAGAGGGTTGCTGTGGGTGGACGTGTGAAGGCTGTGAAAATAGTACCCCAGGTTTTTTTAAAACAGATAGAACATGCTTTGAATGCCTCTTAGTTGGGATTTATTGTGGTTTTGCTGCCTGCCTCTACATTGATGATAGTCTCTTTCAGAGGAGGGACTTTACTTGCAATGACATTTGGCTTAGTACTTGCGTGGTCCTTTGTCATGTGTAAAGGTTATCATCAACCATATAAAAAGAAAGTGACGCGATTTTTTTTTGTACAGGCAAACACAAAGGCACTTCCACTGGGAGGGCATGTGAATGTTGAAGCTGGTGCAGTTGCTGATGGTCCGAAGGAGTTAAGAGTAACTGTGGAGAGGGATCTCGTTTCAAAGGCGGAGGAGGATGATATGGAGGCTTTACTTGATACGTAGGTATCCCCCTTATTTTTGTTATTTATATACGTTGTGCACTGTGGGGTTGTGGGCTGTAAGAAGATACCAGAGTCCTCTGCACTCACAAGCCAACATCACGTGTAATAACTAGAGCACACATTCTCTATTGCATCATGTTTGCTCTTAATGAAATAAAGTATCATGTGAAGGGCCAAGCTTGTAACAGTCCCAAATCTGAGATAATAACCCCTTCCTTCATTTCAATAAACTATTGGTACTATGACATTCTTACCTGGCTTGTCAGCATTCCAGCAGCAACCACGGCAAGGCCGGCCAGAGTGCGGAGATCCCACTTCCGCCTCCTAGGCACCGGCCAGAGGTCTCCACCCCCTAAAACGTGCACGGGCCTCCACCATTCGTTGCCTCCCTTGTATATCTCACAAGACACCTGCCACTTGTCAACCACTAGGGAGGGGCTTGATTAACGCTTTCGACACCTCCCCTTAATCGAGCAGCATTAACAACAGCCGGTTTTTCCAGCCAACGTGTTGCCTACAGCACACCTAACGCACACAACAGCGCCCATGCCAGCTTCACACCAAGCAACTGCTGACGGCTCACACAGCCAGGTGTACACAAATGGACGGAACAGCGAACCAGACGGCCATCAGCTACCACCGAAACAGCAGCGCAAGGTCACCGCCCACACATAGCTGCACCCACACGCCCACCAGGTCCAGCACCGAGAGAACAGGCTCTGTTACCATGTCAGCATTCCAGCAACCACCGCACGGAGATCCCACCTCCAACTTCTAGCCATCAGCCAGAGGTCTCCACCCCCACAAATGTGCATGGGGATGGGCCTCGATTAACACTTTCAACAGGCTTTCCCTGTATTTTTAAGGAGTCTTGGTATTCTTGGGCTGACTCTTGGGTTTTGTGTTTTCGGTTATACCTCTTAAAAGACAGTTTCAATGGAATAAAAGAAGATGGAGAAGCAAGTTTTGGATGGAGAAACAAAGGTTCCTTTCTTGCCAATCAGGCGAAACATCTTGCTATCTAGTTGCAAAAATCAGCCCAAGTGTCAGTATGAAATGTTCTGTTTGGCTGGATGTTGAACATGTAAGAAAAATAGAACTTCAGCTTGTACACAAAAAGCCTGAACTTCACAAGACAAAGAGCTTGATGCAAGAGAGAGAGAATAATACTGAATCATTTTTTTGCAAATTGATTACAAATTGATGGCGGCTGCTCACATGTGCGCTTCAGCAAGGAGCTTTGATGGCAATCTAGGTAGACTCTTGATGGAGGATGTCATGCACTAGCAAGGGTCCACATCTTAGTGAAGATAGATCTAATCACAATTATGACGAAAGGAAGCTGTCGAACCATGTTGGCCATTTTACCACTTGTCCAATGGGCTGAACCGACCACATCACCACCCAACTGGAACCATATTAAACTAAACAAGAGACCTACATTTTTGGCGCAACTTCTAGATCCATCTGAGGTCGTCTTGGCGCCTGTTCAGGCCTCTTAATGCAAGGACTAGGTGTTTCGGGAATATCTCCTTCTACCCAAGAGTGCAGTCAATGGATCCACACTTGTATGCATCCTACTTGGCTTGGTGCCAAGTCTACATAAGCCGTCTCTTAAACATCCGGCCACATATGGCGAACATCGAGTGTCTAATCTGGGAAGTGCTGGGCGTTCGATGCTCAACACGATGGCTACTCCTCATAGAGAGAGCCTTACAAAATAGAGCAACCCGTCACCTGCACAATGACAATGACGAGGGTGGAGAATTGATTTCCAACACTTCCCCTCAATGTCCACACGTTGGTGAACTACCTGTTTGGTCCAACGTTGAGTCCATGAAGATGCTGCTCCAACAGATCTCTCCCAAGACCCTTTGTGCAAATATCTTCACAATTCTCTGTTGTCTCGTAGGCATTAGACACAGCTTGACCTCTCCATCCATGATTAGCTCGCGCACAAAGTGATACTATATCTCAATGTGCTCGTGTGAGCATGGAACACCAAGTTGTTGGCAATTGCCATTAACTTTGATTGTCTCACGACTCGGTTGGTTGCTCTTGAGTAGCTCCCATGTCCCTCAAAATGATATTGTTAGCAGAGGATAGACTCGGAGGAGACACGGCTGTAGTTTCTGGCTCAGAGAATTCTGCTTGGGAGGAATTGATCCTGGCACTTCGGCGACAGGACGCTTGTTACTTGCCAGAGTTTGGATGCAGCCCTGGGAGTCTGTGCTTCTCGAGGGCTGACAGGAGGAGCACTGGTCCCAATCTTTCTTGACTTGATAGATTCTACGTGGATGAGTGGGCTTGCGGTCGTGGGGGCATGATAGGTATCTTGGTAGGCACTACTTTCTCGGATCATGCTCTGGTTATTTTGTCCTTGGAGGATCCCTGGAGGGCAGGACAAACACTCGAGCACTAGGATCCCGGACAGCCTCAAACAGGACTCCGAGATTTGCAACAGGATAAAGCAGATATGGGAGGGGCTGGATTTTCTCTCAGATTCTGTCGCAGGCTTCTTGGATGTAGGCCTTGGCGCGATCAGCAGTTTACTGCAGTAGGTAGTACATAGCAGACTAGTTGGATTCTGTGAGGAGGAGAGGAGCATTCGCTAGGGCCTTGCTTCTCTCTAGGCTCCAGCGTTTTTAGGAGAGTTCCCCAAATAGCCCGTGGATGGAGGGTTAGTTGGCTGCCGCCCTCACAGAGCTCAGACCCATAGAGGAGAGGAGGGTGGAGTATAGATATAATGCCAGAGCTTCTTTTTGGACCCAGCCAACTAGCCACCCGCAAAGAGCTCAGATCCATAGAGGAGAGGAGGGTGGAGTATAGAGAGAGAGAATATCAATGGGTCCCCCAACTGCTGATCTATGGAGCTCTCCTCTAAGGACGCCACGCCTTTGAAAACACTCCCCCCCAAACCCTGGATGTTCCATGAGGCCATCCACATATCTAATCTCTGTGGGAAGCAAAACTATCAGAACTTCCCTCCACTCGAAGAGTCTTGGGCATGGCTGTCATAGTCATCCCTAGGACGAAGGCGAGCCACTCTGTCCGAGCTCGAGAGTAAGCATAATCTAAGTTCCACCTGTCGCAATGCAGGTATCTGTAGGAGGGGGAAACTGCCACAGAGATATAAAGGAACACAATGAGCAGCACCTCCAAGCTGGAGGACACCATCTCCCCGTCCTGATCCCTATGGCCTAAGCCTCCCAACTCCATCTAAACCAAGGGCCAAAGCTGGGTAAGCACGTTGGTGATGCGCAGATCATGAAGATGATGAGAAAGCTCATCTCTATCCTTATGGATTGTGGGCCTTGGTATTTATACCTCCTAGGATGACCAGTCGGCTGCCTTAAAAGCAGTCGGCTGTCCCAGTTTTTGCCCACGAGTGAATAAATACAGTATAAAATATAGTAAATGCTGCGCATCACTTTAATCCATGGCTGGGCACTTATGCGCATGGGAAAAAGGGGCTGGACACTTAGGCGCCTGCTGTCTTGGAGGCTGGGCACTGATTACTCACTGTTCTGGAGGCTGGGAAGCCTGTATGGGCTGCCCCATACTTGCCCTACGCCCCCCCTAGGGCTGGATAACCAATCGGCTACCCTTGGCCTGCCCCTAGGGCTGTCCTACAGCCCTGCATGGCCTACCCATGGCTGGTGGGTACAGCCAGGACCTTCCTGGCCCTCATGGGGGTGGTTTTACACTGTCCCCATGCCCACACAAGTACTCGGGGTAGCCCTTGGGCTGGCCTCTTTCCTATATGCAAACCCTAACTATCTACACAATGATCTGGCATCCAGTACCATACCAGATACACAGAATCACTGACATCATTCCAAAGGGAGACTCACAGCGCGGACTGGCACTGTTTCATGTGCAGGACAGTGCACACCTGACCTTGGACTCATGTGCAGGACAAAGCACACCTGACCTCGGACGACGAGGATGGAACCCTGGCTGACTCGTCCCGGACTGGGCTCACATGGGACCAGTTTACCATCCCAGGTCCTGCACCTTCTGTACAGATATGTCTACGTAGCATCCAAGTGCGGGATGCACGTGACACAAAACACATTAGATATCACCCGTCTTAATAGCTAGGGACTCCTTTATGGTTAAGTTAAAATTTCCATGTAGACATCTTGGGAAACGTCATCTAATCAAATACCAAAACGTTATGTAGGCCATCTACAAAGTGGCTCGAAAGTTAAAGTTGGTTGAGATTTTTGAAGAGTAAAGAGGTTAATGCCTGCTGTTTAGCTGACATTCTCTAAAATGCCAAGCTAGCTGATGCCTCTAAAAGCCCAATATATGACTGTTTACAGGTATGTTATGGGCATTGATGAAGCAGAAGCATTTTCTGAGCGGTTGAAACGAGAACTTCTGGCTTTAGAAGCCGCTAATGTTCATGCTATTTTAGAGAGCGAGCCACTCGTGGAGGAGGTGTTTTTTCACCCCTTGATTATCCTTTTTTTTTTTCTTACCCGATTTGCTGGTGTTAAGTGGCCAAGTTGATGATGCAGGTCTTATACCAGCTGAATGTTGCTGCGTCTAGTGTTGATGATCTGGATGAATGGCTTCGCATCTTTAATGTGAAGCTGAGGCACATGCGTGAAGATATCGAATCGGTGGGTTTGATGAACCTTCTGTACTGTATTGGGAGTGGCATGAGAAGCTCTACCCCGATGCTTGGATGTTGGGTTTAAGGTAAGACTGATAGTGTGTGACACTGAGAAGGGTCCTTATTGGTAACAGATTGAAACGAGAAACAACAAACTGGAAATGCAAGCGATCAATAATGCTGTGCTTGTCGAAGAATTGAAAAAACTATTGGATCAGTTAAGGATACCGGATGAGGTGGTGTATCAAATCATCGTGCTTATCAGTGGCAGTGAGAATAGTCTGTCTAGTTTGAGCTCACTTGAAGGATTTTTAGCATCTAATGCTTTCAAAATATTCTGTTTCCAGTATATATCATCATTGACTGTAGGCTCATTCGATGAGGCTCGTATGCCACAAAACGTGGAGGCATGTGAATGGTTGACACAATCTTTACGTGCTCTTGAGCCCCCTCATTTGGATGCATGCTACATGAACATGCGGGCAGTAAGTACTGTGACTTTGGATGGTTTCAATGGTTAGTAGGTTGGGTTATTTCTTTTATGTGCCCATTGATTATGGAGGCACAGGAGTAGTTATTTTCATCAGTTTGGATGCATAACCACAATTATGGGAAACAACTGAAACATGGTGTTTTTGGGCTTTCCAGTTGTTTCGGGGGGTCCAAAGTTTTGAAACTTTTTCCAGTTGTTTGCATTTCCAAAACAGGTCATCTCAGCCGTTTCAGCCTATTTTCTCCCTGCTGCTTTGGCTGTCTCACCGATAACGCTTGCTGTTCCCCTGCAAAACCCCCAATTTCAGGCCCACATTAGCTTCACTTTTGTTGCTTCTTCTCACAATCTTCGTTTCCATAGCCTCCACTATACACCTAACTCGACAATGATTTTATAGGTCAAAGAAAAGCGTGCAGAGTTGGAAAAGCTGAAGTCGGCATTTGTGAAGAGGGCATCTGAGTTCCTCCGAAACTATTTTTCTAGCTTGGTAGATTTTATGGTCAACGACAAAACATATTTTTCTCAGGTAGGCTATGTGACGATAGCCCTTTTAGTGCACTTAACTAGGTTATGCATTTATTGAGCCCATATGTCTCAAGGTCATGTTCACCATTTGGGTTCCAGAGAGGGCAGCTCAAAAGGCCAGATCATGCAGACTTAAGATTTAAATGCCGCACGTATGCCCGCATGTTGCAGCATCTAAAGGTGTGATTGCTACATAAATTCTGTGTCTAATTTTATAGAGAGAACACATCTATTAGAACCTTTTTGATTGTTTAATATATTCTGCAGAACCTTGACAAGAGCTCCTTAATCCCTTTACGGAAGGCGTACTGCCACTCTTTGAATTTTCTTCTGCGACGTGAAGTATGCTTACTATGCAGATCTGCAAATGTTGAGTGATACTAATAATAATTTGATGTAGAAAGCAGCTTTTTTGTCACTTCATGGCACACTTATTATGCCTGCACTTGGTTTGACATTTATCATTTCAGGCTAGAGAATTTGGGAATGAGCTTAGAGCAAGCACCAAGGCCACAAGAAATTCCAATTCAGGTGGGGCTTGGCTGGAGGGCTCAACCGGAGGCCAAGCAGGTGGTAGTGTAGATACTTCTACGGTTTCTGATGCCTATGCCAAAATGCTTCGCATATTCATACCTCTGCTAGTTGACGAGGTTGGTTATGTGCAGGGTTTTTTGTGTCGGCAAAAACAAGGCGAAAGAAATCCTTTCGAAACGTCAATACAAAATTAAAACTGGCCTATTTTGTGTAAAAAATTGCAGGGACTCAACACTAGAATACCTATTGATAATGATGATAAGTAGGAGATGCCATCTTTGATGTAGGATGTCACGTGCATCAGTGCTGATCACCATTTAGATGCATGCATCATTAATTATCATCAGAGTTAAGCAGATAATTCAGCCCATGTTGTGAGCCCTGATTTAAGGCAAGACCCAGCATGCAGTAAGCAAGGGCAGGCAGTTTGGGCAGCAAAATAACCAGTGAGTCCTGATTTAAGGCAAGAGCAAGTATGCAGTAACCAAGGGCAGGCAGTTTGGGCAGCAGAATAGCAAGGCACAGGCAGCCAAGAAGGCACAAATTGGGGGCTGCTCAAAAACAGGCCACAAGAATATTCAATGTTGGCTGCCCTTGGGACACATTCAGAGTGTCCCTACTCTTAGACCCCATTGGGAATCTTATGGCATTTCGACTGACATTCAGAGGGTTTTTTGGCGGAGATTGTGCCATTCTTATAGGAAGCCACAGATTTCCTCCTTTATCTGGGTTTCTCTTCATGGGTGGTCTGGCCACCAATCAATGGAGGTCAGTTACTGGTGCTTGCCCAGCATGCGCTAAATGTGCAGGAGCTTCGGAGTCAGTTTACCATTGTTTATGGGAATGCAGGGAAGCACAGAGGGTTTGGATTGCACACCTCTTTGGTAGGATTAAGAGGGATGCTATCATTTCTTTTGGTTCTATCATTTGGTTGACACAGTCTGGGCCTCAGCTGAGATTCGAGGAGACTGACTAGATAGTTCTTGGGAGATTATTGCTAGCATCTCAGCCTGGAATATCTGGAAGGCTAGATGCACCGAGGCCATTGAGGGTACTCCCGTTCAGCCTCCGGACAGGTTGGCTTTGGGAGGAGCTACTCTACCCTTGACCACATCTTCACCCTCCATGCCATCATCGAGGAGGGTAGAGCATGACCATAGTTACCAGGAGTTTCAGAAACGCCTGATTTGAAACGGGTTTCAGAAACGTTTCAGAAGTTTCATAACTTTTTGAAATGGCAAAAAAAAGTTTCAAACAAAAATACAAAAATATATTTTATTTTTTTTATAGAATGTACAATAGTACAAGAAATAAGTGTTTAGGTCTTACTACTTAGCCTATTTATTTCAGCAAGCAGGATACTTGAAAAACATGCCTCATAAGAAAACACATTGGATTCATTATATTCAATGTAAACAATGATTCAATGCTAGAAAACAACACCCATATTCATCTCTCTACAATCCACATTCCATACATGATACTGGGCAGCCAAGAGTCTGGTACTTCACTTAACACAATGATAAAAAACATCATAATAAAGATAAATCATGATGACTCCTGAGAGTCATGACAATCACACAATGTCCCATGGTCCAACAAATCCAAAAAAAAGTACATAGATAAATGACTCAAGGCTCATCCTCTTGCCCATCATCCTCATCATCCTCTCCATCACGCTCATCCTCACTCTCACTACTAGTACCATTGGCTGAGTCGTCCTCAAAAGCCTCATCCTCATGATCTGTTGGTGTCGCACTAGAACTAGCAACTGCTTGGGATCGTGTACCATGAGATGTAGCTGTAATCTCCTCATACAACATGGAATAGATATCTCTGTCCTCCTGAGGGATGTCGGGGATCTCCTTGCACTTTGTGATATCAATCTTGTCAGGATTGACTTGGCAAGGCTCGATGGGGTTCCCTTTCTGCTCTATCAATCGCAAGTTGCAATGATAGAACACAAGCCTCTCCAATTGTGCAGTTGAGAGCCTATTTCTCTTCTTGGTGTGGAAAAGTGCCCATGTACTCCGATGACCGGAAGAACACAGTTGTATTATTTTTTGTCTCATAGGCCGACTTTGGCCTCTCGTAGACGTTAATATATCTTTCTTTCTTTCTTTCTTTCTCACAAGGTCCTGAACTACAGTCTTGTGAGAGAACTCTCATGGCAATGCGTCTCTGCAAATAAAAATCAACACCGTTCATCATTGAATAGAAGTATAAGACTGTCAATAGTCTTAGACAAGTTATACTTAGTAACTTGTTACTTACCAAATCTGGAGTACCAATGCCATATTTCTCCCACCAAGACATAGGCTCCAACTGTGTGTCCCTCAGTTGTGCTGTTGGGTCCAAACATATGGCTACTGTTCTGATATATGAGAAGCTCATCCTCCAGCTTTCTCATAAGTTGCACATCACCACACCCACTAACCTGGAAATGTAAGAGCTCCTTACTGCCTCTAGCTCTTTACTCAAGTACTGCTCCTCACTTCTCCAAACAGGATGCAAAATGTGTGCAACTGCGTGGATTGGCCTATGAAACCAATCCCAGCGTTGGTTCCATATCTCCCTAGTATCTTGAAGTCTGCATATGAGTTCAAAGTTGCAAGTGGAAAAACAAAAAGTAAGCAATGAGCATATACTTCAATCTTCTAAGTTCTATGATCTATCTAGCTTCAAAAGAAAGACTAAGAGTTATATCTCTCGGGAGACAATAATGTACAAGCATCGAGGGCTTCTCCAATCTTGTCCATGAACTCATAGAGGAGCCCAATGGTACTCCCCTCCATGTCTGTGAGTCAAAGGACACCATACATGGGATTGAGTGTCTTGACAAGTGCCTCACGACATACCACTGTGCGCATTAGGCCATGGTGCACCCTCACAAGCCTCTCCACCACAATGAACATGTCGGCAAAGTGGGTTTTGGATGGCTTCAAGAGCTCTAGATCAGAATTGGCTCTATACATGCTCAACACTTTAGGCCTTTTGGTGACAGTTCACCATACTAGAGGCTACAGTAAAAATGTTTCTCACCCAATCCAGCTTTCCCACATCTTCTATCATCAAATCAAGGCTATGTGCAGCACAAGGTGTCCATACAATCTTGGGAAACTCTTCTTCAAGCATCCTTCCCATGGAAACACAATTCGACCCATTGTCTGTTATCACCTGCACAATGTTGTCTGGGCCAATCTCATGTATAGCTTGGCGTATATGCCTGAAGATGAACTCCCTTGTCACCACTGTCCCCGCCACAGAGGCATCAATGGCATGAATAAACATAGTACCTTTGCATGAGGAGACCAGAATGTTATAAACACTCCTCTTCTTCACATCTGACTAGCCATCACACATCAAAGTACACCATACTTTACCCAAGTAGCCTTAAGAGGCTCCATCTCTGTCTCAACTGCTAGCTTCTCTCTCCGAAGCTCTGTAGTACGTAAGGCCTCATATGAGGGACCATCCCACTCACAACCTATGCGTGAGGTTGCTCTAATTCTTGTCCTCCATCGAGGAGTCCGCAAAATATTGAAGGACAATGCACACTGCACAAAAAGCTTGGTTATCTCCCTTGTTGCCTCCTTCATGACAACCTTTTGAAACCTTGCCTTCACATGCCCTTTCTTCAACAAAGGTAAAGCTGTCCTTTTTGCTCGAGGTTGTGAACTAGAGCTACCCCCAACAGTAAAAGTCCCATGATACCGACTTTGAATGTCACCTACTGTAGAATCTTGCTCTTCCACAGTCATGGCAGCCTCTCTTAAATGCTCAGGATCCACGATCTCCTCAACAGGAAGGCCTAGTTCCTTAGCCTTCCAAGCCTTAAGGCTTTAATAAATGTGCCTTGGTACAACCTTACAAGGTCCCACCCCATGGCCCTTTGTATGTGTGAAGTGTGCCTTCAACCGTGTAATGCTGCCAAGATGCACTTTTGCACAAAAATTGCACCTCCATTTTCCTGAGCCTGAGCCTACATACATGCTCTCCCATGTGACATTGCTCCACAAGGGATCCTGTGCGCGAGGCATCTTGCAAAGTTGCAAGCAGCAAGAGAAATACGTTGTAACCTGTTGCCTGCATAGGTTGTGATAAAATCCCCATTTTAGTTATGGGAAAAAAAGCCTGATATAGGTTGCAGGCAATAGGCTAGAGCAGCTTGTATTATGTATAGTTAATAGTATACCGTATAGAAACATAAAACACAATAGTATAGATTCTAGAAACATAAAACACCTAGGCATCTAGTCTTACCTTGAGACTTGGCACTGGGTAGTAGGCTTGGAGTTTGGACAGCAGACATCTTGGAGTTGGCGGTAGATGTGGTTGGAGTAAACAAGGTCAAGCTCATGATCAAAAAGGACGTGAGTGTAATGTGAGATGGGGGGTGGTTGCAGAGGGGTGGGTGGTGTGCAGATAAGAGTGAAAGAGAGGTAGGCATGGTCAGCGTCAAAGGGGGGTGGCGGGATGGAGAAGTCGGGGAGGAGGTGTGCCAAATCCGGAGATCCCATAAGGTAGTCCATTGTGCTAGTACCTCCTGAGTGAGGGAAGGAGGTGAGGGCGTTGTGTTAGCACATTCATCCCCAGATTCTGCTGTTTTATGGTGCCCATTTGGTCCCCTTTTGCATGGCCCTTGCTTGTGGGCTGGCCACCCCTTTCTTAATATTTTTTTGGGATTTTTCCCAGCCTTTCTGGCATTTTCCAGTCGGCCATGTCCAGTAGCTCCAGTCGGCCTGTTTATCAGCTCCAGTTGGCCAGCATTCCCTCACTATAAATAGTGGGTGCTGGCCTCTCTTGTTTCATTCAGTCTTGTACATATTTTGCTCCCTCACTTATGAGACTATCTGTGTCTCTTGCTTGGGACTGTTTTGCTTCAGTATATTCAGCATAGTTTGCTCCATATCTCTCTTTCTCGTGCACTCTGTGTTCAGCACATTGTAGTGCCACTTTGCTTCCGCTCTGTGCACTCTTTCATGGTATCATCGCTCCCGGTTTAGCATCCATAGCCTTTGGTGCTGCGTTTTCTGGACAGCGGTCGCTTTTCCTTCAGATTGGCTTCATCAACTCAGCCATCAGGTACTTGTTGACTAGCGTTTTCTTTCCCACTTGGAGATTGGACAATAGGCGGCCTGTTTTCTACAGGACAGCAGCCTTTCTTTGTTGCGTTTTCCTCTCCAGTGGCCCTTTCCCTTTGCAGAGGGGGCTTGTGGTGTTGCAGGCTTTGGTGGCACTCTTGGTACCTGTGGAGGACACTTCTTCTTCAGAGTTTGTGCATTTTTTGAGATTGAGTCCAAGCTTTTGTGATGGCTGCACTGACTTCTCTTCATATGTTTGCCGAGTCTGCCAAGTTGGATGGTTCCAACTACACCCTATGGAAGGTGAAGGTGAAATCGGCCTTGCGTGGCGTGGATCTCTGGGATTGGCTTGTTACACGGGCCAATGCCACCCCTCCCACCCTTGCTTCCGGTGGTGCAACTCAGGCACAGATTGATGTTTGGCAGTCGAATGATCGACGCGTTTTCTCCTTCTTGATGTTGAACTGTCAGGATGCTGTTCTCTCCCATGTGCGTACATCAGATGCTGCACATGAAGTTTGGAAGGCTTTTGTAGATCTTTATGAGATTAAGTCTCCGGGTCGGATTTTGGCGTTGGAAAAGCAACTTATGAACTTATCAGTTTCTGCGTTTCCATCTTTATTTGCTTTCATCTCAAAGATGAAAGATCTCCGGGATGAGCTTGCTGTTTGTGGCAAGGACATCTCCACAG
Source organism: Cibotium barometz (assembly GCF_041138505.1). Taxonomy (NCBI): domain Eukaryota; kingdom Viridiplantae; phylum Streptophyta; class Polypodiopsida; order Cyatheales; family Cibotiaceae; genus Cibotium; species Cibotium barometz. The sequence continues at coordinate 47,471,773 of NC_141088.1, forward strand.
AGGATATGGCTATTCGGCTTCTCTCCAAACTTCCAGAGAGGTTTGATGCATACTTTCGGTCTCTGGTTTCTTCTCCTCGTTCTGTTCCAGTTACTTGGGAGGAAGTTCTCCCCTCCGTTATGCAGATTGAGTCTCGCTTTGAGGAGCGGACTGGCACCTTCGGTGGCCGTGATGGAGCTTTAACAGCACGAGATAAAGGGAAGACTCAACAAAAGAAAGGAAAAGGGGGTTCTGACAAGAACTCCAAGGATTTCGACAAGGATAAAGACAACAAATCTTCAAAGAATAAGGACATTGAATGTCATTATTGTGGCAAGAAGGGTCACAAGTCACCCCAATGTCACAAGAAGAAGCGTGATGAAGCAGCAAAGAACTCTTCCTCAATGGCGGTGTCTCAACCCAAGAAGGATGATGGCATTCTTCTCTTAGCAGGTACTCGGCGTATACTTGCTCTTGTGACTTCTCAGCCACGGTCTTGGATTGTTGATAGCGGTGCTACTGCTCATATGACACCCCATCGATATTGGTTCGAGGACTTCATTGCCAGATCAAGCGAGATCACTCTGGGTGATTCTTCTTCTGTGCCAGTGCATGGTCATGGCACTATCCCCATCTTCCGTTCTGACGAGGACAAGAGGTACTTCTTTGACGTTCTGTATATTCCAGATTTGGCTTTTAACCTTTTGTCAGTGAGTGCTCTTACAGCTTAGGGTGCGGAGGTGATCTTTTCTCGTTATGAGATTACCATTCGTGATAAGGCGATTGGTAGCATCTTGGCTCAGGGAGTCCAAGATAGTGGTCTCTACAAGTTGACCGCTCTGCTTTCTTTTGGTGCTTCTTCTACTCTTTGGCATGCTCGGTTTGGCCATTTAAGCTATCAGCTTCTGCAGTGAGCTTTGAAGGATGGGTTGGTTGAGGGATTACCGACCATCAAGGCTTGGTCTTCTGCTTGTTCCTCTTGTTTAGAGGGGAAGCAACACCGAGCCGCCTTTCCGAAGGAGGCGACACAGAGATCTTCGACATCACTTGCTCTCATTCATGCAGACTTATGTGGTCCTATGAGTACCACGTCTTTGAGTAAGGCGCTGTACATGCTCGTGATGGTGGATGATTTTACTAGATATACTTGGGTTTTCTTTCTGAAGACCAAGGATGAGACTTTTCATCACTTTTGTGATTGGAAAGCTGAGGTGGAAAAAGAGACCGGTCACTCGGTCAAGGCTCTCAGGACCGACGGAGGGGGTGAGTTCACATCCCAGGAGTTTCAGCAATATTGCAAGACACATGGCATTCGGAGACAGCTTACTAGATCATATACTCCATCACAGAATGGAGTTGCCGAGAGGAAGAATAGGACCATTATGGAGATGGCCCGTGCTATGCTTGAGCATTCTTCATTACCTCGACGTTTCTGGGCTGAGGCGGCTTGCACTTTTGTCTACATTCAGAATAGGTCTCCTACTGCTGCTCTTCCCGACAAAACTCCATATGAGGCTTTCCATGGTGAGAAGCCCTCCATTGTTCATTTCCAGATATTTGGGTGTACGGCGTATGTTCATGTGCCTAAGGAGCACTGCTCCAAGTTGGACTCAAAGTCTGAGCGCATGACTTTTCTCGGATACAGCACTGTGTCCAAGGCATATCGTCTTTATAATCCTGAGGCCGGTAAAGTTGTTGTGAGCCGTGATGTGGTGTTCGACGAGACTCCTACATCTTCAGAGGGGGGTGGTGAGCCTCCTCCGGCGAGTTCGAGTAGATCTGTATCTGGTTGGTATTCTGGGTTACGTGAGCTTCCTTCTGCTCCACCGCTTGGTTCTCTTTGGCGTTCTTCCAGAGTTACAGGGAAACAAGTTCATGAGGGCAACATGTTTGTTAATTATGCTCTTATGTCTACAATTATTAATGGTCCTTCTGATCCCACTTCTGTAGACGAGGCTCTTTCACATGAACCTGGGCGTCATGCTATGCCGGCAGAGCTGGATGCTATCGAACGGAATGGCACTTGGATTTTGGTGCCTCGTCCTCTGCAGCGTAAGGTAATTGGTGTGCGTTGGATTTTCAAATCAAAGTTCCGAGCTGATGGCAGCTTGGACAAGCACAAGGCGAGGTTGGTTGCCAAGGGTTATGCTCAGCGCCCTGGTGTCGACTTCGATGAGACCTTCACTCCGACGGCCCGGATGACTACCATTTGTACCGTTCTTGCACTTGCAGGACATCATAGATGCCCCGTTTTCCAGATGGACGTCAAGTCGGCTTTCCTGAATGGAGAGCTTACACAGGAGGTTTATATTGATCAGCCACCAGGATTTGTTGTTCCGAGCAAACAGGATCATGTGTACCGGTTGAAGAAGGCTTTATATGGTCTAAAGTAGGCTCCGTGGGCTTGGTACCAGCGGATTGATGAGTTCTTTCAGAAGCTCGGCCTGCGCCGTTCTCATGTAGATTCGAACCTTCATATCCTCCTTGAGAGGGGGTTGATTGTTATCATTGTGGTCTATGTTGATGACCTTATCTTTACAGGTTCTTATTCTGTGCGGATCCGTTCTGTTATGGATGCTTTGGAGACAGAGTTTGAGATGACGGATCTTGGCCTCTTGCATTACTTTCTTGGCTTTGAGATTTGGCAGACCTCGAAGGGCATTTTCTTCTCTCAGCAGAAGTACACTCGGGAGATTCTCGACAGATTTCAGATGACTGGGTGCAAACCAGTATCTTCTCCTATGGATATTGGTGAGAAGCTATCTTCACTTGATGCTTCTCAAGGGATTGATCATGGACAGTATCGGGTTCTCATCGGTTGTTTGGTATGGTTAACCTACTCCCGATTGGACATATGCTTCGCAGTCAGTTTATTGAGTTCCTTCTCATCCAAACCCCATCAGCAGCATTGGCGGTGTGTTCTCAGAGTTCTTCGGTACTTGCGTGGCACTCTGGATTTTGGCATCTTTTATGGCCAAGGACGCACTCTTGTTGGATGGTTTGAGACTCAGACTGGGCTGGAGATCTAGATACATGGCGTTCGACCACTGGTTGTGATGCTGCATGTGAAGCAATATGGTTGCGGAGATTATTGGAGGAGCTCGGCTGTCCTCCTACCGGATCTACTCTTCTTTGGTGTGACTATCAGAGTTGCATCGCCATCGCCAAGAACCTTGTGTTTCATGCTCGTACGAAACACATTGAGATTCAGTATCGCTATGTTTGTGAACGGGTTCTTGCTGGAGATTTGCGTTTGGAGTATTGTCCTTCCGTGGAGAATGCTGTAGATTTGTTCACCAAGCCGGTTTCTCAGGCTTCCTTGGCTCCTCATCTTCGGATTCTCAGAGTTTGTTCAGCATCTGGTGCTGAGAGGGGGTGTTAGCACATTCATCCCCAGATTTTGGTCTTTTATGGTGCCCATTTGGTCCCCTTTTGCATGGCCCTTGCTTGTGGGCTGGCCACCCCTTTTTTACTATTTTTCTGGGATTTTTCCCCAGCCTTTCTGGCATTTTCCAGTCGGCCATGTCCAGTAGCTCCAGTCAGCCTGTTTATCAGCTCCAATCGGCCAGCATTCCCTCACTATAAATAGTGGGTGCTGGCCTCTCTTGTTTCATTCAGTCTTGTACGTATTTTGCTCCCTCACTTATGAGACTATCTGTGTCTCTTGCTTGGGACTGTTTTGCTTCAGTATATTCAGCATAGTTTGTTCCATCTCTCTCTCTCTCTCTTGCACTCTCTGTTCAGCACATTCTAGTGCCACTCTGCTTCCGCTCTGTGCACTCTTTCACGTTGGAGGAGGGCCATCGAGACATCCCGTTATTGATAACGAGACCATTTGCAGCTCCCAGCTCTAAGAAATATCTCCCATACACCGTGACCTCCTCACGGTCCTGTGATGATCTCTGTAGCCGTGTCAGTGATGTCTAGCTCCTGTCGTCTGATAGAGCCATCCAGATCGAGTAGTGTGACCTGTTGACTTCCCGTCCTGGTGTTGAAATCCCCGAGCAGGACTTCCCCCAGCTGTGAGAACTCCATAATATCACCATATAATGGTAAGTATGGTGATTGGCCATGCTGTGCGGCGTAAGGGGAGTGCCGTGGTGCAAAATAACACATAGCAATGTGGATGACTCTGTCACTGCTAAGCTATAGCCGCACCCAAAGACTCCGTGGATCCTCGTCCTTCTGAACGATGTTGAGAATCTGTGTCGAAGATCTAAAAAGGACAGCTACCCCTCCAGAGCCATGTACTCCTCCTGATGTGCGGGTCTTGCCTCCTCGGAAAGCTGACTCCCACTCATACCCGGCTATGTATGGTAAGCCCCTTTGAGGGCTTTGATGAGTCTCGGTATAGAAAATGACATCCCTGTCTGTGAGAATCTCGCTCAAGCCTCTTGGATTTGACCACAGCATGCCATTGCAGTTCCGTACTGCCAACCTTAGGTGTTTGGTCTCATAGACCCCGCATCCCTATTCGGGATGGCGCTCAGTGATAATGACCCTACCATCTCTGTGGATAGCCCACTTGCCTTCTCTACGGGTCTCATGAACTGTCACCATCGCCTCACGTTGGTGTGCCACCTGTGCTGGGGTGAGATCATCTCCCATGTACACTTGTGTGCCCTTGAGGGCAGCCCACCTGTCTAAGAAGGCTTGTCTGCTGGTGGCATCAGGGAATCTAATGATGAGGGGCCGCTCTCGTGTCATATCCTTGCCTTCCCTCCATGTATCTGCAAAGGGGGGGCCGATCCCATCCACTCCTAGCATCTGGCAAAGTGTCATGGCATCCTCCTTGGGGGAAGCCCCCCCCCCCCCAGCCCCCGCACTCGCACATGGAGGGCCCTATCCTTCCTGCGTTTCTCCTGCTCGAGAGTCTCATGTATGATGTTCTGTGGGGGTTTGTGCTTCTTCACCACCTCCACCTAATCTTTCTTAGTGGTTTGCAATTCTTCCCGTAGTTTATCACTCGCAGCTTTCAACTGCACCAAGTCAGTCCTTAGACCCTCCTGAATATTCAGTTCCCCTTCCTCCACTGTATGGTCCTTGACCGTAGCCTTTAGGGCTTCAATTTCTGCCCGGAGTTCCCCTATCACTGGGGCAGCCTCTGGCATTCCTTGTTGTTGCAGCTGGGTCTCTTTCAACATCTGAATCACCTCCTCCTGGTGGTTCACTTGTGCTGCTAATTCTTCAATCTTGCTGTTCTTTCCCTGTATCTCCTTGCCGAGGCCTTCCAACTGCTTTTCATGTTGGTTCAGGACCCTGTCTCCCAGCACTTTCTTCTGTTCGCCCAACAGCTTCTTGGTGTTGTCCTCCACTGTCTTGATGTATGCCTCCAGATCTTGTAGATTCATTGTGGCTATTTCCCCCTAGTTGCTGCCTTGGGGCAGGGCAAAGAGAGAGAAGGCGCAATGCCTCAGCGCAGCACAGTTAGTGGGCAGGAACAGGGAGGCACAATGCCTCAGCACAGTCAGCGAGCAAGAGCAGTGTGAAGCGAAGTGGGGCAGGGCGAAGCGAGAGAAGATGGCGAAGAGAGAGAGAGAAAATGGCCACCTGCACAGGCACAGTCAGCAGTGGGACTGAGGGTCATGCCATGGTGCAGAGAGAGAGAGAGAGAAAGAAAGAAAGTTATATTAACGTCTACGGAAGACCCCAAGGGTCTATGAGACCAAAAGTAATACAATGGTACCATGGATATACTGAGCCATGGAAAACTGAAAGAAAAAGTAAAATGAAAAACATCTGACAGTACATGTGATCAACAGATGATCTTGTGTAGAGTGAGATATTTTGTGATCAGCTAATGACGATACCCACCTCGGCCAAAACCGATCTGATGGTGGAGTGAATGTCAGGCCTCTGTGATGGGAGTGTGTCATGTCGGTGGATAACCGCACGAATCCGTCTCTGTGTGTTGGAGGGTCCTGATGCTCTGGGTCGGGGACGTCATGGAGAGAGAAATGAAATGATGTATTAACGTCTAAAGAGGCCATAGTGGCCTATGAGACCAAAACTGAGAGTACATCTGAAGTTGGTGTCTCATCAAAGAGAACAACTAAATGAGACTAAATGAGAGAGAGCGAGAAAGAAATAAAGAAAGTTATATTAATGTCTACGAAAGACCCCAAGGGCCTATGAGACCAAAAGTAATACAATGGTACCATGGATATACTGAGTCGTGGAAAACCGAAAGAAAAAGTAAAATGAAAACATCTGACAGTACATGTGATCAATAGATGATCCTGTCTAAAGTGAGATATTGAGTGATCAGCTAATGACGATACCTGCCTCGGCTAGAACCGATCTGATAGTGGAGTGAATGTTAGGCCTTTGTGATGGGAGCGTGTCATGTCGGCGGAAAACCTCACAAATCTGTCTCTTTGTGGTGGAGGGACTTGATGCTCTGGGTCGGGGATGTCTGGCTCGTAGAATGGATCGAGCTCTCTCGCTAAGAACTCCTCTGTGGTGTGGAGTTGGAGCGTGGGTACGAGTGGCGGGCTCTGATGTTGTAGTAGAGGAACTGTTGTGGGCAGTGGATTCCGATGTGGATGTGTGTACCACAAAGAAATCTGTGATGGCTCTCTGTGAGGTGTCCTGTCGGAGCTGGGGCTGGGGCTCTCTCAACATCCTGCCTCAACACTACATCCCTGTGTTGTTTGAGCTCCATCAAGTACATGCCCAAGCACCTCTGATCCTCAAATTGTATCACCCATGTGAGTGGTCCGAATCCCTCTTGGAAGAGGTAGTGGAATCTCCCTTGTATCTCGTAGTAAGCCGGGCACCTGAACATATAATGGGCCTCATCCTCTACTGCTCCTGTTGTGGTGCTTACTGTGCATGTCCTCTCCTCATGTGGGATATGCTCAGCTTTGCTAGTCTCTACTCTAAGGCGGTGGGAGGATACCTTGAGTTGGCCAATTGTGATACGCATAGCGTGTGACATGTGTATCTGTATATATCCCGGGATTTCAAAGAATCCATCCTCGGAGAGTCTTAAGAAGTGATGTTTGTAGAACTCACACTTCTTACCAATCTCTGACGGGGACACCCATGTCTAGTGTATGAGTAGCCCGAGTAGATCTAACTAGATGATCCGGTTGATCTCCTGTCGTGAGATATCAAGGTAGGGGGAATCCATGCTATATTGAAACGGGGGAGACAGTCCATCTCTATGCCATGTGCATGAAACCACTCGACTACCTCATAGTACCATGCATGTGTTGGTAATCGTGGTGGTCGTGTTGCTGAGGAGGAGGGCAGTCTAGCTCGTCTCAATCACTCCCTCTCCCCCTTGCAGTATAATTGCATAGAGGACTCTAGTGCTAGTTGTGGGAGGTGATCTCTGTTAAGTGTGTATACATGCTGAATATAAGTGACAGTCTGAAAAAGGGCATCTGTATAACCAATGGAGCCACCCCAAACTCTGCATGGCTTACTCTTGATCATGCGTGACAACATCATCACCTGTAGCCTCTCTATGCTCCTCCAATAATCCTTCCCTCTCCCCCTTGCAGTATAATTGCATAGAGGACTCTAGTGCTAGTCGTTGGAGGTGAGCTCTGTCAAGTGTGTATACATGCTGAATATAAGTGACAGTCTGAAAAAGGGCATAACAAATGGAGCCACCCCAAACTCTGCATGGCTCTCTCTTGATCATGCGTGACAACATCATCACCTGTAGCCTCTCTATGCTCCTCCAATAATCCTTCCCTAGGCTTGGCCCCCTAAAGGCTGCACCATACATAGCCGCCGGTCGCACTAGAGTATCAAAGAGCCAGCACTTAGTGCGAGGTTCTTGGAAATGTGCTTGGAAACACTGTCTTTCCAAACGGGCTAGGAAGGCATGCCCCCTCGCAAGTCGGTCAGTGGTAGCTGTGGTCATATAGAACAAAGGGCCTGTAAAAGTGACTCCTAGATAAACATACTTCTGCACAATCTCCACTTGGGCATCTCTGTATATGAAAGAAAATCGTGAGGCGACTACATAAGATTTGTTGAAGACCATAACCTTGGTTTTGCCCAAATTGACCGTAAGGTCTCTCTCCCTGCAAAATCTTTTCAATGCATTTAAGTGTTTGTGTAAACCGTCGGCTGAATCTGAGATCAAGACAATGGCGTTAACATATAGCAATATGGGCACTACTGATTGAGGCAATGGTGAACCTCTACCTCCGAAACTATCCACAAATACTGCGATCTCATCAATGTATAGGCCAAAGTGTGTAGGTGAGAGTGGGCGGCCTTGCTCAACCCCAATAGTGCTACATATATCTCCCGAGGTCACATCGGGTGCACGTACTCGCCAAGTACTGCCTCATATAGTGCCGTCACACACCATATCATCTTATGTGAGAACTGGAGCTCCTGCAGGCGTCCTATCAGACGGGATCGAGGGACGGAGTCAAAGGCTTTGCGGAAATCTACAAAGCAGCAATACACATGTCTCTTTGAGGACCTCGCCTCCTCTATGATAGCCCGTAAAGTAAAGATATGGTCTAGCGTGGAGAAGTTTCTCTTGAAGCTTGCGTGGTCTGATGCTTTGTTTCCCATCGACTATGCCATAGAGCTCATCATGTCCACTAGTACTGCCCCATAGATCTTGGCCATTGTGTGACCAATCATGATAGTCCTGTAGTTACCTGGGTCCGTGGGGTCTCCTGCTTTGTGGATGGATGGTGTTGGTTGTCCACGAGGGTGGGAAGCCTTCATAGAGTGCTCTCTTTAAAAGATTGGCAAGACTGGGAGCCAAATTTGTTTTGAAAAAGATCCTTCAATTAGCTTGAGAGAAAACAGCCACAAAGGGCTAAGTACAACCACGAAGGGCTAAATACAAACTCGCCTCATATAAGGGTGGGAAACAAGTGATCATAAGGGGGGGAGATGCTTCTCCTCCGGCTGGCCGCTCTATGAGGAGAAGGCTATCTCATAAAGGGGGTGGGGGGGAAACAACCACACAGGTGGTCTGTAGTGCCAAATGGGGTCACCGCCTCTATTAGTAAGGAAAGGGCCAGGCCTCCAAAGTCTCAAGAAGGCTTCCCGCCGCTTCCGGCAGGCGATCAGAACCTCCCTACAGCTTCCCCCACTGACCACGGAGGGTGTGAATGATGTCGAGCCATATGCTCCTGATGGTCTCAGTCCGCGGAGTGTGGGTACCCTCGATGGCCTCGCTACATCTAGCACGCCAGATGTGCCAGGTTGCTATGCTACTGCAAATCTCCCAGCGTTGGCATGAGCTTGGACGCCAAACACTTGCAGGTGGAGCTGTGACTGGTACTACTGAAATACGATGGTGGGAGACTTGAAGCGCATGGCCTCCCTTATCCTCCTTGTAAGTCTTGACCACTCTAGCCTCAATGGCCCAAGTGACAGTACCCCAAGTGATAATCGGGGTCGATGCCTTGTCCATAGCAAGGATGTGGAGAATCCGCTGCCAAATCTGCTGAGCCTTCGGGTAATCCCAAAGGCAATGTCGCTGAGACTCCTGGGGGTGGCCACACCTCGGGCAAGCTGTTGGCCGCCTCCCCCCGACTGCCAGCCAAGTACCCATTGCCAGACTCCTGTGTGCCGTCAACCAGAGGAAGAGAAGAGTGATCTTCCTCGGCCGAAAGCTGTCCCAAAGCCTCTTCTAGAAATCTGAAAGGAAGCGTTGTGATAGGCCCTGAGACTGCCAATGTGCTACTGGCCTCGCTATATATCCAAAGAAAGGGGCATCCAGAGTCTCCACCCGATCTTGGGGATCATGCCACGTCCACTCTCCAGGGTCCCATTGCAATCGCGTGAGAGGTCGGCACTCCCAAATCCATAACCGCCAAAATCTCTCCCCTGCCACCTTGGCCGGTGCTGGATCTATGTGCCATACACGTGCCCGAAAACCAATCACCCTTACCCTCTGCAAGGTGCAGCCTCTAAAATTCTCCAAGGGGTGCTCTGATCTCTCTAATCTGCCATGTAATCCAATAGAAAAAGTGAGCATATAACTGTTCTCATGTGCTCCATAGACCGCCACGAGGATATCGTGTCTGGTGAACATGCCTAGCCATATCGGGGGGCTCGGGTCTGGAATAGGAGTCAGCCACTCCGGAGGAATAGTTGAGTCAATGTCGATGCTGAGCTTGTCTCTACCCCTGATCCCTATCAGGCCTTTGTCTTGCTCCTCTTGTGGTAATTGCCTGTGTGCAACCCAATCTCCAAGAGACCTGGTTGGTCCCATGCTCAAGGTGCCCCAGGATATGTGCGGGCGGGCCCCTAGCTGTGGCCATTGGGTAAATGGATCAGGGGGTTCTAGATCAAAGGCTGCCAAAGCTGCTCCTCTGAGGCCATTGGAACAATCTGTCTGAGGACTGGCCTGAGATGATCCCAAGCACAAAGTAGACTGGCTGCGAATCTGTCCTCAAAGGCAGGACTAAAACCACGGGCTCGCATCTCTGTGAAGATCCATCTAGTGCTCTGCGACCATGAGCCTCCAAGGCTTGGAGTGCGGGCTGAAATCTGGGCCAAGATGAAATCCTTCCAAGGCTCACCACCGGGTTGGAGTCCTCTGACAAGCAACTTGCCCAACAGGGCACGGCTTAGTTGGATCAATGAGACCTAGCCCCCCTTTGCTACGTGGCTGAATGATCACTCTCCATGCCACCTTGGCCCTGGCTGGCTTCCCATCACTTTCGGCCCACAAGAAGTTCCGGATCAAATGCTATACCTGGCCAATACAAGCCCGAGAAAAGGCCCAACACGAGGTGATGTACCACATGGTGGCAAGCAGTACCTGGTTTGCCACCACCACTTTGCCTACAACGGATAGCCTCGCCGAGCTCCAATTTAGAAGCTTCTCCCGAATACTTAGAAGAAGTGGAGCAAGCTGCTACTCGGGAGAGATATCAATGTCAACCTGGCAGCCGAGGTATCGGACTGGAGTGCCTCTCGAGATCCACTGGAAAGCCTCAATTAGTCGCCAAGTCGGGGTGGGTGCTGAGCCTACCCAAAAACCACATGACTTGTGCCGGTTGATCTGTGCTCTTGATGCACGACAGAAAATCTCTATCGCCTCCGCGAATCTTTGGAGATTCCCAACATCTCCAGCAAGGTAGGCTGCTGTGTCGTCTGCAAACTCTGTGTATGGCACAGAGGCAGTTGTATATCGATCGAGTTTCTAGTGTCGAGCCTCCGAATTGCTATTTCAGAGAATTAAGCTCGGAGGAGTCCCTGCAGCATCGTCTGGACTAGCTCTTCGAGCTGGAAGAAGAACGCTACAGAAGCTTCTTCATCACCACAACCACCCAGAAGTGATGTTTGAATTGCTATTGCAGAGAAGTTAAGCCCGGAAGAGTCCATGCAACATCGCCTAGATTAGCTCCTCGAGTAGACGAAGAACACTACAAAAGCTTCTTCATCACCACAGTCCCCCAGAAGCGAAGGAAGAAGTGGGTCGACCACCACTCCAAGATTTGCATGTTCAAAGGAAGAAGATCTGGTCTATTCCAGTCTCGCAAGGGTTCGCATCCGGGAAAACTGAAGCTCCAATGGATAGGACTGTTCTAGGTAGTGGAAAAATTATACGACGAGACTAGCCTTGGCGGCTGATAGAAAGAGGTACGGTGCCAGAGGACAGCCCTGTCGAATCGAGCGGGAAAGGGGGGATCTGTCGCCTTGGGCTCCTTGAATGAGAACCTGGCTGTGAGATGCTGAATAAAGTCCTGAGACTCCGCGAATCCACTCAATGGGGAATCCCATCCGGCTCGTAGTGCCCTCCAGAAAGCTTCAATCCACCCTATCATAAGCTTTCTCAAAGTCAAGGAGTAGCACAATGAGGTCCTGTTGTCGCATCCTGGCCGAAGCTGTCGCCTCCCAAAAGGTAAAGATGTTGTCCAGAATACTCCGATCCTGAACAAAACCAGTCTGAGTGTCATGGATCAAGTCTGGGAGGGAAGGTTGAAGTCGCCTGCTGATGGCCTTGGCCAAAATCTTGTAGGCTGTCCCTAGAAGGGTGATGGGTCTCCACTGCCGGATCTCCAATCTATCACCACCTTCCTTGGGAATCAAATGTATCAAGCCCTCTATGAGCCTCTCTGGCATGGCACCTGTGAGCATAATCTCATTGAAGGCAGTGCGAAGGCCACCTTCCATGAGGTCCCAATGGCGAAGAAAGAAAGAAGTAGGAAGCCCATCCGCCCCCGGGCATTTGCCCCTGGTTAATGCCTTCACCGCCTCCGCCAGCTCCTCTACAGTGAAAGGGGTCAATAAGAAAGACCGAAGGGAGGGGGGAACCACCTCTCTCGTGTGTCTCCAGACTCTCTCGCGCGCATCCATCACCTGGGGGGATAATGGGGCACCAGTGAGAAGAGACCGGAAGAAATTTGTGGCAATGACTCTCACCTACGAGGGATTGAAAACAATAACTCCATCTTGGCCACGTAGCTTGTGAATACCGTCTCTCCTCTTGTGAGGGTTGGCTATCTCAAAGAAGTCTCCAGTAACTCTGTCACCGGCCTGAGTCCAGAATGAGGCCCTGGCATGGTATCTATACTCCACCCTCCTCTCCTCAATGGACTGAATCTCCGTGCGGGCAGCTGTGATTTGACTCTCAATCCACGGGCTGTCCGGGGAACTCTCCTGAAGACGTTGTAAAGAGGCTAGGCCCCTCCTCAGACTCCTCTCTTGCTCCCGAAATCCCTCCGATCTCCTCTAGGCTGCCTCCTGTAAGAAAATATTGACCTGCCCAAGGCCCTCATCCAAAGTGCACGCTGCAGATCTTGAGGAAAAGTCTAGACCCGCCCATATCTGCTCAATCTGGCTACAAATGTCGGGGTCCTGAATGAGGCTGTCTGGAATCCTGGAGCTCGCATGTTTGTCATGCCTCCATGGGTCCTCTAGGGACATAATAACTGGGGTAAGATTTGAAAATGTAGTCCTCCACGGCTGCAAGCCCACTCGTCAACATAAAACGTGTCCAGCTGAGAGAGGTTGGGGCCAGTGCTCCTCCTATCTGATCGAGAAAAGCTAAGACTCCCAGGGCTGTGCCCAAACTCTGGAAGATGCCAAGGGTCCTGTCCCCTAAGAATCAGTATCATCTCCTCCCATGCAGAGTACTCCACCCTTGAGACAGTGGTCATGCCACCTCCAAGTCTGTCCTCTATTGCCTCTATCATGTTGAAGTCACCGCCCATGCACCAAAAATCAGCCTGGGGAAGGGTGCGGACAGTGCTCCAAAAGATAGCTCTACCTGCAGTCGCATTCAAGGCATAAATGTTGAGGAAGCCAACGTTGTCCTCTCCAATCAAAATGGTAACCCACTGAGCACGTCCTGGAACTATGACTTCTGATCTTGTCACAGACAGCAGAAGCTGCTCACTGACAGAGAGACACACTCCTCCCTGCGTCCCTGAAGGGCTGAAGGATGGAGACCAAAAAGTATGACTCTTGCCTGGTAGAATCTTCGCGCAGTAGCGGGTACGCTCCTCAATAAGATGGTGCTCTTGAAGGAAAAGAATGTCGATAGATCCCCCCACCATAGCCCGATGCAACTCTCCTCTAAGGACGCCTTGTCTTTGAAAGCATTGAGGCCCCCCTAAACCCTGAATGTTCCATGGGGCAATCCTCATGTCAATCTCTGTGTGAGGCGAAACTACCGGAACTGCCCTCCACTCGAAGAGTCTTCGGCACGGTCTTAGACGGGGAATAGTCACAATTTGTCCTGGTGCAGAGTTGTGCCAAGTGGGCGTGGATCTTGCCCTCCATGTACTGCCACTCTGCCCGAGGGCGAGAGTATGCATACTCCGTGCTCCATCGATCACAATGGAGGTATCTATAAGAAGGGGGGAGAGGTAATGTGAGAGGTATGCATGAACACAAAGAGCAGCACCTCCAGGTTGGAGGTCACCATCTCCCCTCCCTGGTCTCGCTGTGCTGATCCACCAAGCTCGATCCTGGCCAAAGGCCATAGATGAGTAAGAATGTCTGTGATCCGGAGATCCTGCAGATGATGCGATAGCTCAACTGCCTGATCCTGTATGGTAGCGGCCACCGACTCTGAATCCCACTCTGTCTCGGGGGCTGCACTCAAGGGGAAAGAGAAGATCATTGTGCCATTATCTGGCGTAGAGGGTCTAGAGTGGTGGAAGACTACACATAGGGGCTACGGTCTTCTCGAACATGTCTGTCCCTTCTGTCGGAAGACACCGGAAAAAACTATAATCCACAGGTTGCCCCAAGATCTTGGGAGGCCCGCCCGAAGACTCGGGTGGGAGAGCCCTCACTGATGAGGCCGCAATGGTCATCTCCACCGGCTTTGAGAAACGATGAATCAGGCAACGAACGGTACTCGTTGGTTGTCTCCTTTTCGTGTCGGGGGTTTGTAGGGGGCCAACGGGAATGCTCTGGAGAGGCGGGGGGGGGGGGGTGGGAAGAGAAAGAGGAAGGGCCAAATGGAGCAAAGAGGAAGGGCCAAATGGAGCAACTGCGGGAAGAGTCGGAGGCGAGGGTGGGGGAGGGGGGGAGGCGGCAGGGGAGGAAGCGAGGGGGAGTGGGAAGGCGGAGAGGTTGGAGAGGGATGTTGCTGAGAGGTATCCATCGGAGAGGAAGGCTGCTGGGAAGGCTCGACGAAGCGAGGGTGGGGTCAACCTGCCCCACTGGGTATTGAAGGCCAGAGGAGAATTCGGAACAAGGAATCGGCCGCTACTTCGAGGGGGGCGGTGCGGGTGGACCCTGTCCGTGACTGGAGGGGGCCCGCCATCTGTGGGCGGGTGCTGTGATAAGTGCTCGAAATGGTTCTCTGACAGAACCGAATCCTCTTGCATGTTGCCAGCTTGGCGCGCATGGCGACGACGCTTAGCTCTGGTGCTCGGTTGGCGATCGGGGCGGGGGCCAACCGTCTGCCACTCTCCAGCTGACGGGTCCTCCATGGTCGGAACGTGGTGCTCCGCGGCCTGGGAACCTGCTCCTCCCTCGGCCCCTTGATGAGGATTTGAATGGGAAGTAGGAGGGGGAACCACTAGGGGCGGTCGCCTGGTCTAACGTTGAGGGAAAACTCTGGCTAGATGACCCATCTGTTTGTAGATAAAGCATTGGCCTAGAAGGTCGGAGTACTCCACTCGCTGCATAATGGGATCGCTCCAAAGACTGGGAATAGATATCATGTGAGGCACAGAATCCGGCGAGGCAATACAAATGCGGAGAGATGGACTCCCGGTTGCTCGTGCGAGGGCCGAGGCAGCAGTGGGAGGGGATTCCATCACTCTCCCAATGGCACCACCAATCACTGGGAGAAGAGGAAGGTATTCCTTCCTGAGGTTTGGAAAGCAGACTGTCACGGGAAAGCCTGAAACTCAAGCTAATGGGTCAGATGCCAGGTTGAAGCCATGTTGCCACCGTGCAAAGAAGGCGTGGGCCATACGCAGTGCATGGGGCTCAGCTGCATGACAAGATTAGACGCCGCTGGTGAGTCGAACTCAACCTAGTAGTAGTCGCGCCCAAAGGATGAATCTCTGCGATCTTTGCTGGCGCACCTAGGAGGCTAGCTTGAAGCAGATCTCTGAGTTGGCCGTGAGCGGGGCGGCTACCGACAATCTTGCATACCAGAGTGGAGGGTTGCATACCATAGTGGAGGTCTCTAGGGATGTGACAGTCGTAGCGAGAAGCTGTCGGTCCGCTTCGGAAAACGAAAGGTTGGTAACGGCGGCCTCGGACGGGGGAGACGGATCGGCTGCCATGGAGTCCTCTTGGGGGCGAAGACCAGAAGAGGCCGAAACTTGTCGAGACAATGAAGAAATACCCACAACTTGAGGGTGTTGCGGCAAGAGGAACAAGGATGGGCTGGAGATGGTGGAGAAGAGAGGAAAGGGAGGGGCGGAGGGCGCAGAAAGGAAAAGAAAAGAAAAGAAAGAGAAAGAGAAAGAGAAAGAAAAAAGAAAAAAGAAAAAAAGAAAAAGAAAAAGAAAAGAAAGAAAAAAGAGAAGAAAAGAAGGAGGAGAAGAAAGAAAAAAAAGAAAAAAAAAGGAAAAAAGGAGAAAAAGAAAAAGAAAAAGAAAGAAAAGAGAAGGAAAAGGTAAAAGAAAAAGAAAAGAGAAAAAGAAAGAAAGAAGAAAGAAGAAAGAAGAAAGAAAGAAAGAAAAAAAAGAAAAAAGAAAAAAAGAAAAAAGGGAAAAAAAGGGAAAAAAGAAAAAAGAAAAAAAAGAGAAAGGCGACGAAGGGAAAGGGGCAGAAAAAAGAAAGGGAGAGGGGAGTCGGCGTTGAACTAAACGGAGAGGGAGGCAGACAAGAAAACGAAAGGGAAAGCGAAAGGAGGGGGGTCGGCGCTGAACCAAACGGAGAGGGAGGCGGACAAGAAAAAAAGAGAGGGGGGGGTGGGGCATAGTTGCGAAGATGGGACAAAAGCTGGCGCGGGGGGGGGGGGGGGGGGGGGGGGGGGGGCGAAGCGCAGGCAGAACCACAGGAGTGGGGGGGGGAGCAAGTCGCGCTACTACTTTTTGAAGACTTGAATGGGAGCCAATTCATGGTGCCCATGGGAGAAATGTTCTGCGTGTAGATCCTCGTGATCTTTTGCTCTCCCATTATGCAGTGTTTTAAGAGCCCTAGTGACTTTTTGGGGGAATCAAAGAGATAATATGATGTAGGCCGAGGGATGTGTGAAATTTGTGGTATAGGTTGGTCTAGCACATCATATGACTGTCGTGCATTTCCCAAACATTAGGATCTGTGATAGGTGTAGGTGCTCTTTTTTGTTCAAGAATGCCACAAGCTTTTGAGTTGTCCGCGCTCAAAAAGAGCTGGTTCAACTCTTGTTCTCGTCTAGTGAGAAATGCTTGTTTCTTTCAGCGAGTGAATGTACGGAAGATGCGTTGCATCTTATGTGCTGAAATCAGCCCATGTTCCCTAGTAGCTTGCTTCGCTTCTTCTGAGTATTCGGAAGAAGCTCTTATACTGGAGCTCGGTGAGGCTATCCCTAGCAAGGCAAAGTGGTGGTGGCGAACCAATACTGCTTGCCACCATGTGGTACATCACCTCGTGCTAGGCCTTTTCTCGGGCTTGTATTGGCCAGGTACAACGTTTGATCTGGAACTTCTTGTTGGCCGGAAGTTATGGGAGGCTAGCTACGGCCAAGGTGGCATGGAGAGTGATCATTCAGCCACGTAGCAGAGGGGGGCTTGGCCTCATTGATCCAGCTATACAAAGTGGTGCCCTGCTGTGGGCAAGTTGATTGTCAAAGGACTCCTACCCGGTGGTGAGCCTTGGAAGGATTTCCTCTTGGCCTAGATTTCAGCCCGCACTCTGAGCCTTGGAGGCCCCATGGCCGCCGCAGAGTGCTAGATGGATCTTCACAGAGATGCGAGCCTGTGGTTTCAGTCCTGCCTTTGAGGACAGATTCACAGCCAATCTACTTCATGCTTGGGATCATCTCAGGCCAGCCCTCAGACAGATTGTTCCAGGAATCTAGTGGCCTCAGAGACGCAGCTTCGGAAGCCTTTGATCTGGAACCCCATGATTTGTTAACCCAGCGGGGAAAGGGCAGAGCTAAGGTATCCTGTGGTGAACCACCCACAGGGTCAACTATGCCGATATCCTCTCCCTAGGCCAATAAAGAAACTGGTGATGGCTGGCTGGCGAGGAAGGAGGGTGGGTGGCTATGGCCCACACTTTCTTAGGATTGTATCTCTGTGTATGTGCAGCTCTAGTAGAAAAAGTCCCAAGCAATGCTGGTCCAAGAAGTCCATGATCCTAGGTAATGGGCCAAAACCCTCACGGAAGAGACAGAGGTAGGCAATTTAGAATGAGAGGGACGTGTTCACATATATGCAACATTGTCCAATTTGTCAAAAGGTGAAAGCATCGCATGGGAAAAAAGCGGTTTTTTTACAACCATTCCCCATTCTCAATGGCCCTTTCCAAGATATCTCTATGGATTTTGTGACAAATTTGCCTTCCAATCGAGGTAGGCATAACACACACTGTTTGACGGTTATTGATCGTTTTACCATGCTTGTTATGCTTATTCTTTGGAGGGCTAATGTTACTGGCAAAGATGCAGCAAAGCTGTTTATCTGGCATTGGTACCCAATTGGTGGCATGCCTAGGACCATTGTATTAAATCGCGATGTTAAGTTACCAGTCATTTTTGGAGGGCATTGTTTTATAATTTTGGTACTAAGTTTAAATTTTCCAATGTATGCCACCACAAACAAATGGCCAGTCAAAGATTGTCAGTCAATTGGCGTTCGAAGCGCTCAAATGTTATGTCCATGATTAGCAAGGTAAGTGGGAACAATTTTTGCCTTTGATTCAAGTTGTGTTGAATGACTCTTTTTCTTCAGCTATTGGCAGGACTCCATATGAGGCAACATTTGGAAGACCATTCTAGTCTTTATTAACCAGGACATCGTCTTCGGTACCCGAGGCAAACTGCATGACGGAGATTACCAAGAGATTTTGGAGTTGGCGAAAGACAGGTTGGCCAAAGCACAGGAGGTCTATTCTCGGCTGGCCAACAAGGACAGACGGGATGTGAAATTCTCGGAAGGGGATTGGGTATATCTATGGATTATAAAACAAAGGTTGAAACAAGTGGACAATTAATGCCAAAAGCTATCGTTTCGAAGTTTCCGAAATTTTTCCATTCTAAACAAGATCAACGAGGTGTCCATGAAGTTGAAGTTACCTTCCAGTTGGACCATGCATGATGTGTTTCATGTTGCTTGGTTGAAGCACTATGGCAGACCTCCTCCCACAATTGTCCAAGATGAAACGGAACTTGATATCATCAATGAAGCCGAAGTGATGGTTCCACAACAGATCTTTTTGCACCGCTTAAGCATGGCTCCCGGCTGTAAAGAGCATCAATTCCTCATGACGTTTCAGGACTGAGGGATGCATGAAGCAATTTGGCTTGACAAGAACTTCTTTGAAGATTATCCGGCATTATTGACGAACTTTGTGGCGGCTATGCAGCTTCCAAAAAGTTAAGCAGAAGGAGATGTTACATGCATCGCACCCTTGGAGGCCACGTCGCCATATCTGTACAGCAGGTGCAAGTCTTAGAGTGGTAATTGGCGCTTTGTGAGCCCTTGTCCGGGACAAGTCACCCATGGATCCATTGTAGAGGATCATGGTTAGGTGTGCATGTTCTGTAGTTTGTCACCCTCTTGAATGATGTAGAGGTGTACCAGGTTTTTATTAGGCTTCCATCCGGATGCACGGGCACCGAGTTACGTCAAGAGAGATGGACTCTGTAGGAGTCTATCCTAGGAATAGCCATGGAAGGGCTGTCCAAGAGCCACCTAGGCTTTATACCAACCCTTAAACACATGGGACAACTTTGTGTCATAAGCCTTGTCCGCCAATCAAAAGACTTGTCGGCCAGCAACAAAAGCTCACATGTGTGAAAGGCACCTCATTAAATGCAGATGTCATTAGTCGTGAGCGGGCCGACAGCTATAAGGACAGACCGACTCGCATATGGGGGCACTATATGAGCGATGGCTTGCCTAGAGCATAAATCATCTGATAGCTCTTCAAACTGCAAGTGCTGAAGTCCAAGGGCTAAAGACAAGCCAACAAGGGGCCAAGCAAGGTGGAAAGTGTAGATCAAGGGACAAAGTCCAGGCTGAAGGTTATCTCAGCCAAGGAACGCTGTCTACGTCAATTCAGTCCTGGCTATTTACCTTCTTTTTTTTGTAAAAGCTTTGTTCTATTACTTCATTGTACAAAGAAGGAAGCCCTCCAAAGTGGAGGAACCTTCTTGAAGATCAGAAACATTCAGCAAACAAGTCTAATTGCAGCTGGTCCAGCTCTTGTACTTGTCAATCTATGTAGAGTGAAAAATCAGATGATTGCGGCTAATCTAGTGTCCAAAGTGCCCAATCCACGGCTCATCAATTATTAATCTGTATATACGAGCAGCAGTGAGTTGTAACATGGGTACTTTGGGAAAACCAGGTTCATCTCTCTACAACATCCAATCTAACAATCTGTTCTCTTGTGAGATAGGTGGAATCACTTCAAATTGCTCCAATAAAGCTCTAATTTTTTGCCAAACCAGCCTGTAATGCATGCCCAAATTCCATTTTCTTTGTGCCTACGGGAATGTAAGAATTCTGCCATCCATACAGATTACATCCTGGATTAGACATATATTTTTAGTGGAAAGAAATAGGCTTTCGTTGGCTCGTGAATTGCCAGAGGTTCCAAAAAAACTCTGCTCCAGTGAATGCTCTCCAATCTCAGTGAGTTACTTGCCTCTAAAGGTCTTCCAAACCAATGAAATACTGGAGGTTTTTTTTCCAATTAGCAATCAATCTAGTAGTGAAAGGACAAGCCGGTATCTTCCCTTGCAACTTACCAAGAAGCAAATCCCAATGCATACATTGCCATGTGCCAAAAGAATCTGTTTTATAGTGCAATACACATAGCTGCAATCATGACTGTCCAAGCCTGCTCCTGGGCAAAGAAGGTGGACAACAGAGTTGCTTTTCTTGCCAAAACATGATAATGAATATTCAGTCCTCCATGCATCTTTGGTGAAAAAATACATTCATATCTCAAGAGCCGAAGAGCTTTCTTCTGATGTTTGGTTTTCCATGGTGTGAGACGTGAAAGCGGTAATATGTTTCTTTGTCCATACCAATAGAGGCAAGAAAAACTGCACATAAGCCACCAAGATGGACAGTAGTACCCTTAGAGGCCAGAATGGGCAGACCCCCCCCCCCCCTCCCCCCCGTGGGTCGATATGCTCATTTTGCACCTATCGGCCAATAATGATAGTCACACCCGACCTCAATCTTGCCACAACTAAACTCACTTGTTCAGGGTCAGTCGCACATGTAAAGGCCAGGAGGGCAATTGCTAGTAATCCAATTTTGCTTTCATCTTGTGAAAGACCCAATCCGTGGCATGAGAAACAGATATATTCCACCCCAATGGGTTACCGAGATGTCTAATAATATGTGTTGGTGGATAAATCTGTCCATGCCATAATAAATTGTGCCAATCCAATGTTAAAAGTGGTAGTAATTTGGATTTGCGAAAATTAATGAAAAATCATGTAGCTTCCCCAAACAATTGAAGAGCTGTCAAAAGGGTTTGCAAATCTTGCGGAGTATTTTTGGGGAAGAAAAAGGAATCATCAGCATTAGCTTGCGCCACTAAATTACGGCTATCAAGCAATTGCAAACCATGCACAAGTCCGTGATCCGTCAGTTTGTCCATATATAGAAGCAAAGGGTGAGTGTGGCAATTGCAAAGACTAATGCACTACCCTGCCTAACTGATTTACCTAATATCCAAAGACATGACAATCCTTTGCCTAATATGCAACGTGCCATACTGTCTTGATAAAGCCAGTAAATGACTCGTTGTATTTTAGGCCCAAAACTAAGTTTTGTCATCACTATAGCTTGTTGTGCCGCCATGGCCATCTGCCCCACATCCATTGTTAGAAGCCTGCGTTTAGCCAGAATGTGAGCCAGTATTGGAAAATTTGTTATTGACAAGAAAGCTTTTCCCAACAAAGACAAAGCCTTGTCTATGAAATCCCAGTGAATTGTATCAAAAGCCTTTGCTACATCTATCTGCAGCAATAGTACATCCTGTTTTGTGTATTTAGCATACTCAATGCCCACATGAGCATTACAGATGTTATTTCTCATTTGTCTTTTGGTACAAAACATATTGGGCTTGATGTAATCCTTTGTACAATACCTTTTTTACTCTCCGAGTGATCATTTTATTGATGATTTTATAAATAACAGGCATAAGAGTAATCGGACGCCAATCTGAAAGATTCTGACAAAGCTGCTTCTTGGGTACTAATCTGACTCATCCTTCTTTCCATGATGCTAGCATAACACCTTGCTGCCAGCATTGATTGATCATAAGTAATAATGGATCGTCAAGCAGGTCTCAGAATTGCAAAAAGAATTCTATTGTCAACCCATCCCATCCAAGAGATTTCCATTTGCCTTAAGCCTTGACTGCATTGTCTATCTTCATAGAAGCAAGTAGGCTTTCTAATTCAAAGGCTTCCTGAACATCCGTTATTTCTTTGACATTTTGAAGAAATTCTATACGAGCAAGTGTCATAAAAGGGGTTTCATCAGGAGGTGATGCGAAAACTTGTTGGAAGTGAGTCACACATTCCTGCTCTAATTGTAGTACATTTTGTGTCCACTCTCCATTATCCTTTTGCACTCCTGAGATGCATTGTTTTTGTCTGGCAACATGCAAGCTTGTAAAGAAAGCTTTTGAAGAGAAACCCTTATCCAAGATAGGTTTCTGTCTAGACTTGACTTGACATTTTTTGTAGCTTTCTATAATTATTCAATTCAAGTTGATGCTTGGCATAACATATTTGACCCTCTTCCTAAGGAAATAAGGAACGCACATGGCTAATTTCTTCAAGAGTTTGCAATTGATTTTTCAGTTTTGCTGAATTTTCTCTCTCCCCTCATCCATACACCATTTACCAAAATCTGTAATCAGCCCTTGCATATGGGATGCAAAAAGGTGCCAAGCAATATCTATATCTTCATAAATTTCAGCTATCAAAGCAAGGACCACATCTGCAACCCCATGTCTCTGGAATACATGAGTCAAATAATTGTTCTTAATCAGTAGTAATCTCTTAGCTGATAATTGTAAATCATCTAGTGACATGTCAAAGTACAAACTTAGCCATATAGGGGCATGATAAACAAGCTGTAGAGAGTAGTCCACCCACATTTTGAAAATAAGAGGATCAATTTGGGCTACATTCGATGTCAAGCCTTGACATGTAAGTTGTATAAGCATCATGATGAAAGGTGTACCCCTTCTTCTCGAGGCAAGTGGCCAGCCAAGTATCAAGTGCATCCATGTGATTTATTGCATTGCGCCAAGCAATTCTTTTTAGCTGCAATCATGTGTGAATTGTCGTGAGTATTATCATCTCTTGCTGGCGAGTTATTAAAATCCCCACATATGAGAGCATTTGTCAACCAAGGGTATTGTTGCAATTGCAACCACATTCTAGCTCTTTGACCAGATACTGTGGAAGCATAAACAGAAGCAAACTCATAAGTCTCACCATTGATCATACACTGTACAATGAGTAACCTGCCTTCTAGATCATTGTAAGCAACTAACGGCTGCAATTCTTGTCTGACAAGAAAGCACATACCAGAGAAAGTAGAACAACCAGAATAATATATACAATATCCATCAAGATAAGAAGTCACCATTTCAACTTGCTCTTGCTCAAAAGATGGTAAAGAAAAGAAATAAGCAAACACACCATACGTGGCACCCTTCAGAGGGTATTTGGGATCCAATACTCTGTATTTGTCTCTCCTTTCTCTCTAGAGATCCACTTGACCTCAATAACTACAGGAGGATCATGATTGGTGTAACTCGCGGCGGGTGTCCGGGGGACTAGGGCCTTTGACACACTTGTTGATACCATCAATGCATATTAAAACATTTAAACATGGCCACAGCCTTAACACATATCCATCATCACTTTGCATAAAACATAAAAGCTAGACAAAACATCCACAAATGCTGAAAATGGAGCTTGCACGTGTGACACCGCATAGAGGTCGGAATGGGCCGACCCCCCCTTGGAGTATTTTATTACCCAAGGAGAATAATATCATGTACAAGCTTTGAGGGCCTTACTCTCCCCACGGGAGATGCCGGATTATCCCTATACAAATGCCATAACACAGTCCAACACAAGGCTACCAAGCCGGAACATAGGCTGTAGAAATGCTGAGCCAACAATATAATCCATATACCTCCGTGTGGGTACTGATTCTTCTCCAAAAACCACAGGACTTCATGCAATAGAGCTAGTATAGCAAGTACAACTCTCCATTCAGTCGGTACAACAGGTACAATGGTTGGTACAATAAGTACAGTGGCTGGTACAACAGGTACAGAGGCTGGTACAACCGGTACGGTGGTTGGTATATTAGGTACAGCAAGTACAAATGCTGGTGCAACAAGTACAATGGCTAGAAATCATAATAAATGATTAAATTCCCTTGCCTTTAGTATTTCTTCGCGATGGAAGCCTCCAAAGCAGTCCCCAACAGCCGGTATTCTTCATGGGCAGCCTTCAAGTGAGAGAGAAAGAGAGTAGCTATCATTAGGGCAGCTTGTAACAGTGGTAGAGGCTAGTGTGCAGCAAGAGAGCCTCTATTAATGAAGAGAGAGGGCTCCAATTTATAGATTTGGGCCTCCCATGAGCTAAAATGGCAAGAGAAGGCTACAATGACAAGTGGAGAGCCACACAATAGCTGAAGTGACAAGTGTGAGGCCACTTGTCTCACTTTGATCCACTTTCTAACAAGTGTCAGGCCACTTGTCTCACTTTGGTCCACTTTCTTGCCACATTTTTTATAAACATTAAAAGTTAATGTTTTAATGTTCCCCCTTCACACCTAGGGTTGTCCACACATCTTTAAACACTGTCCGGGCACCCCCCATGTGAATCATAAAATATTCTGACCCTGCAACCACCATGCCCACACTTGTCCTGCTCCATTTTCACAGGGCCATGACATACCCCCCTCTTGAAAGATGGCAAGCGTCCTCGATTGCATTCTGGTGATGCATCAAAATATCCAAAGTGAAATATACAATATGGCAAGATCAGCGTCCCAATCTCTCTGAGCCATACACATGTATCAAAATTCACTGCAAACCAATGGCATAGTAATAGTCCAAGTTGTATACCACTGTGAACCATACATATCCACAAAAATCTCGATGTGACTAGTACACATATATCATAGAAGTCCCATAAACAGATGTACTGTCAGCCTCAGTACCTTCGGATGAGATAAAATCTGCACCAAGCGACCTCTAGATGTCATCTGAGCCTGTCTGTATCAAGGGAGTGGAGGTGCTACCCCCCTCTTGAGCATCAGGTAATGCTCCAGACCGATGCTCTGCTGAACCTGAATGAGCCACAATAAGAGTCGGCTCTAACTCAAAGGCATCGAGATAAAGCTGCAAAACCTGAGGGGAATCTGTTAAGTCACCTTCCTCCATCCACTTCGCATCCATCGGTGAATAGTTCTTGAACTTCACAAGATAGCGACGGGAAACTTTACCTCGTACCTTCCTTTCTTTATGTGCCAGTATCTGCTCTGGAATCAGAACCTCATCAAGTTCCTCAACTTCCGGCTGAGCCTCATCTGATACATCCTCAGGCACATCCCCACGGAAAGGTCTAAGAAGACTCACGTGAAAAGCATTGTGAATCCTCCAGTGATCTGGTAACTTCAAACGATAGGTTACCTCACCAATCTTTTCCAAAACCTGAAAAGGCCCATAATATCGCATACTCAACTTAGGGAATAAGCGCTCTTTACCCTTCATCTTCTTGAGTCTAGCCTTTTCAAAACGCAAAAGAACCCAATCACCCAATGCAAACTGTAAATCACGTCTGTGACGGTCTGCGGCTTTCTTTTGCTTCTGCTGAGTTTTCTGGAGGGCCAACTTAACTCTCCGATAAGCTTCATCCAAGCTCTCCACATACTGATCAGCCTCAAAGATCTTATCCTTTGTATGCAAAATGGGTGGTACCTTCTTCCCTCCTTCTACAATCTCAAAAGGCGCCTTGCCTGTCGAGCTATGTACAGTGTTGTTATATGCAAACTCCACCAAAGGAAGATACTTTTCCCATTGTTGCTTGTGCTCTGACACATAACACTTGAGAAGATCCAACACTGTAGAGTTAGCCTCTTCTGACTGACCATCTGTCTGTGGATGAAATGACGATGAAAACTTGAGAGTTGTACCCATGTTGTCAAACAACCCTCTCCAAAACAAACTCGTCATCCGTGGATCACGGTCACTAATGATAGACGTAGGCAAGCCATGATACTTGAAGATGTTCACCATGAACAACTTCACCATATGATCCACTTTAATTGTCTTCCGCATGGGAATGAAATGAGCCTGCTTACTGAACCTGCATATGATAGTCCAGATGCCATCATTTCCCGTTTGTGTCCGTGGAAGATCAAATACAAAATCCATGGCAATGCTCTCCCAAGGTCTATCCGGAATAGGTAAAGGCTGTAATAACCCTGGTGTCTTCTGACGGTCAAACTTTACCTTCTGACATACGATGCATTGCCTCACAAAGGCATCAACATCTCTTCTCAAGGTTGGCCAATAAAAGAAAGTCTCCACTGCTTTGACCGTGGCGTCAATACCTCTATGACCTGCATACGGTGGAGCATGACTTTCAATCATAACCTTGAGTCGCAATGGCCTGGTAACACACAGTCTGCCATGCATCAATAAAAACCCATCTCTGAGAGTGTAATGCTCATGCCGCTGACCCTCAGACATCTGATCATACAACCTTTCAAAGTCCTCATCATGGGCATACTGCTCTTTCATTTCATCAAGCTCATGATGATAAGCAAGTGAAACTGCAGAGACCTGTGGCTTGCGTGACAAAGCATCTGCCACTACATTCTTTTTGCCTTCCACGTGCACAATCTGAAAGTGAAACATTGACAAAAAGTTTGCCCAACGCATATGCTTCTCTGAAAGCTTAGTCTGCGTGAGGAAATATCGCAAGGTCTGATGATCTGTCTGCACAGTGAAATCAGCCCCAAGCAAGTAGTGTTTCCATGTAGAAAGAGCGTGAATTACAGCCAACATCTCTTTCTCATACACCTGTAAATGCTTCTCAGCATCTTGCAAAACTCTACTCTCATAGGCTATCACATGTCCCTCTTGCATGAGAACTGCACCAATGCTACTTCCACATGCATCACACCGGACAACAAAAGCCTTTCGGAGATCCGGTAACACCAATACTGGGTCCGAAGTAAGCTTTTCTTTGAGCTTTTTGAATGCTGTAATTTCCCGATCAGCCCATCGAAACGGAGTTGCTTTCTTCGTCAAAGCATGAAGAGGCGAAGCAATTTCAGCAAAGTGCCGTATGTAACGCCTGTAATAGGAACACAATCCTAGAAAGCTGCGTACATCATGCACGGTCCTCAAAGCTGGCCAATTAAGTATTGCTTCCACCTTTGCTGGATCCATACGGACTCCATGACCAGACACAATATGCCCCAAGAAATGTATCTCCTGCAAAAAGAACTCACTCTTCTTGCTATTAACCACCAACCTATGGTTTCTGAGTTCTGCAAACACAATGGCCAAATGCCTTCTATGCTCTTCCTCAGTTCGTGAATGCACAATCATATCATCAAAGAATGTGCCCACAAACTCTCTATGAGGTCTGAAAATCCTGTCCATCATTCTGTTAAATGTGGCAGGCGCATTTGTCAAACCAAAGGGCATAACCAAGAACTCATACAACCCAAACGTGGTTCGGAATGCTGTCTTATGCACATCCTCGGGTCTAATGCGTATCTGATGATACCCGCTTTTCAAGTCAATACGACTAAAAACTGTGGAGCCCTGTAAGCGGTCCAAGATGTCATCGATCCTCGGTATGGGGAATCGATTCTTGATGGTATTCTTGTTCAGCGCCCTGTAATCAATACACATGCGCCAAGAACCATCCTTCTTCTGCACTAAGAGCACAGGTGAGCAAAAGGGTGATGAGCTAGGCTGAATCAACCCCTTATTCAATAGCTCCTGCACCTGACTCATAATCTCTTCCTGTTGGGCTGCACTAACACGATACGGCGGTCTATTCGGTGGAGTACTACCAGGAATCAGATCTATGGCATGATCTTCTGGCCTCTCAGGAGGTAATTCTCCTGGCAATGACTCGGAAAAACAGTCTTGAAACCCACTTAAGAAATCAGCCCTGTCTTTATCTAACATTGACAAATTAGACTTAGACTCATCATCCTGTGCATCCTTTACATAAATCAAGTACGCGGAAAGATGCTTTTTCATTACTGATGAAATCGCCGAAGCGGATACAATAGGAACAGATTCCCCTTTGAGTTTTACATCCAATACATGCTCTTTCCCTCTATGAGTCAGAGTAATTTTCCTATTGTAAGTATCCACCACCGCATGTACCCTGTGGCACCATGGCATCCCCAACAAAACATCACAGCCATCCAAAGGCATGATGAAGAACTCCTCGCTGTCCACATAACCCTGCAAATGAAGCCGAAGCTTCCCAATGATAGGAGTAACGGGTTCTGCATACCCTGGACAAGCCATATTTGCCTCATGTAACGGCCCCATCTCATCTGCGCGAATCCCCAATCGGCCAGCCAAATCTGGTGAAATGAAGTTGGCTCTAGCACCTGTGTCAAAGAAGATCAAAGCATTCTGATCTCTCACATTGCCCCATGCCCTGCACAACTCTGTAGCTTCACCACTTAGCTGCTCCCCCACAAGATCAGGAACTAAGCCTGCAGAAGGCTTTGGTTTCTTTGGCTTGGGCTCTCCTTTATTGTCAGGGTCCTTTTTGGACGTTCTCTTGGGACAATTGAATGACATATGCCCCTCTTCAGTACAGTAAAAACACTTTTGAGCATCTCTCAAAGCCTGTCTTTCCTCAGAAGTCCTTTTGGGCATTGGCAACTTCTTATACTTTGTCTCTGAAGACCCTTTAGTATCACGAGAAGCATGCCCAAATTTTTCAGCTTTCTTGCTCAATTTCTTACTGCCTTTAAATCCAGATGAACCACCTGTGAGTAACGCATTAGCTGTCATAGCATTTTCAATCATCTGTGACATGTTCGTTACTCTTGTCTTTATACAGTAATCTCGTACCTCCTTGGGCAGCCCACAACAATACTTCTCTACCTGCTCAGATAATGGCACAGCACGATAAGAAGTCACTGGGAGTAGAGCTTCCCAAAACTTCTTGTTATAATCCTCCAAACTATCACACTTTGAAGCATCCAGCTTGTGCCATGCTGTCATAACATCCACCTCAAATGTAGATGTGAGCCATACGGAAGAGAAAACCTGTTTGAATTGGACCCATGTGGTGGGTGCTATGCCCTGCAAAAGAAGAGTAGACCACCACTGCAAAGCATTGCCCTTGAGAAAAGTGGCAGCTTTCCTCACCTTTGAGGACTCTGTGTAATTTCCACCAGAAAAAGCAGCATCAAACTGTTGTAAAAAGGTAAGTGCCTTCAATTTATCCTTGGCCCCACTGAAAGTGTCAAACTTCACTGCAGCTCCCCCTTCCTTGTAATCCTTCGCCTTTCCCATAGGCGTTAGATTATCATATGGAAGTGGTTTTGTGAGATTGCTGCCCCCAACATTCATACCCATCATTGGGTCAACATTTCCCATTCCAACACCAGGCATACCATACATCCCAGCCATGTTTCCAAACATTCCATGCTGCATACCTGGCGGCATGCCACCAAACATATTGCCTTGCATCCCAGGTTGCATGCTTCCAAACACATTTCCTTGCATACCGGACTGCATACCACCATACATATTCCCTTGCATGCCAGGCTGAAAATTGGCTCCAAAAGGCCCATACATACCCATGCCTCCCTGAGGATAACCCCCAGTCATGGATTGGAACACCGAGCCACCACCAAAGTACCCTGGATGCATGTTCTGCTGAGGAATAGGTGGCTGTCCATAGAAGGAACTCTGTGGGTTAGCACCAAAAGCATGCTGCATGTTCGGAAACTGTCCAGGAGATGGATCCTGTGGAGTGGTACCACTATGACCATGAGAAAGATTCTTCGAACGAACCTTCTTCTTCTTCTTCTGGGACTCTGTGCGGGGCTCTGAGCGAGATCTCAAAAATTCAGCAAATCTCTCACTCTGTGTGAGCTGCATAAAAGTATCCATAACACTAGCCAAGCGATCTTTGAACCGAGCATCATCATCCTCTTTACCATGCACATCTTCTGGCTGTGTTACATCCTCATAAGGCTCAACATCTGCAGCCTGTTCTCCTGCAAAAATATCCTCAGATACATCTCTTTCACGAGAAGTCTCTTGCTCTTCTTCTTCTTGATAGAAGTACTCTTCCTCTGTATCAGACATGATTGCTGAATTTTCAGCGATGGCTTTCTCCAAAACAACCACGAGCTCACCCCCTTCAGAAAGTTGATGATTGGTCCCGGCAACGGAACCTTGAAACCGGCCTCTGATAGAAAACCAGAGTGCGGTAAGAGCTAACACCCGTCCACTTGTAGTCTAGATGAAAAACCAAACACAGATTGGGGCTAGAGTGCCCAAATCTGAATACACAGCGACACCTGTTGGCCCCAAAGCTTGGCGCCCCTTGCGGTATTTCTTTATTCCATTAAAATAATATGTATGGCTGAGTACAACACAAAAACCAGCCGAGAGTTTACACCTGTAAGTCCAATCTGGCTGCCCACAAATCCTTCTCAGCACAGAGGATCTATGCACACAGATCTGTGTCCTCAAGCAACACACTGTGCCTCCCTCTGATCAGCCAAGTTCACAAAGCAGGCCAGCCATGGGCATACATCTGGCATAACTCTAGAGCTTGATACATTTCCTCAGCTCAACATACATGTGCTGTTCAATCCCTGTCTTAATCTCTTGTCAATCTGCTATACTCCTCCTCTCACAAGGAGCCAGATAACACATACCTGTAGCAGACATCAAGCAATAGAAAGAGAGATGGATGAACAGAGTCAAGGCTTACCAAGTTCAGCTCGTGAAACAACTCTGGAGGAAGCAACAGCACCAATCTGTGCCTGCAGGCACTTGAACCCACAATCCTGCTTCACACATGTGCTTGCACTTGCCTGTATCTTCCTCCTGATGCTCACTCCTATGCTGTCCTTGAAAATACAGATCTGAAAATCAGCACTGTACTTGATTGTACCGCCTCGGGATGCGTGCCAGGCGTTGTACTTGCAAAAAAAAACAACCTGCTGTCCACTTCTGTACCAGCCTGAATCAGCCTGCACAGGTCTGTCCAGCACTCAGAAAAGCACCGTCTGCACCTGTATGCACTGTATCTGACTGTCCGTACACTGTACGGCAGTCGTACAGTATGGTTTGGGCTGGAAAACAGGTTGTACAGCCTGTTTGGAGCTTCTGCGCAGCAAAAACAGCAACTGTCCTGTGCGCCGCCAGCAGCAGATGAGAGAGAGAGAGAGAAAGCTTGCGTAGTCCTGGCCGTACAGTGCTGTACGGCTGGTTTGCCTCAGAAAAACAGCAGCACAACTTCTCTTCAGCAGTCGCCTCCCCTTCCTGTGCTTTTCCACGATTGTACAACATGCGCATGAGAGAGGCTCCTCTTTTGCTACACGACTCCCCAAAAAGGGAGGAGAGAGAGTGAAGAGAGAGAAAACCTCCTTCCCAAGTTAATCCCTAGGGCCCCAACTTAATAAGTTCCCTAGGGCCACTAAGGCCTAGGGGCAACTTTTATAAACATTAAAAGTTAATGTTTTAATGTTCCCCCTTCACACCTAGGGTTGTCCACACATCTTTAAACACTGTCCGGGCACCCCCCATGTGAATCATAAAATATTCTGACCCTGCAACCACCATGCCCACACTTGTCCTGCTCCATTTTCACAGGGCCATGACATGTCCCAATCTAAGAGATGGGTCCTTCCATAAACTTTCTCTCTAAAAATCCCAACTGGTAGACATTCTGTCATAGGCACTTTGCCAACTCTTGGTATCTGCTCAATTCCAGATGTAATGACGTGAACAGAATTTCCATCGGAGTCGGGCCAAAAATAGCAACTCTTCTAAATTTTAGGAGTGTGGTCCTTGTATTCTAGGATAATCCCCCATTCCGAAAGCTTGTACTTTCCAAATATTTAAACATCCTGGAGTCCACCAGACCCCTTTCAGACTGGGAAATGTCCAGGCTAGTGACATCCTCCCCAGCTTCTTAAAAGTTGTCCGCAACTTTAAGCTTTAAGCCATATATTCAAGATATAATCATGTTCCATCGAGTCGGCGAGACGAGACAATCTCAAAAATCCAATATAATTGAAGAATCCATGTCCCAAAGAAATGGACGAGACTAAATAAGTCTCCATAATACCAATATCAAAATCATGTCCCAAGATAAATGGGCGAGTTTAAAAAAAACAGTCCCATAAGTCCAGATATCATAATCCATGTCCCAAGTAAATGGGCGAGACAAAACAGTCCCATAAGTCCAGATATCATAATCCATGTCCCAAGTAAATGGACGAGACAAATCAGTCCCATAAGTCCAGATATCATAATCCATGTCCCAAGTAAATGGGCGAGACAAAACAGTCCCATAAGTCCAGATATCATAATCCATGTCCCAAGTAAATAGGCGAGACAAAATAAGTCTCCTGTCAATAAGGCATCGGTCCACATGATCCTTGGCATAGATATAAGTTCCGTGCCAACCAGGTGTCATGTCTACTTTACCACTTGCACTCCGTGTTGGTACTCTAACCACACACCTTGGATGAGAGGTGGGCTCAAGTAACAAGATAAAACAATCACTCGCAGGCATAGATAACCTGGTGTTCCATAAGCATTTCTGCTACACATAGTT
Organism: Cibotium barometz; assembly: GCF_041138505.1. NCBI lineage: Eukaryota > Viridiplantae > Streptophyta > Polypodiopsida > Cyatheales > Cibotiaceae > Cibotium > Cibotium barometz. The sequence goes on from NC_141088.1 coordinate 47,504,177, forward strand.
TTTAGGCATTTCGGCCACCAATAGTTTGTAGGCATTTCGGCCACCAACTCACACTACCCTCTCAAGTGCCCATGTTCCCTTCCATCTGCTCTCTATTGTTCCACCCTCACATGATAGAAACAATCTTCAAGAGAGCATGTAGGACAAGAGAACACTACACAAGGTATGTTGTGCTTCTCACTACCCTTTGAAGTGCCCATGTTCCCTTCCATCTGCTCTCTATTGTTCCACCCTCACATGGTAGAAACAATCTTCAAGAGAGCACGTAGGACAAGAGAACACTACACAAGGTATGTGAATCATGAGTTTCATAAGTCCAATGCATCCCAAATAAAGGGATCCAAAAAGAATAATCCATCCCAGTAAAAGGGAGCCATAAACATAATCCATAAACCTGAGGATGCATCCAAATTCCTAGAAAAGAAGTCCAAGAATCCATAGACCTGTATACCATAATCCTTGTATACCATAACTCTTACCACATACTCAGTGCTAACCACACACCTTGGGTGGACTTTATCCATAAAAGCATCATATCCATGAGATATCCAAAGATTTCTTCTCTATAAACTCGGACAAATTCGTCCATAAAAATTGCTTGTGAAGCCCAATATCTATATAAATCTCGTCCAAGAAAGAAATCTCCATGGATATAATCCATCCCAATAAAGGGAGCCATAAACAATGTTTCCCTGATGGTAAGTGTGGTCTCCACTTGAGATCTTTTCTCTTCCTTATTGATAGAAGGAAGTCTCCGCTTCCAAGAAAGCCTATGCTCTGATACCAATGTAACTCGCGGCGGGTGCCCGGGGGACTAGGGCCTTTGACACACTTGTTGATACCATCAATGCATATTAAAACATTTAAACATGGCCACAGCCTTAAGACATATCCATCATCACTTTGCATAAAACATAAATGCTAGACAAAACATCCACAAATGCTGAAAATGGAGCTTGCACGTGTGACACCGCATAGAGGTCGGAATGGGCCGACCCCCCCCTTGGAGTATTTTATTACCCAAGGAGAATAATATCATGTACAAGCTTTGAGGGCCTTACTCTCCCCACGGGAGATGCCGGATTATCCCTATACAAATGCCATAACACAGCCCAACACAAGACTACCAAGCCGGAACATAGGCTGTAGAAATGCTAAGCCAACAATATAATCCATATACCTCCGTGTGGGTACTGATTCTTTCCCAAAAACCACGGATCTCCATGCAATAGAGCTGGTACAGCAAGTACAACTCTCCATTCAGCCGGTATAGCAAGTACAATGGCTGGTACAGTAAGTACAGTGGCTGGTACAGCAGGTACAGAGGCTGGTACAACCGGTACAGTGACTGGTATAGCAAGTACAGCAAGTACAAATGCTGGTGCAACAAGTACAATGGCTAGAAATCATAATAAATGATTAAATTCCCTTGCCTTCAGTATTTCTTCGCGATGGAAGCCTCCAAAACAGTCCCCAACAGCCGGTATTCTTTATGGGCAGCCTTCAAGTGAGAGAGAAAGAGAGTAGCCATCATTAGGGCAGCTTGTAACGGTGGTAGAGGCTAGTGTGCAGCAAAAGAGCCTCTATTAATGAAGAGAGAGGGCTCCAATTTATAGATTTGGGCCTCCCATGAGCTAAAATGGCAAGAGAAGGCTAGCCACACAATAGCTGAAGTGACAAGTGTGAGACCACTTGTCTCACTTTGATCCACTTTCTAACAAGTGTCAGGCCACTTGTCTCACTTTGGTCCACTTTCTTGCCACATGTCCCAATCTAAGAGATGGGTCCTTCCATAAACTTTATCTCTAAAAATATCCCAACTGGTAGACATTCTGTCATAGGCACTTTGCCAACTCTTGGTATCTGCTCAATTCCAGATGTAATGCTATCGGAGTCGGGCCAAAAATAGCAACTCTCCTAAATTTTAGGAGTGTGGTCCTTTGTATTCTAGGATAATCTCCCATTCCCAAAGCTTGTACTTTCCAAATATTTAAACATCCTGGAGTCCACCAGACCCCTTTCAGATTGGGAAATGTCCAGGCTGGTGACAATTGGCCACACATCCTTTGTGGACTTTCGCTAAGCTTTTGATAGTGTTTCGCAGGGACCCAACTACTCCAGTGCCTGTAGGACATCGGGGCTCCATCCGACGTGATTTGGAGCATCATTGCTCTTTATGAGTCCATCACTGGACAAATGAGAGCCCCAAGAGGGATATCACAAGAGATCTCTATTATTATTGGGGTGCAATATGGCTGCCCTTTGACAACTGAGAGCCCCAAGAGGGATGTTACAAGAGATCTCTAGTACTATTGGGGTGAAATAGGGCTGCCCTTTATCACCCACTCTCTTTGGCCCTTACAATGATGAGATCTCGAGCTTCATTGACAGATTAGGCGAACCACGCGTTCCACTTGCAAGCATTCTCATTCCCCTCCTACTCTATGTAGATGACATTGTTCTCATATCAGATTCATCCAAGGGGATTCAAAGACAACCGGATGCTCTACAGGTTTTCTGTACACAGCAAGATCTCTTTGTTAACCTTGGTAAAACCAAGGTCATAGTTTTCAACACCTCTTTCAACACCTCACGTTTAGGGGAGCCCCGGTGGAGATTGCCCCATCATATGTGTACCTCGGAGCTACTTTTAGTGCCTCCCCCATTACCATGACCACAACAACACGCACTAGAGTGACATGAGGATATGTAGCTTTGGCCCTACTTGAGCGATTGCTTCCAGACCCATTTCCAAGAGGCCAAAACGAACGGTTGGCTCTTCGACACCCTCGTCACACCAGCTTGTGATGTATGGAGCACCTTTCTGGGGACCAAAACTATTAAACTAGGATTGGCAGCATGTGGAGAGGCCAGAGGTCATAATGTTCTCTCCCATGATTCGCAGCAAACCATCTATCCCACATGCAATCATTCAAGCAGGGTTCGTTGCAGCCCCGATGGTGGTAGACACTTTTTCAGACCGTCACCTTCCCCAACCCCATCAACGGGATGAGTCCCCACAGACACTTGAGGCTTTCCTTGAAGTCCTCACGATAGCTCGCACTTGAGGGTGACACTAGAGCATGGTATGCCCGAGTTTCCATCTAGTTCTAAGGACACGGGCTCTAGATGGACCACCTCCCATCTCTTGAGTACAATGTGGACTCCAATTTTTTCCAGCTCTCCCATGAGGACGTCAGGCGGACTATCTAGTTCGAGCTCCTTAGCCTCCACATACACATCACATGGATTGCACCTTCGGAGCTCCCATTGCCGAAGATGCACTTCTACAGAGATATTTCCTGAGGCTCACAGAGGATGGCTTCATCCAGCATTCACGCTACATGGGTATTCACATGTCACATGCCATGCGGATCGTGATTGGCCAGCTATGCACCGCCTACGGATGGAGACAAGGGGAGCAAAGCGCATATTGAGAGATGGAGAGCTCATATGGAGACCTTGGGAGGAGAGGATATGTGGACTATGCCACACAAACATGGGTCGAGCCAGAGAAGCACTATACCTCTCACTACCTAGTGTACTATGAGTTTTCTCCAACGTTGACTTCATGCCCCTATGTCCACAAGTGATGGCGTCATGGAGAATAGTTGCCCTAAACTACTTCAAGACACAGAGTCGACTTTTGTAGAAAAGCCAACCATCTCGTAGCAAGAAATGACATAGTCTTGGGGCGTCCAACGCATGTTCCCATTGAATACCGAATTCATCGGAATCAACGTACTTGTGCTTCATCTCGTCTTGTCCTGCACTAACGAGCTCCATCCGTATGGATTGGATGTAGGAATCGGTTCTTTTCATGCTTAATGCATCGGCCACTAGGTTGGCCTTGCCTGGAAGATACTCAGTCATGCCACCGAATCACTCCAAGATCTAGCTCCAGCGGTGCTGCCGGTCACTCCATTGCACACTTGGCATCGTCTAAAGCCAATAGCGCAAAGCCTAAGTGTTCCCCATCATAGACCGAGTAATTCTTCTCTACAAAGACATGTAAGCTATTGGATGACCATTCCGATGTAACATAGCTCCAATGGCAATGTTACTTGCATCCGTAATTACTTGGAATGGATTTCCACGAGGCAAGTCCTAAACAAGGGGTTTCTGATAAAGCAACCTTGAGGTCCTTGAAAGCCTTTAGTCCACCCGGAATCATGTGGATGCACTACCTACGAGTCTTGACACCCTTGAGCAGATCTGTGAGAGATGCAGAGACGTCGCAAAAATTGTCGATGTGTATAGAATATGCCTAGAAAATCCCCACAAATGACCGTACATTGTACACTGTATTTCGAATCTCCCAATTTAGAATTTCTGTCACTTTGGTAGAGATCTAATCGGATGTCTTCCACACTAACTATGTATCCAAGGTAAAGAGCCTCAAACAAATAAAACACCAATTTCTTTTCACTGACATAAAGCTCGTTGCTTTTGTTACAACCCCACGGATCTCCTCAACACAAAACATGAGTGATTAGTACAAAGTCCCTAAGAGGGGTGCAAGCCAATTCAACTCCCAACCGTAGGTTCTATGCTTCGAACCACCCCCGAGCAAGGGGCTAAGGTTTGACTCCAACGGATCCATGCCAGTCCTTCGGCATGCCGATGTATGCTCGACCACACGTGTAGCTGGAGTCTTGGTCGAACTCTAACCAATAGTGAGGTTATGACAACAATAATCACTTAGATAGTGCCCACTACTGCTAAATAACCAATCTATTATAAATAGCCAATACATTAATAACCTCCTCAGCCGCCCGTACTAGCCTACTTTCTCCTAATCCCAGGGCTCCTCTAACCTTGCTAGGGGGGAACAACCATACAGGTGTTCTATAATGCCAAATGGGGTCACCACCTCTATCTGTGAGGAAAGAGCCACGCCTCCAAAGTCTCAAGAAGGCTTCCCGCCGCTTCCGCATGCGGTCAGAACCTCCCTACAGCTTCCCCCACTGACCGCGGAGGGTGTGAATGATGTCGAGCCATATGCTCCTGATGGTCTCAGTCCACGGAGTGGGGATACCCTCGATGGCCTCGCTACATCTAGCATGCTAGATGTGCCAAGCGGCTATGCATTGCAAATCTCCCATCACTGGCATGAGCCTCGTCGCCAGACACCTGCCGGTGGGACTGTGACTGGTACTACTACAATACGATGGTGGGAGACCTAAAGGGCAAGACCTCCCCCATCCTCTTCGTAAGTCCTAACCACTCTAGCCTCAATGGCCCAAGCGACAATACCCCAAGTGATGATCCGGGTTCATGCCCTGTCCATAGCAAAGATGCGGAGAATCCATTGCCAAACATGCTGACCCTTCGGGCAATCCAAAAGGCAATGTCATTGAGACTCCTGGGGGTGGCCGCACCTCAGGCAAGCTGTTGACCGACCTCCGACTGCCAGCCAAGTACCCACCACCAGACTCCTGTGTGCCGTCAGCCAAAGGAAGAAAGAAAGAAGAAAGAAAGAAAGTTATATTAACGTCCACGGGAGGCCGAATCCGACCTATGGGACAGATCAGGTACATCCATTTACAATTCCACTCTGGGTATCGATGCCAAAGAGGCATAGAACTGGAAAAAAAAAATAACTCAAAATGAACTCTTAAGACTCTTAAGAGTTTAAATTACAATGGGTTCTATTGCATCTAGTTCGAAATTGAGATTCAAAATAAAAATAGCTATATTTAATCCATGGATGGATTTGCTCTTGAGGGGGGTTGGGGTACGGAATTCTTTAATGATTGCTTGCCCTCCTCTGTATATTGCCCATTTGCCATTCTTTCTTGCTTCTTTAATTTCAGCTCTGCCGATTTGTTCTTGAGTTGTAGCGGAGTGAGTTCATCACCTATCCATACCTTTGTCCCTTGGAGAGACCTTGTTTGCTTCATCACTGCTATTTTCTCATTGTTGTCCATATAGGAGACTTTTGCCTGTGTACCCTTTACTATAATAGAGATAGGGTCTCCTAAGTCCACGAAGGGGACTACTTTGCTCAGTTGTGCTGTAAGTACATCTGTATCTAATATGTAGTCTTCTCGAAGCTCGAGCTATGTTTGCCCTATCCCAGCCTTGAGGAAGACCACCGACTCTGATTACCTTTTTGTTACTTTCCATTCGTTCCTTTTCTTTGACCGCTGATATGACTTCTTTAACAAAATCTTGTGAGTTAACTGAATTTACCTTTGAAACATGGTTTGTCGTTTCTGTTTGTAGTGTTGTAGGTATGGGTCCTTCTCGTGCTTCCTCTTGCTTCGTCTTCATGGCTTGCACTTGCACTTTCAGTTCGTTGATTTGTTCATCTTTCTTGATAGTCTCGTGTTTCAGTGCTGCTAATTCTCCCTGGAGTTTCTTCAGTTCTTGCATGAGGTAGGCTTCCCATGGTGTCGGCTTGCTCACGGGTGGAGGAATGGGCGGTAATCGTGAAGCGGTGACTGAGGCAAAAGACTTCTTACTTTTCATGTGTTGCTGCTGATAAAGGAGAGGACTGTTGGTGGAACGAGTCCCCCCTCAAGGGTACCCTCTCCCCTTTTGGGGAGACTCAAAAAATGCGACCTACAAGATGCTCAGCTACAGGTGCAGGGGAGAGTTATGTTGCTGCCTTGGGGGCCTAAGCAAGGGTGGCTGGGAAAAGGGGCAAAGTGAGGAGAGAGAAGGCGGGTGGGAAGAGAGAAGCGAAGAGAAAGGGGACGCAGAGATGCAGGCGGGCGAATGGTATTAAGCAGGTAGAGAGAAGCGAAGAGAGAGAAAGCGGGTGGGAAGAGAGAAGCGAACAGAAAGGGTGGGTGGGTGGGGAAAGGGGGCGAAATGCAGGCAGAGAGAAGCGAGGAGAGAGAAGGCGGGTGGGAAGAGAGAAGCGAAGAGAAAGGGGGCGCAGAGGTGCATGCGGGCGAATGGTATTAAGCAGGCAGAGAGAAGCGTGATCTTCCTCGGTCGAAAGCTACCCCAAAGGAAGAGCGTGATCTTCCTCGGTCGAAAGCTACCCCAAAGCCTTTGCCAAAAATCTGAAAGGAAGTGCTGTGATAGGCCCTAAGACTGCCAGTGTGCTGCTGCTGCCGATGTGCCACCTATCTCCGACAACTGGATCTTGCAACTGAGCCGCGTTGTATATAAAAAGAAAGGGGCATCCAGAGTCTCCACCCGATCTGTGGGAACATGCTAAGTCCACTCTCCAGGGTCCCATTGCAAACGCGTGGGAGGTCGGCACTCCCAAATCCATAACCACCAAAATCTCTCCTTGGCCACCTTGGCCGATGCTGGATCTATGTGCCATGCCCGTGCTCGAAAACCAATCACCCTCACCCTCTGCAAGGTGAGGCCTCTTAAATCCTCCAGGGGGTGCTCTGATCTCTCTAATCTGCCATGTAATCCAATAGAAAAAGTGAGTAGATCACTATCCTTATCTGCTCCATGGACCGCCACGAGGATATCGTGTCTTGTGAACACGCCTATCCACACTGGGGAGGGGGGTCGGCTCTGGAATAGGAGTCAACCACTCCTGAGGAATAGCTGAGTCGATGTCAATGCTAAGCTTGTCTCTACCCCGGATCCCTATCATGCCTCTCTCTTGCTCCTCCTAAGGTAATTGCCTATGTGCAATTCAATCTCCAAGAAGCCTAGCTGGTCCCATGCTCAAGGTGCCCCAGCATATGTGCGGTCGGGCCCCTAGCATGTGGCCAAGGAGTTACTTCGGAACGGGTTGCGTGCTTCGATGTAACCAGTGTCCCCAGCCCACGGGACACCAACCACGATCCTCCCATAAGCTCTAGATCCAAGACACGCTCCACCGCCATCACACCACCTTCCCAGGTACTACCATGACAGAAGGGGACGTCTCAACCATACTCACTAAATCCATCCTCGATATACTTGAGAGAGGTGTACCCTTTACTATAGGATAATGTGCCCCACGTGCTTCATATTCTCATGTACCCCATGATGAGAGTCTCTTGGACTAGTGATGATTATTGTATCAGCCTCTACTTTCAAAGAGCGATGTTATTTGTACGTGTTTTGTTTTTCTTTTCCATGATGAGATACCATGGATGGCATTGTACAACTTTGGTCTCATATACCCATTGGGTCTCTAGGAGATGTTTAATATAGCTTTTACATTATGGTATTCATTGTCAAGAACCAAGGACTGAAAGTTTTTATCAAAGGATAATCCTCATCTATAAGCTTCCGCATGTTACTCCTTTTAACCTAGCTTCATTTGCGAAGGCCTTCCTTGATCTTGGTCTGAGATTACCAGTATATTCATTTACAAGGAAGGCACCCCATGAACCCACGAAACTACCGAACCATATGGTTGCCATCTCTTGGTGAGGATGTTTGGATCAGAAGTAGAGGCCCTTCTTAGTGATTGGGTGGAGAGACAAGGGATGGGTGCCATTGGCCAGGCAAGCTTTCGGCAAGATCACTCCACGTTGGACTACATCTTCAAACTTCGGGCAGGCTTTCCAAGCTTCACGCTCAGATCTTGTTCTGTACAAGAGTTGTAATGCATCCATCTCTGTATGGTCTCTGCTGTGTGTGACAAGAGTGCTACGTTGTCTGCATAAAAGAGAATTGACACTATTGTCTCAGCTAGGGAGGATCCCTCACTACCCAATTTGCCAATGAAATCTGCCAACTCATTGATATAGTGCTCGTGCCCGAAGAGTGTGGGAGAGAGGGGGGCTGCCTTTTTCCTGCAATTGTGCTATGTACAGCCTTTGAAAGCCCATGTTCTGTGCGTACTCAGCCAGTGACGCACTCGTAGAGTCATATTGTGGACCATATGACCTCATTTTTCACCCGTATGTGTCTCACAGGCCGAAAAATTCGGCTCGTGTAACTGTGTCAAAGGCCTTGGGAAAATCCACAAAGCGACAATAAAGCTTTTGTCCCCTATGTTTGGCTTTCTCAATAGTGGCTTTCAGTGTGAAGATATGGTCTAGTGTGGAGCGGCCTTGCTGAAAGTCTTCTTGGCTAATGGTTCGATCTCTTGCTGCTATGCGAAATCACCCAGATATGCCTTCACTGCTGATCCAAATAGCTTGGACAGTAGGTGACCAACCATGATGGTCCCATAGTTTCTGTGGATTGATTGGGAGAGAAGAAGGGGGCAGGGTGTGTGGGTTGCAACTCCTCTAGGAGTATGGAATGGACATCTTGGCTCTTGTGTGGTCAGATAATTCGAGTTTCAGAGTTTTCTTGTTGGAAATAACATACGGCTGTATGTTCATCTTTGAATGGTTTTTTTGTTTATACGTATTACATAAACTGTGCATGTTACTCCTTTTAACCGAGCTTCATTTGTGAAGGCCTTCCTTGATCCTGGTCTGAGATTACCAGTATATTCATTTACAAGGAAGGCACCCCATGAACCCACGAAACTACCGAACCATATGGTTGCCATCTCTTGGTGAGGATGTTTGGATCAGACGTAGAGGCCCATCTTAGTGATTGGGTGGAGAGACAAGGGATGGGTGCCATTGGCCAGGCAAGCTTTCGGCAAGATCACTCCACGTTGGACTACATCTTCAAACTTTGGGCAGGCTTTCCAAGCTTCACGCTCAGATCTTGTTCTGTACAAGAGTTGTAATGCATCCAAATTCTCTGTATGGTCTCTGCTGTGTGTGACAAGAGTGCTATGTTGTCTGCATAAAAGAGAATAGACACTATTGTCTCAGCTAGGGAGGATCCCTCACTACCCAATTTGCCAATGGAATCTGCCAACTCATTGATATAGTGCCCGTGCCCAAAGAGTGTGGGAGAGAAAGAAAGAAAGAAAGAAAGAAAGAAAGAAAGTTATATTAACGTCCACGGGAGGCTGAATCCGACCTATGGGACAGATCAGGTACATCCATTTACATTCCACTCTGGGTATCGATGCCAAAGAGGCATAAAACTGAAAAAAAAAAAACTCAAAATGAACTCTTAAGACTCTAGGAGTATGGAATGGACATCTTGGCTCTTGTCTGGTCAGATAATTTGAGTTTCAGAGTTTTCTTGTTGGAAATAACATACGGCTGTATGTTCATCTTTGAATGGTTTTTTTGTTTATACGTATTACATAAACTGTGCATGGTCATCCTTCTGCAATAGTAAGATAGTAAGATTTATAAAATCTAATGAAAGATCATAAGGGCCTATCAGACCAAACAGTAATGTTTTAGATGATTTTGTCATAGACTTGTGGAGATTCTGAGATTTTGGTTTTTACCTTTGATGATAGAGCACATTCTTTGCATCCTTCATGTGCTTTGATGTTTTGCCACTTGTTCCACCTGGACCAAATGATACAAGACAGTCTGAAGATAAAGACGAAGAGGATGAAAACGATGCAGGTACAGTGGCAAAGCCTTGTGAGGGCCTTTCTGTCTTTTGAATCAACTTAAGATTTGTATTCTAGATTGTTGCCTATTGTTTTTTCATACAGCTGATAAGGACTCTGCAGAACTCGACGCTCTTAATCAAGCTCTTGAAGAGCTTTTAGATGGCATACAGGCAAGTTTACTCGGTTGCAGTATATGTAACATGTCTGTCGTGTAAAAGCTTCACATGTGTTGTGGTTGTATTTTCTCTTTTAGTAAAGTTTTTCGCCTTGTTTTTTTTAGGAAGACTTCTATGCTGTTGTAGAATGGGCATATAAATCAGACCCTTTATGGTGCATCTCCATGCAAGGGGCAACAGAACGGTTCCTCTCCAGCCAGAAAGCCGATGCTGCTGGTTTTGTCCGCCGTCTGTTAGTGGATCTGCAATCCAGGATCAGTTCATGCTTTAGCAGAGTATGTGCTTTGCTTTGGATGTCTCATTGTCTCAAGAGCTGTCCAGCATCGCTCCAGGCTCTGTGTGTACACCACTTTGATGGGAAGTTCAGCATATCTAATTGCACACATATCATGCTGTTATTTAAAAAGCGGTTTGTCTGTGACCATGCATTCAATATATACATGTGGTTAATTTGCAGAGTTTCTGATGGTTTGTGGACGTCTTGGGGTTTTTTTGTGGTTCAATGTAGTTTGTCGATGAGGCATGCCATCAAACTGGAAAGCATGATCGCAATGTGAAGCAGACTGGTGTACTTACTTACATTCCCAAGTAAAAAGATTACTCTGTTGTGCACATGTTTTTGAACTTAAAATAAAGTTCTGTAAAAAAAGATTACTCTGTTGTGCACATGTTTTCGGACTTAAAAATAAAATTCTGTAAAAAGATTACTCTGTTGTGCACATGTTTTTGGACTTAATAAAATTCTGCTGTGCTGGGCTTTAATTAGTTCTCACTTTAGGAAGTAACAATTTTTTTTCCTTTATTAAACTAAATCAAGCCATCTTCAACTTTTCCTCAGTCACATTCTCGGATATGATGTACAGTGTATGCTTGGAGTTACCAGTTGTGACCTTAGTCATCAGGATCATGTGTGCTTTCTTTGATTGGCATAGGATTGGACGTTACCGTGTGTGGAACCATACCCGTATGTTTGGGTTAATCATGCCCATATATTTGGGTGAACTCTGCCCATTTGTTTTGGTGACGTCCATGTGCTAATATGGCTTGGTTGTGGGTGGCCAGGACAAGATTAGACGGTACAAAGTTCTTGAATCTGGGATTTTCCTTGATAAATTGGTTGTCATGTTTTATTTTGTGTTGCCGATTGTTTAGGAAATGAATTGCGTACGCTGTTCCTGAGCGTGGACATTGCTTGGATTCATGCACATGAATGTCTGTGGGATTGAAGGATGGTCCTAAATATGATCATGGTCTTGTAGTTGTTCTTGTTGGCGGGGTCTTGTGCTTTATGGATGGTGGGGGGAAGCCTTCACATAGGTCCTACTAAAGAGTTCTGCAAGAATGGGAGCCAAGATGTTATGCCTACGTGTGAAGTGTTCCGCACGAAGAACCTCATGGTCCTTAACCCTGACCATCATGCAGCTAGAGTAAGGCCCTGGTGAAATTGTTAGTGAAAAATGCCTTGCGGGGAACTCGAAGAGGGGGCGGCGAAGAGAGAGAGAAAGAATTAGAAAGCTGGCAGATTCCAAGAGAGAAAGAAAGAAAGAAAGAAAGAAAGAAAGATTTTATTAACGTCTTCCAAAAGACCGAATTCGGCCTATTTGACAAAACAGTGTACCTGTGTGGGGTATCCTCTGTCATCCCAACAAAATGAAAAAGTATTGAACTAAAAAGCTGAATCTGGGTGTGCAATAAGTACAATGAGTGGGGGAGGGGATGGAGCTCTACTACTAGGAGAATGCAAAGCTATATGCATGGAGTATACAATCATGATATGCAACCTAGCTAGCTCCATCTCGTACCATACTGGGGGTATAAAATGGTATACATCAATGAAGGGGGTGTCCACAGCTCCCTAAAGAACATGCCTGGGTCTGCTCTGAAGCGAGCCAGTCGCTCCGCACCCTCTCTGTGAAACTGAGCTCTGATCTCTGTCATCTCTCTCTTGTATAGGCGTGGTGTCCGAAAGCCAGGTGTCCTCTGTCTCTTGCAGGCTCTGAGTGTCTCTGCTGTTTGGAGAGTAATTCCCTGCTGTGTAGGGGCTGGGAGTGGGATGGATCTCTGAAAAAATGTAGTGATTTGTGTCTGTTGTCCCCCCTCTGGAGCTGTCTGAGCCTGTAACGATGTCTCTCTGTGACGCTGTATGTCTAGAATGAATCTCCCCAGTATGCGCTGGTCTGTTGCCTCAGATTTGGCGTAGGAAATGTGGCTCTCTGAATAAAATGGGATATCTCTCTGTGATGGCGGTATATGCTCTGCATCTGCATACATTATGCTCCTCACTCTCCACCTCCTCTGTGCACAATCTACATACCCTCTCCTCTCGGGGGATCCGTGCTGCTCTGCCAGTCTCGATCTCCAATCGATGCGATAAGACTCTAAGCTAACCAATAGCTACTCGGGAGCCGTGTGGTAAAAAGCCCTCCATGTATCTAGGCCTCTCTATAAATCCATCATCAGTGATACTCATGAAGTGATCTCTGTAGTATAGCATCTTCGGTGGAAGAGGCTGTGTAGGTGATATCCATGTCTCTCGTGTATAGAGCTGCCATAGGTCCTTTCTCAATACTCTCTGTTCCTCTCACTATGAGAGAGACTTTACACCCTCGTCACACCAACCTTGATGTATGGAGGAACAGCCTTTTGGGGACCAAATTTATCCGATGAGGATTTGCAACGAGTTGAGAGGCCCCAGGTCATGATGTTCTCCCGTATGATCCGCAACAACCATCAGTCCCACACCAGATTATCCAGGCAGAGTTTGCTGCAGCCCTGATGGTAGTGGATGCACTCTTCTAGACAGTCACACACCTCCATCGCATCAGTCACATGGATCCCCACAGGTACCCAAGGCTTGCCTTGGAGTCCTCGAGATAGATAGCACTTGAGGGCCACTCTGGAGTATGGTATTATGCATCAGTTTCCACTTGGTTCTTAGTATATGGGCTTCGCATGGACTGCCTACCACCCCTTCAGTACAGTTTGGACTCCCATTTTCTCTGGCTCTCTCACAAGGATACCAACTGGATTATCCGGTTAGATCTTCTCAGCCTCTACACCTATTGCACATGGATCACACCTCCGGAGCTCCCAAGGAAGATGCACTTCTACAGAGATCACTTCCTCACGCTCACTAAGGATGGATTCATCCAACAGCCAGGCTACCTAAGTGTTCACATGTCCCATTCCAAGCAGATTGCATTCGCTAGATACGGGTTTCATCCAATCATCTCAGAGTGGACACAGGTAGAGTTGAGCGCATCTTCAAAGTCGAGAGCTCATATAGATACCTAGAGAGGAGAGGATCTACTGTTTATGCCACACACAGGTTGAGACGGAGGAGCATTACATTCTCCGCTACCCAGTATACTATGAGATCCGCGGGAGGTTTCACCGTCTGTTTCGTGAGGGATTTGGTCCACTTTCAAGGATCATTGACTTCTCGGACCAGCGTTGCAAAGGCCTCTTTCTACTTGAGCTCCGCAGACACAGGGACAATTTCTTGAGAGAGCTTCGTCCCCAACCACCCCGCCCCCTCCTCTGCCAACCAACCATCACCATTTTCTTCCGGACATTGGAGGTGGACGACACCGATACAATGGATCCTGTGGACCCGCTCCGAACCTACCTCGCCCGAGAGGAGTTATCTCGAACCGGGCCTCCGCACTCCAACGTGCCAGACGCACCCATCCCCCGGTCGTCGGCCACGATTCCGTCATCAGCACGAGATCGAGGACAGGCTCTACCGCCATTGAGCTACCTTTCCACGTGACATAGCTGAGGGAGACCTCTCGGCCATACTCATTAGCCCCATGCTTGATATTTTGGAGAGTGGTATACCATCTACTCGGACCTAATGCCACTCATGTTTTTTTCCCAGGCAAAAGATCCTTCTTTTAGTTACTGAAAAACAGCCACAAAGGGCTAAATACAACCACCAAGGGCTAAATACAAACTCGCCTCATGTAAGGGCGAGAAACAAATGATCAAAATGGAAAGAGACATTCCCCTCTGGCTGGCCACTCTGTGAAGAGAAGGCCATCTCATACAGCGGGGGGGGGGGGGGGGGGGGGGGGGGGGGGGGAAACAACCACACAAGTGGTCTGTAATGCCAAGTGGGGTTACCACCTCTGTGTGTGAGAAATGGGCAAGGTCCCCAAAGCCTCAAGAAAGCTTCCTGCTGCTCCTGCATGCGGTCAAAACCTCCCTGTAACTTGTGAATGATATCAAGTCATATGCTCTTGATGGACTCGGTAGGCGGAGTGTGGGTACCCTCGATGGCCTCACTACATCTAGCTCGCCAAATGTGCCAGGTGCAAATCTCCCATCTCTAGCATGAGCTTGGCCGCCAGTCGCTTGTAGGTGGGGTTGTGACTGGTACTGCTACAATAATACGATGGTGAGAGACTTGAAGGGCTAGCCCTCCCCCATCCTCCTCATAGGCCCTGACCACTCCAGCCTCTGTGGCCCAAGCAACAGTGCCCCATGTAATGATCCGGGATTTCGGGTTGATGCTATGTCCATAATGAAGATGCGGAGAATCCGCTGCCAAATCTGCTGGGCCTTTGGGCAATCCCAAAGACAATGTCTCGCTGAGACTCTTGAGCGTGGCCACACCGCGGGCAAGCTACTGGCTGACCAACTGCCAGCCAACGACCGCCAAACTCCTGTGTGCCATTAATTAAAGAAAGAGAGTGATCTTTCTAGGCCGAAAGCTGTCCCAAAGCCTCTTCCAGAAATCTGAAAGGAAGCGCTGTGAGAGGCCATGTGACTGCCAATGTGCTGCTACTGCCAGGGTGCCATCTATCTCTGGCATCTAGATCTTGAGGCCAAGCCACGTTGTATATGCAAAGAAGGGGGCATCCAAAGTCTCCTCCCGATCCACGCGGTCATGCCAAGCCCACTCTCTTGGGTCCCACCGTAGGCGTGTGAGGGGTCGGCACTCCCATATCCATAGTTGTCAAAATCTCTCCCTCACCACCTCAGGCGGTGCTAGGTCTATGTGCCACTCTCGTGCCCGAAAACCAATCACCATCACCCTCTGCAAGGTGAAACCACTGAAATCCTCTCAAGGGAAGCTCGGATCTCTCTACAGTGGCTGGGATCAGGAGGGCTGACATGCTTCCCACATCGGGGTCATACATGGACCGGAGGCACGGTGGTAGACTACATTATGGGGTCTTTGGAGGCATCATAGCTTGTCACCTCATTCTCCATCCCACCTCGTCCTATTGGGGCAGATCATACATACTTGGCATTTTCACTAGCCGGATCACCAGTATCACCAGCCTCCCACATACCCACGCCACACACTACCATCTACTTCACACATGACATGGCAGACATATACACTGGCAGAGTAGCGGATGGACTCCTACTCATGGATCCCCTGGCACCTATGGATACCATTACAGCCCAGCTGGCATCACTCTTACACACGGCTGCATTACAGAGCTTCCCACATCGGGTCCACTCAAGACAGCCTACGAGATCTGGGACTATGCCCCAGAACAGATGGTATGGTGACGAGTGCAGAGCCCTATACTCACAGCTCCGCATACAGAGAGCCTTGGGAGCCATCACAGAGCAGGAGTCGAGGAGAGAGATGAGGAGACTTACTCACCGCAAAAGGCGAGCCTTAGCAGAGATACAGGACCTAGAGATCTTCCATTTCTTCATGAGTAGAGATAGCCCTATCTCATGGCGGCACTTCAGAGAGCCCCGAACACCGACACCCATTGCAGACCCACAGACATGGCACACATATGCAGAGGGCCTATACCACGCCCCACAGCAACCACCTATACCTCAGCCCCACAGGAGCCTCGACCTACCACAGCTAGCTTCTTTACCCACTCGATGGTAAAGGAAGCTATCCGCCGCCTACAGCATGGACGGGCCGCCGACCATATGGGCCTATAGGGTGAGCATCTCATATATGCAGTAGATTCTTTGGCTCCTTTTCTTGCACACCTGTTTAATAGGGCACTAGCAGAGGGTTTGCCTGCGGAGTGGACGATGCACATCGAGACAGGGCAGGAGTCAGCTGGCATTCACTCTCGCAAGACGCTAGGTGGAGGTGGTGACATCATACGTGTACCTAGGGGTTACCTTCTCTACGCAGCCACGCGCTTCACCATAGGTTCAACAACCAGAGCTAGATTGACACGGGGATATGTAGCATTGGCTATGCTAGAGAGATAGTGCCACCAGGTGCATTTTCAGGAGCCCCGGACGAAAGGGTGGCTATTTGACACATTAGTCACACCGGCACTAATGTATGCAGTAGCGGTATGGGCGCTAGGCCTTGCTACCCATTGGTGGACAGAGATAGAGAGACCACAGGCCCTCATGATGGCACGCATGATATGCAGTAAACCGTCAGTACCTCATGACATTATCCGAGCAGAAATTGCTGCGCCTCCTATGATGGTAGAGGCCATATTCCAGACTATATGCTTGCTAGACAGATTCAGAGAGATGCCACAGGACAGATTGTCATACAGAGCTTTTGAGGCATCTAGACAGCTGGCTTAGGCAGGAGACAGAGGATCATGGTATGCATAGGTCACACATTGGTTCTCACAGCATGGCCTAGACATGGATCATCTACCACCATTCCAGTATGACAGGGATGCACCACATATCCATCTCTCTCATAGTGAGAGAAACAGAGTATTGAGACAGGACCTATGGCAGCTCTATACACGAGAGACATGGATATCGCCTACACAGCCTCTTCCACCGAAGATGCTATACTACAGAGATCACTTCATGAGTATCATCGATGATGGATTTATAGAGAGGCCTAGATACATGGAGGGCTTTTTACCACACGGCTCCCGAGTGGCTATTGGTCAGCTTAGAGTTTTATCACATCGATTGGAGATCGAGACTGGCAGAGCAGCACAGATCCCCCGAGAGGAGAGGGTATGCAGATTGTGCAGAGAGGAGGTGGAGAGTGAGGAGCATTATGCATGCAGATGCAGAGCATATACAGCCATCAGAGAGAGAGATCCCATTTTATTCAGAGAGCCACATTCCCTACGCCAGATCATTGAGGCAGCAGACCAGCGCATACTGGGGAGATTCATTCTAGACATACAGCGTCACAGAGAGACATCATTACAGGCTCAGACAGCCCCAGAGGGGGGACGATAGACACAGATTATGACATTTTTTCAGAGATCCATCCCACTCCTAGCCCCTACACAGCAAGGAATTACTCTCCAGAGAGCAGAGACACTCAGAGCCCGCAGGAGAGAAAGGACACCTGGCTCTCGGACACCACGCCTTTACCAGGGAGAGATGACAGAGATCAGAGCTCAGTTTCACAGAGAGGGTGCGGAGCGACCGGCTCGCTTCAGAGCAGACCTAGGCATGTTCTTCAGGGAGCTGTGGACACCCTCTTCATTGATGTATACCATTTTATACCCCCAGTATGGTACAGGATGGAGCTAGCTAGGTTGTATATCATGATTGTATACTCCATGCATATAGCTTTGCATTCTCCTAGTAGTAGAGCTCCATCCCCTCCCCCACTCATTGTACTTATTACACACCCAGATTCAGCTTTTTAGTTCAATACTTTTTCATTTTGTTGGGATGATAGAGGATACTCCACACAGGTACACTGATTAGTCTCATAGGCGGAGTTCGGTCTTCTGGAAGACGTTAATAAAATCTTTCTTTCTTTCTTTCTTTCTAGTCGGCATGGAATCCAATAGAAAAAGTGAACAAACCATTGTCCTCATCTGCTCCGTGGACTTCCACGAGAATATCGTGCCTGGTAAACACGCCGCCTAGCCATACTAGGGGGGGGGGTTGGGTCTGGGATAGGAGTCAGCCACTTCTGAGGGATAGCTGAGTCGATGTCAATGCTGAGCCTATCTCTACCCCTGCTCCCGTCAGACCTCTCCTGCACCTCCGAGGGTAGCTGCCTGTGTGCTATCCAATCTCCAAGACACCTGGCAGGTCCCATGCTCAAGGCGCCCCATGATACGTCCGGTCGGGCCCCCAACATGTGGCCACTAGGGGTTTCATACCAAAGGCTGCCGAAGCCGCTCCTCTGACGCTACTGAGGCTATCTGTCTAAGGGCCGCCCTGAGGTGATCCCAAGCTCAAAGTAAGCTCCCTGCAAATGTGTCCTCAAAAGCTAGAATAAAACCACGGGCTCGCATCTCTGTGAAAATCCATCTGGTATCCTGCAGCCAAGGACCCCCAAGACTCGGAGTGTGGTCTCAAATCCGGGCCAGAAGGAAATCCTTCTAGGGCTCACCACCGGGAAGGAGTCCTCTAACAATCAACTTTCTCAGCAGGGCGCGGCTCTGAAGCAGGGTTGATGAGGCCAAGCCCCCCCCTACTTCGTGGCTAAATGATCACTCTCCATGCCACCTTGGCCCTAGTTGGCCTCCCGTCACTGCCGGCCCATAAGAAGTTCCGAATCAATCGCTATACCTGGCCAATACATGCCCGAGAAAAGGCTCAACATGAAGTGATGTACCACATGGTGGCAAGAAGTACCTGGTTCACCACCACCACTCTGTCTGCCAGGGAAAGCCTCGTTGAACTCCAGTATAAAAGCTTCTTCCGAATACTCAGAAGAAGCAGGGCGAGCTGTTGCTCAGGAGAGATATCAATGCCCGCCTAGCAACCAAGATAACGAATTGGAGTGCCCCTTGGGATCCACTTGAAAGCCTCAATTGGCTGCCAAGTCAAGGCTGGTGCTGAGCCTACACAAAATCCACACGACTTGTGCCAGTCAATCTGCGCTCCTGATGTGCGGTAGAACTTCTCTATCGCCTCCGCGAATCTCTGGAGATTCCCAACATGTCCTGAAAGGAAAGCTGCTATGTTGTCGGCAAACTTTGAATCAAGCTGCGCCTCCTACGTGCAGAGGAGAAGACGCAATCCCTGAAGCCCGGTCTCCTGGCCTGAGAGAAAACTACTCAACGATGAGCAAGAAGAGGTAAGGTGCCAAAGGACAGCCCTATCCAACCAAGCAGGAAAGGGGGAATCTGTCGCCATGGGCTCCCTGAATGAGAACCTGGCTGTGTGAGGCTGAGTAAAGTCTTCAGACTCTACGAATCCACTCCATGGGGAATCCCATGTGACTCATCGTACCCTCCTCCAAAAAGCTCCAATCCACCCTATCATAAGCTTTCTCAAAGTCTAGTAGTAGCACCATGAGGTCCTATTGCCGCATCCTAGCCGAAGCTGTCGCTTCCCAAAAGGTAAAGATGTCCACGATACTCCAATCCTGAACAAAACAACATTCGTAGTCAAAGTTGTATCCTCCCAGAAGGTAAAGATGTTGTCCAAGATGAAGCTATTGTCTTAGATCACCCCATGTGTGAGCCATCGCCACGGACTTCTTTCGATCAGGTGCCCCTTTATCTCCACAGGTGGTGGACGTGCGCAAGCTGGTCTGGCGGCACACGAGGGAGGTGGTTCTCCCTTCTCTTCAGTCCTTCTTATTGACACCATTCACTACCAAGAAGTTGGCGGAGGCATTGACGGCACTTCCTAGGGGAAAATGCCCAGGGGCAGACGGGCTCACAACCTACGAATGCCATCTCTCCACCTGTGGGAGCCGGGTATCTCAAAGAAATCCCCTGTGACTCTGTCACCAGCCTGAGTCCAGAATGAAGCCCTAGCATGATACCTATACTCCACCCTCATCTCCTCGATGGATCTGATCTCTGTGCAAGCGGCAGCTAGTTGACTCTCGATCCACTGGCTATCTGGGAACCTCTGCTAAAACCGCAGTAAAGAGGCTAGACTTCTCCTCAAACTCTTCTCTTGCTCTTGAAATCCCTCCAATCGGCTCTGGGTTGCCTCTTGCAAGAAACTGTTGATCTACCAGTCCAATGTGCACGCAGCAGAGCCTGAGATAAAGTCCAATCCTCAGGCTCGCATGCCTCTCATGCATCCAAGGGTCCTCTAAGGACAGAAAAGGTAGTGCAGGTAGTGCTTGCCAAGATACCGATCATGCCCCCACGGCTACAAGCCCACTCATCAACATAAAACCTGTCTAGTCTAGAGAGGTTGGGGCCGATGCTCCTCCCATCTTATCTCGAGAAGCTAAGGCTCCCAAGGCTACGCCCAAACTCTGGAAGATGCCAAAGGTCTTGTCCCCTTAGTGCTAGAATCATCTCCTCCCAGGCCAAATACTCTGCTCCTGAGACTATGGTTGTGCCACCTCCGCTGCCTCTATCATGTTGAAGTCACCACCCAAGCACCAAAAGTCAGCTTGGGGGAGGGCCTGTCGGACTCTGCTCCAAAAGAAGGCTCTACTTGCAGTGGCGTTCGGAGCATAAACATTGAGGAAGCCATCGCTATCGTCTCCGATCAAAATGGTAATCCACTGTGCGCGCCCCAGGACTATGACTCCTGAGCCTGTCATTGTCGGCAACAATTGCTCACGTACAGAAACACACACACCTCCCTATGTCCCCGAGGGGCTGAAGGATGGGGACCAGAACATGTGACTCCTACCTAGAATCTTCCCACATCGACGGGTGCGCCCCTCTGAGAGGTGATGCTCCTGGAGGAATAAAAAGTCGATGGGTCCCCCAACTATGGCTCTCTGAAGCTCGCCTCAGAGGACGCCTCGTCTCTGCAAGCACTGAGTCCCCCCTAAGCCCTGACTGTTCCATGAGACAATCCTCATATCAATCTATGTGTGATGCAGCACTAGCAGAACTGCCCTCCACTCGAAGAGTCTTGGGCGAGGGTTTAGATGGAGAAGTCACAATCCGTCGGAGGACGAAGGCGTGCCAGGTGGGCACTGATCCTGTCCTCCATGTGACGCCTTTCTGTCGGAGCGCGAGCGTATGCATACTCCGGACTCCATCGATCACAATGGAGGTATCTGTAAGAAGGGGGAAGAGGTACTACGGCTGAAGTATGCATGAATACAAAAAGCAACACCTCCACACTGGAAGCCACCATCTCTCCGTCCTGACCTCGATGGGCTAAGTCTCCAAGCTCCATCCTAGCCAAAGGCCAAAAATGGGTGAGAATGTTGATAATGCAAAGATCGTGGAGATGGTGGAAAAGCTTAATTGCATGTCCCTGGATGGCAGCTGCCACCAACTCAAAATCCAACTCCGTCCCCAAGACTGCGCTTAATGGGAAAGAGAAGATCATTGCGCCATTATCTAGCGTAGAGGATCTAGAGTGGTGAAAAACCACACATACCCGAATGGGGGCCACTGTCTCCTCAAACATATCAATCCCTTCCGCTGGGAGATAGTGGAAGAAACTATAACCCAGAGGCTGCCCCAAGATCCTGGGGAGCGCACTTGGGGATTCTAGTGGGAGCACTCTCACCGGGGAGGTGGCAATGGTCATCTCAACCGGCTCAGAAAAGCGGTGAATCAAGCGGCGGACGGAGTTCGACGACTGTCTCCACTCCAGGTCGGGGGCTGGGGGGGGGGGGGGGGGGGACATAAGTCCTCTGGAGAGGCGAATGGGGGGGAGGGAGGGCTCGGATGATGAGGAAGGGACAAAGTGAACTATCACTGGGAAGCCTGACACGCCAACCAGAGGGTCAGCCGCAAAAACGAAGCCGTGCTACCACCGTGCAAAGAAGACTTGCGCCGCACGCAGTGCAAGGGGGCTTAGCTGCATGACTCGATTTGACGCCGTTGGCGAGTCGAGCTCCATGTGGTAGTATCCGTGCCCTAGAGGGTGAATATCAGTGATCTTTGCAGGCTCACCAATGAGGCTCGCCTGTAAAAGATCCCTGAGCTATCCGCGCGTAGGGTGGCTACCGACAATTTTACAAACCAAGGTGGAGGCCTCTAATGAGGCAACAGTCCTGGCAAGAATGTAAAGATCCGCTTCAGAAAAGGAAATGCAAGCAAGGGCGGCCTCGGTTGGGGATGACAGAGCGGCTACCATGTAGTCCTCCTGAGGGTGAAGACGAGAATAGACCGAAGCTTGCTGAAATACGCGGAAAACCCCGAAGAAATTGAAAACTCAACCTACACGGGAGGGGAGAAAGAGCTGCTCTCATGTTTCTATGTTCCTTGGACACAATGGATCCCGTGGACCCGCCTCGCCTGAGAGAAGTTACCTCCGACTGTGCCTCCGCATTCCAGCGTGCCCAACGCCCCCGTCCCCCCAGACATCAACCACGATCTCCTCATCAGCTCTACATGCAAGACATGCTCCACCGCCATCGAGCTCTCTTTCCACGTGACATTGTGAGGTAACGAGCAGCAATCAGTCTTTGCCTTTACAGCTAACCTCTGTCAGACTCCCAACCCTTATAATATATTGGAGGAACACTCTATGACGCTTTGGTAAACTCCAAACCACAATCATGACAAACCCAATTTTAACAACATACACTGCCGAAGAAACTTCCACAATAACTCATCCATTCCAAGAAGTTGATATGGTAATCTTGCTAGATATTGGGTTAGCACACACCCAACTGACAAGCAAAGCCACTACCACACTTCAATGGAAAACAAACCCACTGCACTAAGACTCACATACGAGTTCCCAGAAAAAACTCAACACATAGACATAACCATCAACTGCTGATATGTGACTAGTTTTATACAAAAAACCACTATTGGATATGTCAACAGTTTTGATACGTGGTTATGTTTAACAAAAAGGAACTTAGTATCACCATAAAGTCAATTACAATCCATATCTTCTTCTTGCACTATCTCAGCATCAATTACCCATTTTGGTAGATCCCAAGAAATTTGCACATTACTCAACCCTGCTGGTAGTTGGAGTAAGATGAACCATTCATAGTCTATGCGGAAAGAACATAGAATATCTAGTGGAAAACCCTCTATTGAGATATGTTGTATCCATGGCTCTAATACAAGGGATAGGATCATGATACAAATGTTTTGATCACTTCCACACACCCACGTAATATATGGGATTTCAATGGTTACAAGTTGATAAAATATGTAGGATGTGACTCCAACTTGTGTGTAAAATTGCCTTTATCCTCTTACTTCCACACTACTGACACATGCATAGCACAATAACTCAAATCCAATACATCCACACGCACCCTGAACATCAACAATTGTCAAACCCCACACACTCAAAACCGACTGACAAAGATACACATGGTAGTATGGAACTGTAATGGTTCACTATGGGTGCAGCCTGGACGACTGGAGCATATAGGAAGACCACATGCCAGGGTACCTCGAGAGGGTGGGGGGGGAGTAGCAGTTCTATTCAGACGAGAGCTATAGGGGAGACTGAGAGTGGTAGCACAGGATCCAAAGCCAAATACATGTGGATCAGCTTACAGCTCTCACAAGACAGGGTTATATACATAGCCTTATGTTACTTTCCTCCATCAAGATCCTCCTATGTCATTACAGAGGACATGCCACAGGAGGAGGAGACAGGAGCCTCGCCATACACATGTCTGTCAGAGGAAATTATGCATTATTCTACACTAGGGGAAGTATTTCTTACGAGTGACTTCACAGAGCAGACAGTGTGAGGTGTATGACTATGATGACATGGAGATCCTCCACCCTGTGGATCCAGAGGAGATAGGGGCTAGTCAGGCATCAGAGGACACTGGACCAGACAGAGGACATTATGGGGACCAGTTACTAGAGTTGGGAGCCACGCATCGTCTCGTTATTTATAACGGGATGCTACAGTGGCCGGGATCACGAGGGTTGACATGCTTCCCACATGTGGGTCATACACGGACTGGAGGCACGGTGGTAGACTACATTATGGGATCTTTGGAGGCATCTCAGCTTGTCACCTCATTCTCCATCCCACCTCGTCCTATTGGGGCAGATCATACATATTTGGCATTTTCACTAGCTGGATCACCAGTATCACTAGCCCCCCACATACCCACGCCACACACTACCATCTACTTCACACATGACATGCAGACATATACACTGGCAGAGTAGAGGATCGGCTCCTACTCATGGATCCCCTGGCACCTATGGATACCATTACACCCAGCTGGCATCACTCCTACACACGGTTGCATTACAAAGCTTCCCACATCGGGTCCACTCAGGAGAGCCTGCGAGATCGGGGACTATGCCCCAGAACAAATGGTATGATGACGAGTGCAGAGCCCTATACTCACGGCTCCGCATACAGAGAGCCTTGGGAGCCATCACATAGCAGGAGTCGAGGAGAGAGATGAGGAGACTTACTCGCCGCAAGAGGTGGGCCGCAGAGATACAAGAGCTAGAGATCTTCCATTTCTTCATGAGTAGAGATAGCCCTATACTCACGGCTCCGCATACAGAGAGCCTTGGGAGCCATCACAGAGCAGGAGTCGAGGAGAGAGATGAGGAGACTTACTCGCCGCAAGAGGCGGGCCGCAGAGATACAAGAGCTAGAGATCTTCCATTTCTTCATGAGTAGAGATAGCCCTATCTCATGGCGGCACTTCAGAGAGCCCCGGACACCGACACCCATTGCAGACCCACAGACATGGCACACATGCAGAGGGCCTATACCACGCCCCACAGCAGCCACCTATACCTCAACCACAGGAGCCTCGACCTACCACAGCTAGCTTCTTTATCCACTCGATGGTAAAGGAAGCTATCCGCCGCCTACAGCATGGACGGACCGCCGACCATATGGGCCTACAGGGTGAGCATCTCATATATGCAGTAGATTCTTTGGCTCCGTTTTTGGCACACCTGTTTAACAGGGCACTAGCAGAGGGTTTGCCTACGGAGTGGACGATGCACACCATTGTGCCGATCCACAAAACAAGGGATATGCTCGATCCAAGCAACTACAGGACAGTTTCTCTACCACTGACCATGTATTCACTTTGAGATGTATGATTGATCAGGCCAGAGTGAGGAAGAGAAAGCTCTATTGCTGCAAGAGCTTAGCTTATATGCTGAGCGAGCACGTTTACGCTCATCAGGGCAGGTAGGCTTCAGGAGAGCTTTCTCTACCATTGACCATGTATTCACTTTGAGATGTATGATTGATCAGGCCAGAGTGAGGAAGAGAAAGCTCTATTGCTGCTTTGTGGATTTCCGCAAGGCATTTGACACAGTACCATGAGAGAGGCTCTTTCAGCGCCTGCAGTCTCTTGGCATACCAGCAGATATGACGTGGGATATCTATGCATTATATGAGCAGGTTTTTGGGCGAGTCAGATGCCCAGGAGGTATGTCCGAGACTATTGCTAGCACCATTGGTGTGAAGCAAGGTTGCCCACTTTCCCCTACGCTATTTGGGTTATACGTTGATGAGGTGGCTGACTTCATTACACGGTGAGGCGGAGATGGAGTTGATCTAGCAAGTACCTCAGTACATATTATGCTTTATGCTGATGATATTGTATTAGTGTCTGAGTCTCAAGGAGGTCTACAGCAGCATCTACATGCAATCGATGATTTTTGCACACAGAGGGGTCTTACTCTGAACCTTGGGAAAACCAAGGTTATGGTCTTTCATACATCGAGACAGGGTAGGAGTCAGCTGACATTCACTCTCGCAAAACACCAGGTGGAGGTGGTGACATCATACGTGTACCTAGGGGTTACCTTCTCTACAACAGCCACGCGCTTCACCATGGGTTCAGCAGCCAGAGCTAGATTGACACGAGGATATGCAGCATTGGCTATGCTAGAGAGACAGTGCCACCAGGCACATTTTCAGGAGCCCCGGACGAAAGGGTGGCTATTTTGACACATTAGTCACACCGGCACTGATGTATGGAGCAGCGGTATGGGCGCCAAGCCTTGCTACCCATTGGTGGACACAGATAGAAAGACCACAGGTCCTCATGATGGCACGCATGATACACAGCAAACCGTCGGTACCTCATGACATTATCCGAGCAGAGTTTGTTGCGCCTCCTATGATGGTAGAGGCCATATTCCAGACTATATGCTTGCTAGACAGATTCAGAGAGATGCCACAGGACAGATTGTCATACAGAGCTTTTGAGGCATCTAGACAGCTGCCTGAGGCAGGAGACAGAGGATCATGGTATGCACAGGTCACACATTGGTTCTCACAGCATGGCCTAGACATGGATCATCTACCACCATTCCAGTATGACAGGGATGCACCACATATCAAAAAGCAATCCTTAGTCTTGGGCTCCTGGAAATGTGCCTGGAAGCACTGCCACTCAAGTAATCTCAAGGCTACATATTCCCGTGTCACTAAGCCATGTGCTGCGGGAAGCATGGTGAAGCGTGGGCCATTGAAAGTGACACCAAGGTAGACATAGGATGAGACAATCTCCAGAGGATTCCCTCTATATGTGAAGCTCAATCTAGATGTGAAGGGGCGAGAAGTTTTGAAGACCATTACCTTGGTTTTACCAAGGTTAATAGAGAGGTCGCAGTGAGTGCAGAAGTCGTGTAAGGCATCCAACTGTCTCTGAAGCCCCTCGGCTGAATCTGAGAGGACGATGTCATCTACGTAAAGTAGTATGGGAATCAATATGCCTGCCCTTGTGGGACCAGCCCCACCTAACCCATCAATGAAGCTCGAGA
This sequence comes from Cibotium barometz, assembly GCF_041138505.1. Taxonomy (NCBI): domain Eukaryota; kingdom Viridiplantae; phylum Streptophyta; class Polypodiopsida; order Cyatheales; family Cibotiaceae; genus Cibotium; species Cibotium barometz. The sequence goes on from NC_141088.1 coordinate 47,531,200, forward strand.
TCTCATCAATGTAGGGGCCAAAAAGAGTGGGATGATAGAGGGCAGCCTTGTTTTTTCTTTTTTTCCCAAAAAAGAGACTTCTAGTAAGTATGAAAAAGGCATACAACAATCATAGCTATAAGCCAGAAAAGAATAGAATCACCCCAATATGGAAGATGATTTAAACCACTGAGGAGCATCATGATGCCATGAGAGACCTATGGGACAAGAGGAAAAGGAAATGCCATGGTCCCACTCCCGCATAAATATAACGCGCTTGGCCCTTGCAGAACGACAGGGCAGCCTTGTTTCACCCCAATAGTGCTGGAAATCTCATGTGATGTACCTCCTGGGGCTCTCACTCGTTCGGTGACGGAATCATAGAGGGCAATGATGCTCCAAACCATGTCAAATGGGACTCTCATCTCCTGTAGATGGCGTATGAGGCAGGCTCGGGGTATAGTATCAAAAGCTTTGTGGAAATCCACAAAGCAGCAGTAAATCCTCTTATGTCGTTCTCCATCCTCCTTCATGATGGCACGGAGGGTGAAGATGTGGTCTTATGTCGTGCTCCACCCTCCTCCATGATGGCACGGAGGGTGAAGATGTGGTCAAGGGTATAGTAGCTCCTCCGAAAGCTTGCCTGTTCAGCTCCGCCTCTAGCGCCGATCCATAGAGTTTGGCCGATGTGTGGCCAATCATGATCGTCTTGTAATTATTAGGATCAAGTGGATCTTCTGCTTTGAGGATGGGGGTGAAGAGGGTGGACACTGGAAATGCTTCACAAAGGGCTCTATTGAACATGAGGCTAGTAGGGGCACCAGGGTATCATCGGCGTGCGAGATGTACTCCGCAGCGAGTCCCTCGTGATCTTGGTCTCTTCGCTCATTACGTAGTCTATAAATGGCTTTGAGGACCTTCCCCTTCGTGAAGAAGGTGGAGGTGGTGGGGCGGGGATTTGGTGCTGGGGGTAGGGATGGCTAATGGGGGGTATGATAGAGTAAGCATTCATATGAGTGCCATGTGTCGGGGCAGGTGATAGGTGTGGGGGGGCGATGTTCTTGGAGTCTCCTCTAGGCCTCTTTCTAGTTCGGCCCTAAGAAAAGTGGTATAACTCATCCTCTTTTCGAGCATAGATCTCCCGTTTCTTGGGTTGGGTGAGCCATTGAGAAATCCGTTGCGCTTGGTGCTTCGTGATTTACCCAATGCGTACGTCATTCTTAGGACGGGAGCGTGTGGCTAGCCTTCATCATCATACCAAGAGTTCCCTGGCATGAAACCGCAAGGTGTCTAGGCGGTAGACCGCCGCATGCAAATGAAAGAAGTCGTGGCGGATGTGTGGAGTATGTTGGTGAGCTGTGATGTGAGGGTGGATAGGGGGACAATAGGTTCCACATCTTGGAGTTGGCGGTAGATGTGGTTGGAGTAATTAAGGTCAAGCTCGTGATCAAAAAGGACTTGGGTGTAATGTGAGATGGGGGGTGGTGGTGTGCAGGTAAGAGAGAAAGGCATGGTTAGCTTCAAAGGGGGGTGGCAAGATGGAGAAGTCAGGGAGGTGTGCCGAAGTCGGAGATCCCATAAGGTAGTCCACAGTTCTAGTACCTCGTAAATGAGGGAAGGAGGTGAGGGCGTCGGAGGAGGGCCATCGAGATATCCCGTTATAGATAACGAGACCATGTGCAACTCCCAGCTCTAAGAAATATCTCCCATACACCGTGACCTCCTCATGGTCCTTTGATGATCTCTGCAGCCCTGTGTCAATGATGTCCAGCTCCTATAGTCTGATAGGGTCGTCTAGATCAACTAGTGGGACCTACTGACTTCCCGTCCTGGCGTTGAAATTCCCGAGCAGGACTTCCCCCAGCTGTGAGAACTCCATAATGTCCCCATATAATGGTAAGTACGGTGATTGGCCATGCTAGTGGCCTGCTGCAAAATAACACATAGGAATGTGGATGACTCTGTCATTGCTAAGCTGTAGCTGCACCCCAAGATACCGTGGATCCTCGTCCTTCCGGACGATGTTGAGTATCTATCGAAGATGGGATCTAAAAAGGACAGCTACCCCTCCAGTGCCACGTACTCCTCCTGATGTGCGGGTCTCGCCTCGGAAAGCTGACTCCCACTCATACCCGGCTATGTATGGTAAGCCCCTCTCAGGGCTCTGATGAGTCTCGGAATAAAAATTGACATTCCTGCTTGTGAGAATCTCGCTCAAGCCTCCTGGATTCGACCACAACATGCCATTGCAGTTCCATACTGCCAACCTCAGGTGTTTGGTGTCATAGACCCCGCGTCCCTATTCGGGACAGCGCTCAGTGAGAATGACCCTACCATCTCTGTAGATAGCCCACTTGCTTGCTCTGCGGGCCTCATGAACTGTCACCATCGCCTCACGCCGGTGTGCCACGTGTGTTGGGGTGAGATCAAGGGTTGGGTCATCAAGTCCACTAAAGAGCCCCTTGTCCATTCGTTGTTACAATCGTAGGAAACCCACTCTCAACTTTGTGCCTCCCCATAGCTCCTCATCATTAGATTCCATGATGCCACCAACAGACACATGGAGGGCAGGCAAGGATATGACACGAGAGCGGCCCCTCATCATTAGATTCCCTAATGCCACCAGCAGACAGGCCTTCTTAACAGACGAGCTGCCCTCAAGGGCACGCACGTGTACACGGGAGAAGAGCGTGTATTGGGCATGCACCTATTTTCTAGAACCCTTGGGAACTCACCAGAACTCGTGTTTGTTGAGAATCTCTAGCTGGATCACTAAATTTTTAGCGTACCTATAGCAGACCTTGCTGCCCGGCACACCACGGTTTTGACATTGATTGCGTTACGCGTTCACCCTAGGCAGTATGCTTCGAGGAGTCGCTACTTGGCTAGGGAGATGTGCGGCTACACTGCCCCGCTCCACTGCGCATGCACACACTGACAAGACACTTTGCTCAAACGTGCACCCAAGAGACAGTGACAACAAGGCGGCAGACGAGAGAAACACATGTTTACAGAGACAATGAAGATCAAGAACAATTGCATTCCTTCATTTATTTGTTCCTCTCCTTGGCAGTCCCAAGGTTGCTCATTTATACATATTGGAGACACACCGGTGAAACCTACCACTTGATTGCCAATATTAGGGATTCCCGGGGCAACCTACCACTGATTGCCAATGTTAGGAACGTGCCACCTGCTCGTTGATGGTGTGCAAGTGGCGGCCCTCCAAGATAAGAGATGGACTTGGTAAATGCAATGGAGCGCACATAGCTGATGAAGACATTGGTTGTGGGTGGGTACTTTCATCCATGAATGACCAACTTGGAGTGCCACTTGTCACTTGTCATGAGAGCTGGGCAGCTGGCACTTGTCAATTGGACATCAGGCCGGACAATCTGACCAGCTACAGTATCCCTCAGTTTTGCAACCTCTGCATGAAATGCTTCTGTGCCTTCCTTCAATTGTTTTTTCATGTTATTCAGGGCTTGGTCCCATATAATGTCGACAAAAGACCCAATGGGTCTATGAGACCAACATGTGAGACAAAAGTTCCATGTGTAGGATGTGAACATGACTAAAAATATGTAAAAAAGATCCACGTACTATGCAGGCCTCCCATGCACATGCGGTATTGAGCAAAATGGTCAGAGATACTCGGGGCATGTGTCCTGGATCTCGCCATCGAATAATAGTACCATCCTCCTCCATGATCGACCGTAGCGTTGCAATGGCATCCCCTGCCCATCGAGTGGCCTTGGCATGGGGGCAGAGTATGTCCTCGATCTGCACCTTATAGGTTGAAGGCCTTGATGGGTAGTGTCTGGCATGGGTGAGTGCAATCTGAAGAAGTTTGTATGGATGTCTGAGAGGCATCTCGCTGGCTTTGACTCCCTAGGTGCCATCTGAGCATGGTTTGCCAGCTGCCGCAAAGCTCCAGTAGGTACATACTTATGCATATCTGGCCCTCATAATGCATAACCCATGAGATTTCGGAAGAGACAATGAGATAATCCCCTCCCCCCCCCCCCCCCCCCCGCTCCGCCCCGCCCTTCCCCTTTTTCTGAATCTCATAATAACTGGGCATCTCAACATGAAATGCTCCTGTCTCGACCTCCCATGTCGTGCATACCATGTGCATGTCCGGCTGGGCCTCCTGAGGGGTGCGATCTGCTCTTCTGGACTCAATCCGCAGACGGTGGGTTGATACCCGCAGCTTGCCAGTGGTGATCCACATGGCATGTGATATGTGCCTTTGAAGGTAGCTAGGGCTCACAATAAATTCATCCTTTGGCACTCCTTAAAAGTGCTCTCTGCAGAACTGGAGTTTCGTAGTGAGCCCTAGTGGAGACCCTCATGTGCGGCTTGTGTGCAGCCGTTGTCCATAATAGAACGCAAACAGCCGTAGCATTTCCCCTCTTCGATGGGAGCTATGTCATTTAAGGATATCTTCGATCTGCAGCTACCAGCTTGAGGGATGAGGCCTTTGAGATTTGGGTTGTTTGGCTTTAGAAAGGGATCATGCTCACTCACTAATGACACCGTGTGTACGTGGGCCTAGAGGATCACGTGCCTATGTAGGCCCTTGAGTACTTTTCTGGTCATGCTGCTGCTCCTGACGGCCCACTATGGTCAGTGGTTCTGACCCCAAAAAATTCTGTGATGAAGGTCTGGGAGGTGCCTCGTTGGTTCTGTCTCTTGGAATGCTGCCTCAGTATGACCTATATGTGACGGCAAAGCTCCAGTAAAAACATGTCTAAACATCTCTGGTCCTGATACTGCATGACACCCATGAGAGGGGGCCGAATGCGTCCCAGAAGTGGCATTGAAATCTCCCCCGGATGTCATAATATGGCAGGCAGTTTAACAAATAGTGCTCCTTGTCGTCCACCTTATCAATGGTGCATACTCTGCATATACATGCATCTCGTGGGATGCCGTTGGCCCTTTGAGACTCAACTCTAAAGGCGATGAGAAGATTCCGTCAGGTAGCGAATTGCTATCCGCATGACATGCAGCATGTGCATCTGTAGGAACGGTGCCCTCAATGAACCCATCCTCAGAAAGTCTCAAAAAATGCTGTGTAAAACAGTTTTTTGGTGAGTGCTGGTTGGTTCATCCATGTCCTACTTGTGTGGAGCCCTAGCAGGTCCAACCAAATGAGGCGGTTGATTCTTATTGTGAGAGATTTAAAACGGAGGATCCAGGCTTTATTGGAAGGGAGGCAGGCGGTCCATTCAGAGGCAGTGCCCATTAAACCAAATAACCACTAGGGAGGACAACAATGTGCCATGTCCATCCCGATGTAACTGAATCTATGACCCAAGCGCTTCATTGTGCCAATCACTATCGAGTGAGTCCATCATTACCAATAGTGTGATAAGTATTCTTGGTGCTAATGTTGTTGTGTTTGATTTATTTCTAGTGTGAGTAGAATAATTCTTTGTGCTTTATGGCATTTGAGGCTAGACTTTTTGTGATGTCAATTTGGGAAGTGTTTTCTCCCTTTTATGGACACCAAGTATGCTTATTTAATGAGCAAATTACCCACAGGATTGTCTGTAGGCAGAGCTATTCACAATGCAATGAGCACATGTCAGACTCTTGAACCACATGTTCACCCCAAAGCAACAAAGGAGGTTCCTTTGTAGTGCCTTGTCAAGATGCAGTCCATTCGTGTGAAGGTAGATTGCAGGAGAATGTAGGTCAGATTCCTATTACAAAAAGCTCTCCTTGGTCTCACTTTCTGTATACTTTTCTTCCAAGGCACTCATAGAAGGTGCATCTTCTTATTTCTCCTGCTTCATCTGATCTTGCTTCATGTTACTTCAGGTTGGCATATTTCCTTCCTTGGCATGAGAACCCCTGTATAAATGTCTCAACTGACCCCATTAAACAGGGCTCACATTAGGTCTTTTGATCTCAGCCTATCTGGCCCTTTCCCAGAGTCATGGCCGCATGCATCTGGAAGAGTGATGCATGCGATCTTGGAAGACATTTGTCGGTTGTAAAATAGCTTAAGCAAATCATTTTCAAAACCGCACCACAGAAAAAGACTACAATTTTTGTTGGAACTAATTAGTAAGGGGTTTTATCATGCTCTACCTTCAGTACAGGATTCACCATGCTTGAGGTAGTCGTGAGCACAGGCAAGAAAAATGCACACAGTTATGTTTTTGGTGTTGTAACCTGTATGGGATCCTCTGTTTTGGATGTAGTCTTGTTTTCTGTTCTTTTTCATTCACAATATAAACTCCTGTCATTAAGTAATTAATTGTTGGTTTGGAAAGGTTTGCAAATCTGGCGGAACGCATGGAAAGCCTTGTACAGGGTAATTCGAGGGACATGGTTGACATGGCATACACGAAATTGGTGAGATTCAAATGTTTTCTTGCCTGATGTTTAAGAAAGAACTAAAAGATGAATGAAAATGGTCAGTGCACTGAAAATGGAAAGTAGGAACTTATTCTCAAAAAATTAAGAGCTCTGTTATGTTTGATTCTGTAAAGCCACTGTAACATGAAAGAATGACATATGAAGTCTCACCAAGGAAGAGATTGCTCTTGGATTGAAAGGTCGAAGTATCATAAGGATTCTCATCTTAAGCTGTCACAGGTTGGATTGCCAAGGGCTGCATCTTATAAACAAACACTTCTAATTTATGGTCGTGCATGAGCTAGAGCCTTTCCGTGAGTCCCACCCCCTCCCTAAGTGACCATAATGACCAGAGCACGGGTGTGCACATGCGCAAAAGGTATGTGCGCAGGCAGAGGGTGTCAGTGTGTGCACGAAGTGAAAACGAGTGCACACGACAAAAAGAGCAGGTTGCAACGCACCGTTACACCCATCCAGCATCTGATGGTGGTGAAACTTTCCAAGTGGGGAGAGAGCAGCCCCATGGACCCACTTGCAAAGTTTTACTCCCATCGGATGATGGGTGTGATGTCCTACCCAAACCTAATCTTTTTTGCATAAGGGATCCCTCGGGCCATATGCCAAAAAGAGTGGGTGACAACAGAGAGTCACACCCATCTGGCATTTGATGGGGATAAAACTTTTCAAGTGGGAGGAGAGCCCCATGGACCCACTTGCAAAGTTTCAGTCCCATTGGATGCTGGATTGGTGTGCTATTCTACCCAAACTCGTTTTTTATTTTTATTTATTATTATTATTCTTTTTTTGGGTGCATACGGGACTCTTTGGGGCACTATGTAAAAAGAGCGAGTGGAAACACATTGTCACACCGATCTGGCTTCCGATGGGGATGAAACTTTGCAAGTGGGGGGAGAATAGCCTTATGGTTCCACTTACAAAATTTCACCATGCAAGGTAGGCTTGAATCAAATACTCACACAAAGTAAGTGCCCACTGGCTATAGGGAAGGTTCATATCACACAAGAAACCACAAAGAGAATTTGTCCATTGGCTATACATGTGTACAACTCATGAATCATTCCATAAATGGAAAAGATTTTTGTAAATTAGTAGATCAAATACAAAGTTCTTATATAGATTAAAAAATAAGAAAGTCACTACCACAAAGGAAAAGGATTAAAAGTTCTACTTCTTTTTCATCCCAAAAAAGTCGAACTGTTTTGTGTTAAACCCTTGACTTGAAGGCTGTGACATCTTACTTGTACTCTTCTGGGGTTGGGGGAGGCTCTTCCTCTCTAATTCCAGTCCATCTAGAAATCGATGGGTTGGCTTTTGCATATGCCACACACATGGACTCCAGCTCTTTCCATTATTGGTCACTCTATACTAAGGAGATCACTCCTCGTTGTGCTTCTAATGCCAACAAAGATACAAAGCTGTTTATGAAAACATCAATTGTCATAAGATCCCCATTACAATAGCTTTTAATGCACTGATGGATGAGAATGGCCTTCTTGTGTCGTATAGCATTCCACCTATCAAGATTTTTGACTTGATCATTGTTAGCACCCAGTAGAGCCATATCTAAAACAAGTTTATCTTGGGCATTTAAGTATTGAGAATAGCCATCAAATCTATCTTGCATGCTCAAGAAAACAAGCACATATAAAACATCTATTGCACCAATGTAGGGTGCATGCTCCACAAAATTCATGGAGCTAACAAATCTCTAAGAGCACCCATGTACCTTTGCCAAGGCCTCCTCTAGATGCACGACATTTCTCATAGTCAAAAAGGCAAGGAACACAAGTTGTGTTGGAGCTGAAGGACATGTGATAGTCATGATGCCACTTAATAGGTGGCCAAACCTTTCGGCGCCCCACTACATCTCCCTTATAGAACCCTCGGTGGTCTAGCATGCACAATCCGATAGAAGCTGAAGTCAGGGTTTAATTGGACACACACCTCTATAATGTTCATGTTTATGTTATATTGATCATGGGGGGTGCTCATGGCCGCACTCTGCAGTTTGTCAACGATTTTTTGCTTCTCCCTCATGGGCATTATGAGTTCTTGGTGTTACCTTTCGGTCTCACTGATGTCCCTATTACTCTCCAACAGATGATGAATGATCGATATCGTCCATACCTTGCGAAGCTCATTATTTGCTTTATAGATGATATCCTCATGGACAAAAAACTCTTTGTAAGCATGATGAGCACTCGAGAATCGCTTTAGAGATCCTTAGACAAGAAGTGCTCTATGCGAAGTTGACTAAGAGCTTCTCTACCATATCATTATTGTATATGAAATCCGTATCGACCCTAGGAAGATTTGGGTGGTGGTAGAATGGCCTATTTTGAAAAGTAAATAACACTTTGTTCATTGGAAGATGTCTACCCATTTTTGAGCTAAAACTTGACAAATACATGCATAACCATTAACATGTTTGTTTATGCATGCATACATGCTAAATATATTTATACCTCCCTTGTTTTTAACTTTGAGAGGATTGAATTCAGTTTGTTGTAATCGTAAAAGGTTATTGTTGCTTTTTTGCCATGTTTCATGTGATGTAAAGCATGTTAAGCACTTACTTTCAGTGATCTAATGCAGTATCTGTGATGGGTACAGGTAGGGACCATGTTCAGTGTTTTGGACAAAGTAGCACAAATCGATCCAAAGCATACCGACATTGTACTCCTGGAAAATTATGCAGCATTTCAGAACAGGTCAGTGCGTCCTGGGCCATGGTTACAAATACTGATATATACAACCATTCAGAATATTATCATGACCAAGCAGATAACCTGATGGTTTTTATTGAGCAGCCTTTATGACTTGGCAAACATGGTTCCTACCCTTCAGCGGTTCTATCATACAGCAAGTGATGCCTATGAGCAGGCACGGAGTAGATACATCAATTCACTAATCAACCAGGTAAGTGATCTAAAAAAATTTGGTTCCTTGAGATTCATTTGAACTATGATACAAAATCTCATCCTCTCTATCATTTCTCTGACTTGTCTGTTTCTGTTGTGTTTGGTTGATTGCAGCAATTTGAAAAGCTTTTTCAGTTTGGGCAGAAGGTGGAGATTTTATTGTATACAATACAGCCAGAGGAGGTTTTTGCCTCACACAATTACCTACTCTATAGTCTGAAATGTGTGGACTTTTGAAGGAACCTTTGGATGGCTCTACTGTATTGGGAATGATACAGTTTTAGGAATGTATGGCCTTTTTTAAGCTTAAGGATGTTTTTGCATCTTAAAAAAGACACCTCCTCCATACTGGTCATGATAACATCAGAACAAATGCAAGCTCATATGGCATGCATGCTTCAAGTGGTTTCATAAGCCTAGGGGTTTTGTAGGTGGATATGGTGCAGCCCAGCTTAACTAAGTGAAATGATTAACAATGTCCTTCATTTTTCAATGTGTTTCTGTTAGCTACCCTTGTGCTACAGGCACAGAAATCAATTTTGTGCGTATGGTCATCTTCTATACAGATCTTTTCTCACAGGAGAGGGCTCTTCTTCAAAAGAGCTTCCTGATCTGCCACCTCTTGGAATTTCAGAATTAGTGGATGTTCCCTATTCCTGTCTTTCCTTACTCTCCAATGCATCTTTCAAGGGTGTCCCCTAGATCTCGAGCTGTTTGCATACCACCAGACCATCATCCTTAGCTGATGTGCCCTCCAGAACTCCTATATCCAGATATGTAACGCGCCAGCCTTTCTCCTCTGTTCCTCATCCAAGGTGGCATTCATTATCTCTTGGGTACTGGGTGCTGGTGGCTTCTATATTTTGACAATCTTTTCTTGGTCATTTCTGCCCATGTGAGTATCTCTCCTGTTTCTTCTTCTCCTGTGCCTCTTGGATGTCCTCAGCTTTTGCTTGAAGTGCCTGTTTGCTTGAGAAATTGGGCTTGTAAATCCATCACTTTGGAATTCCAGCTTTCCTCTTGTTTACTGAGCTTTGTTTCAAGCTCTCTAATCTGGGAGTTCTTGCCATCTAGTTCAGTCCTCAGGGCTTCAACTGTTTCCGTCAGCGTTGCAACCTCTGTATGCAATGCATCTGTGCCTTTCTTCAATTGTTTTTTCTTGTTATTCAGGGCTTGGTCCCATATCTTTGTCTGTACGAGGTACTTTTTTTTCATGTTATCTTCTATATGCTTGATGTGGCTATGAAGCTTTGCAATTGTAGGCATTTTCTTCGAGTGGGAAAGAGAGAAAATGGAAGAAAACAAAAGCCAAGAACCAAGATCATGGAGATCAAGAAAACCAAGAACCTTGATCAAGAAAAGCAAGAAAATCAGGAAGAGAAAGAAAGAAAGAAAGAAGATATATTAAGCGTGTACTAAAGACCCAATGGGCCTATGAGACCCAAGTTATACAATAATGTCCATGGCACTGAAACTAAAATGAACAAATCAAAACTATCTCACTGCAGTGATACAAAACTGTCCATGAAATCTCATCATGGAATACAAGAACTATAAAACATGAGAGGAGCATCAGCCCCCAATAGATAGTATACCACTCTCCACCATATCAAGCATGTGGCTAATGAGTATGGCTGAGAGGTCTCCCTCAGCTGCATCATGTATAAAGGTAGCTGGATGGTGACGGAGCATGTCTTGGATCAGGAGTTCATGAGGGGATCGCGGTAAACGTCCAAGGAGCGGTGGGTCCATGGCAGCCCAAGGTGGGGTCCACGACATCCAGTGTGTGGGGGCCCCCTCTTGGGTGTGGAAGAAGCAAATGATGGTTGGCTGGCAAGGGAGGGATCGGGGTGGTTGGGGCCAAAGCTCTCTTAAGAAAGTGTCCTTGTGTCTATGGAGCTTGAGCAGGAAGAGCCCTAGGCAGCATTGGACTGAGGAGTCAATGATCCTGGAAAGTGGGCCAAGTCCCTCATGGAACAGACAGTAAACCCTCCTGCGGATCTCATAGTATTGGGCAGCGACATAAGTAATACTCCTATATCTCAACATTTGTGTGGCATAATCGGCAGATCCTCTCCTCTCTGGGTCTCCGTAGTATGAGGTCCCCGGCTCTGATGAGCTAAGCTCTCCCTTTCTCCACTCTGAGGTGGTGGGGTGAAACCCGTTTCTAGCCAATGGCAATCTGCAGGGCATAGGACATGTGAACACTCAGGTAGCACAGCTGCTAGATGAATCCATCCTCTGTGAGTCTGAGGAAGTGATCTCAATAGAAGTGCATCTTCGGTGGGAGCTCCGAAGGTATGATCCATGTGTAGGGGTGTAAAGGCTGAGAAGATCGAAACGGATAACCCGGTTGGTATCCTCATGACATGGTTGGAGAAAAGGGGTGGGAGGTGGTCCATGCAGAGCCCATTTCTTGAGAACCAAGTGGAAACTCGGACATACCAATCTCCAGGGGGGGCAAGCCTCCGGTACCTGTTGGGATCCATCTCACGGATGCTATGGAGGTATGTGGCTGTATGGAAGAGTGCATCCACTACCATCGGGCTGCAGCAAACTTTGCCTAGATGATATGGTGTGGGACTGATGGTTTGTTGCGGATCATACGGGAGAACATCATGACTTGGGGCCTCTCAACTCACTCTACCAATCCTCATCGGATAAATCCGGCCCCTAGACTTTTGCTCCATACATCAAGGCTGGTGTGACAACGGTGTCTAAAAGCCAAGCTTTTGTCTTGGGCTCTTGGAAATATGCTCGGAAGCACTACCACTCAAGTAAGCTCATGGCTGTATATCCCTGTGCCACTTTGGCATGTGCTACGGGAACCATGGTTGAAGCATGGGCCACTAAAAGTGACACCAAGGTAGACATAGGATGAGACAATCTCCATAGGATCCCCTCTATATGTGAAGCTCAATCTGGATGTGAAGGGGCAGGAGGTATTGTAGACCATTACCTTGGTTTTACCAAGGTTAACAGTGAGGTCCCACTGAGTGCAAAAATCGTGTTAAGGCATCCAAATGTCTCTGAAGCCCCTCCGCTGAATCTGAAAGGAGGACGATGTCATCTTTATAAAGTAGTAGGGGGATCAATATGCCTGCCAGTGTGGGACCAGCCTTGCCTAATCTGTCAATGAAGCTCGAGATTTCATCAATGTAGAGGCTAAAAACAGTGGATGATAGACGACAGCATCCCACCCCACCCACCCACCCACACACACACACACAACCCCCCCCCCCCCCCCCCCCCCCCCCCCCCCCCCCCCCCCCCCCCCCCCCCGAAAAATAGATCCTTCTATTAGTTATATGAAAAACCAGCCAACAGGCTAAAGTACATGCTCAAAGCCTCCAAAAGAGGGAAAAACAGTGGGGAGGGTAGTCCCCTCCATGGCTGGCCGCTTTCGGAGGGAACTACCTCATACAAAGAGGGGGGGAGGGAAACCAAACCGGTGGCCTCTAGTGCCAAATGAGGTCACCGGTAGTGTCTGAGAGTAATGGGCCCTATTGCCAAGTGCAGAGGAAGGCCTCTTGACATCTTCACATGCGGTTCGAATCTCCCTAAAGCTTCCTCTACGAACCGTGGAGGTTATGAATGTTATCCGTCTATATGGCACAGATGGACTCCATGGAGGGGTGTTGGGGGGTTGTGCTACATCCCAAACTGGTCTAGGGCTAGTATTAACCAAGGTTAGGATAACCCTAGGTTATGGGATAGGCTAACCTTCGATTAGGGTTAGGGCTTAGCTCGGCGTGGAAGCTGCCAAGATCCGTCCACAAGGCTAAGGGCTAAGGGACAAGGTGTGGATTGACTTAGAGTCAGTTAGAAGTAAGCCAGGGGCTATGTATGGCAAAAAGCTAATAATAGAGCTATAGGCCAACAATAGCAAGCTATTATTATATGAGTGACTTAAGGGTCATTTATGAAGATTATTGAGGATCCCTTGGGGTTGGAGGAGCTCCTCGGGATGAGTTGGGCCTCTTGGCCAGAGTAGCTGTAGGCAGGCAGGCGTTCTGGTGGTATGGGACGTCAAAGCGAGCTGTTGGGGCCTGGTTGACTCACGGCAATCCAACCTCAAGCTTGGGGGTGGTTCCGGAAGGGAATCTATGGCTGGGTGGTGAGCCGCCAGCCACTATTTTTTGCGGTCGTTGATCTTGGATCCGACTAGGGTTTATCTAACTCTGATTTGATGCAGGTTAACTAACCCTACTAGGGTTTCAAGGTATGTGGTCCTTACATTGGTATAAGAGCTAGACCTGTTGGCTTGAAACACGTGACACTTCAGAAGGTGTGACAAAAATCCATCACCTAGATTCTCTGGAGCTTGAGGTTTGTGCTACTTTTATTTAGCTTCCCAAGGTCCAGGTAGTATGGGACACTTAGACAAGAAGCGGGAAGTAGCCGGGTTCGAGGGAGAGAATCAGTGCAGTTGGATGTGTGGAACCGGTCATGTCCATGAGAAAAAGTAGAGGGAAAATTGTTTAGCTTTTTTAGTGCTTTTTGAGTTGTATGTAGAGGGATTTCTGTTCGGTACCCTAGAGTTCATGTCTACCATTCCATGCTTTGGTTTGCTCTTCTTAGGGTGGACTGTTCGAGTTTTGGCAGAGAGGCTAATCGCCATGTTTACACATGCCTATGTCTATAGTGTGCATAGACTTTGGGCTAATCTGAAGTTCTGCAAAGGACTTTGTTGGTCAGCAGAAAGGGGAGAAACGATGAAGCATAGATATCATCACAGTGATGGATGGAGACATTGAAAAAGGGGATTTGTTTAGACTGTGTACAGGTAGTATTCTACCGTGTATACTCTTGCTTTCTACCTGCTTTTTTGCAAACTCTTTTGGAGACTGTTAGGGTTTTCAGCAGAGAGGAGGTCACCTTTTTCATGGATTGAACTCAACTGCAGAACAGAACCTTGTAGTTCCCCATAGAGGAGGGAGGAGATAGGCGGGCGGTAGAAGCAAGGGGCATTACATAAGCTGGTTGAAATTGCACTCTGTTCAGAGCTGTATAGAGCCGAGTTGTTGGGAAATGTGTGAACCCAGCCTTAAATGGGGATAAGATAAGTATTCCATGTGTACTTGTTTGCCTGTTTTGGGTTGATTGGAGTACTTTTTCTAGATGCCTATTTGTGTGCTGTCAGCAGGAGAACTGCCCACAACTTAATATGGTCGATTTACATGTGGGCAACCAGGCAGACTGTTTAGACACACACTATAAGCTACTTGAAAATCACCAAAGAAACTGAAAGTTAGCACTCAGCTAAGGGAACTTTGTTACTTTCTTCCACCTTACTTTCTCACTCGTACAATCTCTCCACCTCAGAGAGAACCTGATTGACAGTCACACTTCTGTGGTGTTAAGATTGGTCACGTGGACAATAGTTTTTGGCCAGCTTGTGATCCCGTACTCATGGTTGATCTTGAAACAAGATTTGGTTATGGAATCAGTTTCCAGCAACAACTTGGAGGTAGTGAAACCTCCAGGGTGGCTGGACCCTACCCTCCACCCATGGTTTTGCGAGAGGATGATTGAGAAAGCGTGATTCAGGCTCCTATGGGATTGAATGTGAATGATCCCGAAGTTGAGAAATGTGAGTCCTGCCATGCAATGGAAGACGATCGGCGCGTTGTCTCCTGGTGCTGGGAGGTTCTCTCTACGTGGGATTCACATATGAATCTGCATCCTCTTGCATGGGTCCAAGAATGGCTTGAGAAAACTGATTTCCTGGAACCAGAAAATTTGATGGATTTTATCCCTTAGAAGATCAAACTCTGGGTTACTTGGGAAACTCGGGGAAAAATTTTGTGTACTCTTAGGTCCTTATTGTTTTTAAAAAAAACCTTACATCTCTCAACCTTCTTCCAAAAGAGTTCATGCAAAAGTACCTGCAACCTCTTAAGTGGGGATGGAGAGTTGATGATTTGAGATGTTGCGTATCCACATTGTGATCCTTGCAGCCTGGGTAGCCGACTAATTGGAGGCTTAGACCCAGAGGACTGAGGATGGTGGACAGCTTAGGTATCCAACCCAATGTGGGGCTGGTTAGTGGAGCTGAGGTTGTGAGAGACCTCACACCTTGACAATTTACCCAATGGCTAGATGATAGCTGGGACGAGAAACTGAGGTGTTTGATTTGATGGTATTTCTCATCCTTGTTTTGGCACAGATTGGACTAGCCTGGCGCTAGGTTGTTCTGTTGGTTTGACCATGGCATCCGGAGGGGGATCTGATTGCATTTAGATCTGGTTGTAAGGTGGAGTTGGTAAACCCACCTATGACTTGTACCTAAGGGAGATTTTGCATGGGTATGTCCTGGTTGGTATGGGATGCCAGGACCTATTACGTGTTGGTCTCCTGACTGGCAGTTATGCCGTAGCCGTACCAGAAGCGGTGGTTGTGATTGATTGCTTTAAGCATCTTTTCCAAAGAAAACTCTTTAACACAGAACAAGAACCTCTTGGTAACTAGGGTTAGTTCTGGTGTAAGAGAGTGTTTCTGGCCGAAAGACGTGGTGAGTGATAGAATCTACTAAAAGGTTGGTGTTTTTGCGCACATGTTGAGAGACAATATGATTTGTTTTTCCATATATTGAGTTGTGCTAGGACTTCTCTTGCGTATGGGTGCACGTGTCACTTGTGTGGAGATAAGACATTCAGTGGTATGGTGCATAGACCTGTGCATAAGGCAACAGAGTCAACATGACTTGTTTTAGTTATATGAGTTGATTTGCTTCTCTTAACCATACAAATGTACTCTCTTCTATGGTACATATCAATAACTCTGTAGGACAGAGTCAGCTTGAGATTGTTGACACACACTGACACTGATGATTTGGCGTGAGGGCTAGCTAAACTATGCAGTGGACTGGTGCTAGAGTTGGTAAGTGAGTTAACCTTATAGGAATTCTGCGATTCCCGTAGCTCAAATCCACTATAGAAGTTCCACTCTAGATTAGGTAAGGGCTAGGGAACTTATGTGGATGCTAGGAAGGAATTTGCAAATTTGAGGTAGGGCTTACGTTTTGTTTGTCTCCTAGTAGGGATTCACGAGGACATGAATCTAAAGTAAGTAGGAGATAATGTTATGTCCCAAACTGGTCTAGGGCTAGTATTAACCAGGGTTAGGATAACCCTAGGTTATGGGATAAGCTAACCCACAATTAGGGTTAGGGCTTAGCCAGGACCGCCGGGATCTGTCCACAGGGCTAAGGGCTTAAAAGATGAGGTCTGGATCAACTGAGAGTTAGCTAGAAGTAAGCTAGGGGTTATATATGGCAAAAAGCTAATAATAGAGCTATAGGCCAATAATAGCAGGCTATTATTATATACGTGACTTAAGGGTCATTTATGAGGATTATTGAGGGGATCCCTCGCGGTGGAGGAGCTCCACAGGATGAGCTTGGCCTCTAGGTCAGAGTAGTCGCAGGCAGGCAGGCAGTCTGGTGGTATGGGACACCAGAGGGGCTTGGCTGACTCATGGCAATCCGAACTCAGGCTTGGGGGTGGTTCTAGAAGGGAATTTATTGCTGGGTGGTGAGCTACTAGCCACAATCTTTTGTGGTCGTTGATCTTGGATCCGTTATCTAACTTTGATTTGATGCAGGTTGACTAACCCTGCTAGGGTTTCCAGGCATGGGGTCCTTACAGGTTGGGGGAGCCCTCAATGGCTTCATTGCACTATGCCCACCAAATTTGCCATGCCGCAATGCTATTGACCGCTAACAAGTGCTGGGGGATGAGGGACAGACTTTATCCTACAATGGGTGATGTTGAGGGCCTTTCGGTTATCTATCTCCTCATAGTGAAGGCTGGGTCTTGACTCCGTCACCCAGGCAACTGCCGCGTAAGTGATGATGCTGGAGGAGAGGGGCAGCCAAGTGAGGGGATCCAGGCAGAGTTCTGATCCATCAAAAAGGCCTTCCAAGGCTAACCACCACCAGGTTGAAGGCCTCTGATGATCAACTTTCCCAGTAAGGCTCTACTCTGCAGTGTTGGGTCTATGATTCCCAATCCTCTGCATGTACGAGGCTGAATAATCACTCTCCAAGCCACCTTTGCCCAAGCTTGTCGTATCTCAGGGTCCTAGACCGAGCTCTGAGGGATTCAAACACTCTGACTGAGTACAAAAGTAGGCCCTGGCATGGTATTGATACTCCACCCTCCTCTCCTCAATCGATCAAATCTCTGTGCGGGTTGCCTCAAACTAAGACTCCACCCAGTGCCCATAGACTATCTGGGGTTTGCTCCTGCAGCCATTGGAGGGTTGCTAGGTCCCTGCGAAGACTTTTAGTCCTGAGCTGTGCTTTGTAAAAGGGTGCTGATCTCCTGAAGTCCATAGTCAAGCGCGGTTGTGCCACCTCTCCCGGTCTAAAAGTGAGGGACTCTCTTCGACTCCTCTGGGTGATCTCAAGGTCCTGAACCACTCCCAGGGATTCAAACACTCTGGTCTCCGAGAATCCTCTAGGTGCAAAAGTACATTTGGCGAATGATCTGACAACATGGTGCTTGTGAGAATACTAACCAAACCGCCTCTGCCGCAAGCCCGCTCATCCACGTAAAAATTGTCAATGCACAAGAGGTTTGGATCTTGCATCCTCTAGTCTGATCTTGAGAAGCGAAGGCTTCCTGGCACTCGTCCAAACTCTGGTAAGTGCCAAGGATCTTGTCCTCAGGGAGAGGATCAGCTCCTCCCAGGCCGTGTACTCGCTCCAATGATCGTATCCAAGCCTCCAGACACCCTCTCCACGGAGGTTCTTCAAGGTCAATAATCACAGTTTGATCGGGGTTGGATGTAGGATGTAGGCCAAGTGATCCCTGATCCTGTCCTCCATAAGCTCCCTCCGCTCTGGGGCTTCAAGGGGACAGTGATTGCCACATGGAGCAACACAAACAATATCATCTTCAAGCTCGGGGCATTAATGTCTCCATCCTGACATCGGAGGCATAAGCATGCTAACTCCATGCGGGCCAAAAAGTTGGTGGAGATTTTGCTAGGCTCGCCGATGAGGGCTGCTTGACTATGGCCTCCTCAGGTGCCTTCCTGTTGAGGCCAGCGAGTTCTCGGAGATGGTGACACTTGTCAAATCCCCACGGATCCCCTCGTGATCGATCTTGGTTCGAAACTCGAATCCTGTAAACAAACGAACAAACAAACAAGCAAGGGGGTGCAGGCCTGACTCACCTCCCAACCATGACAGCCGTGGGCAAGCCCACAATCTTGGCTGTCCCCACCGAGCCACGAGCTGAGCTAACTAGGATGACGTACCGACCAATCTCCTCCTCGCGACGTCCCATACCGCCACGAAGCTGCCCTCGCGGGCCTCGAGACTGCTGCCGGCCTTGGCTGCATAAAGCAGGTGCACGTCTGCACTAGATCCAGGCTCCAAGACCATAGAGCTCTCACAAACTCGCGAGACTCTCTATAATACAATAACTAACCTTGGCCACCCTTTTATAGGCTCTTGGCCGGTCATCGGGCGTCCACACTTGGGTGCCCGCCCGTCCATACTTGGGTGCCCGCCCGTTAGTATATCCCTAACTCAGCTCGTCAATCAGCCTGCCTAGTTCCAAGCTTCCCCAAGCCTCGAAACTAGTCTTGCATGCGTATAGCACACGGTAGATACCCACGGTAGATACCCACTGTGCACATGACATACTCCCCTTCCTCTAAGAGCTCACTCCTGAGCTCACTAAAAAGCCAGGGTAATCTCTCTGAAGAGAAGTCAATGTCTCCCATGTAGCGTCCTCCTCAATACGATCCTTCCACTTGATCTTGTATTCCGTGATAAGCGTATGACGCAATCTTCGTTCACGAAATCCAAGAATCTTTTCAGGTTCGTGCGGAACAAATGTCATGTCCTGGACATCTATAATTTTTTGAGGAGTAACTAACTGATCTGCTCCACCCAGTACTTCCTTAAGTCTACTGACATGAAATACAGGATGAACTTTCACATGAGAAGGCAAATCCAATTCATATGCAACTGAACCAATCCGTCGTGTAATACGAAATGGTCCACAGTATCTAGGGGATAATTTCAGAGATCTACCTGTCCGTAAAGTCTCGGAATCTTTCGGAACTCGCAAATACACCATCGTTCCTTCAGAGAACTCTCTGGGTGAACGATGTCTATTAGAATAAAACCTGTCTCGGTCTTGAGCACTTCTAATAGATTCCTTCGCAACTTGTAACATTTCCTGCATATCTTGCAAAAAATTACGTGCTGCATCATGCTGAAGTCCTGAGAATCCTACTGTAACAGGTGATCTTGGTTGAAAACCGTACATAAGCATGAAAGGACTAAACCCTGTACTCGTATGCTTAGTACTGTTATAAGTAAATTCTAACATAGGAAGATAATCCTCCCATGAACTTTGTCTTTTGGATACATATGCTCGAAGCATATCCTCCAAAATCTGATTCACTCTTTCAGTCTGACCATCAGATTGAGGATGATCAGAGGAACTCAAATTCAAAGTTGTTTTCAACTTCTCGAAAACAAGTTTCCAAAAGTCACTCGTAAACTTAGAGTCCCTATCACTGACTATGTCCTGCGGTAACCCGTACAGTCTAAACAATTGCTCGATAAACTGCCGAGCTAATTGTGTAGCTGTAATATTCTTCCGGGTCGGTAAAAATCTAGCCATCTTTGTCAAGCGATCTACCACAACCCAAATAGAATCGTGGCCTTAATGTGTTCTTGGCAATCCGGTAATAAAATCCATGGAAATACTTTCCCATTTATTACCTGGGATTTGCAAAGGATGCAACAACCCAGCCTGTCTAAAGCGTTCAGCTTTATTTGCCTGACAAATCTGACACTTGAGAACATAATCTTCTACATACCCTTTCATCTTCGGCCAATAAAAAGTGTGTTTCACTAATGATAGTGTCCTGTGTACCCCAGGGTGTCCAGCAGAAGGGGCGTCGTGACACTCCCTCAGAATCTTGGACCTAATGTCCGGGATCTGTGGTACACAAATTTTGTCATTACGGAATAGTAAACCATTCCGAATCATCCACTGACCTCCTGCAGCCTGAATAGTAGACTGCGCAGTCACCGAGTCTTGGTCAATCAATGAGCTCCCGTCCTGGATCTTCTGCCAAAATGGACTAAAATAACTATCAGTCCTGCAAAGCCCTCTCAATGACTGAAATAAGTCAGTAGAAATCTCGGTGAACGACAAAGTATTCACCTCTCTAATCTGACTAAGCGCATCTGCAATATTATTCATGGACCCTTTCCGATAACGGATCTCAAAATCAAAATCTTGCATTAACTCTGCCCAACGAGCTTTCCTTCCTCTCAAATCATCCGCATCACACACATACTTGATTGACTGATGATCAGTCAATACCACAAACTTGGAGCCATATAAATAATGTCTCCAAACCTTGAGAGCATGAATCACAGCATAAAGCTCCTTCTCAAGGGTTGGCCAACGAGATTGAGTGTCGTCTAGCTTTTTGCTTTCAAAAGCAACCGGTCTACCATCTTGAAATAAAGCAGCCCCGATAGCATAGTCACTGGCATCAGTTTCAAGAACATAAGGCCGACTAGGATCAGGTAATGCTAAGATAGGTGCTTCCTTGACTTTATCTTTCAAAAGTCTGAAGGCCAAATCCAAATCGTTATTCCAAGTGATAGGCTGATTGGACTTACGTCCACGACCTTTCAATAAGTCGGTCATCGGTAGTGTGAGCTGAGAGTACTCCCGTACAGATTTCCTAAGAAAAACAACAAAACCGAGAAAAGAACGAAGTTGTTTCACTGTTCGCGGTATAGGCCAGTCCAAAACCTTCTGAACTCGGTCATAGTCAATGCTCAATCCATCTCTAGTGATCTTGTGTCCCAAGTAAATGATGTCGGTCATAAAGAACTCACATTTACTGAATTTAGCATATAGTCGATTCTGTCTTAAAATAGATAAGACAATCGTGAGGTGTCTGACATGATCCTCAAGCGTACGGCTATATATCAAAATATCATCCAGGAAATTTCCCCAAATGTTCACGAAAAAGATCGTTCATCATTTGTTGGAAAGTGGCTGGAGCATTGGTTAACCCAAAAGGTAATACGAGAAACTCGTAATGGCCATACCTAGTCCGAAAGGCGGTTCTTTCGACATGCCTTTCATGAATACGTATCTGGTGATAGCCAGTACGCAAATCTATCTTCGTGAAATATTTCGCTCCTGCTAACCGGTCAATTAGGTCATCTGATCTAGGGAGAGGATAACGGTTCTTAATAGTCAGCTTGTTCAATCTTTTGTAATCTATACACATTCTCCAAGTATTGTCCTTCTTTCTCCTAAGCAACACAGGTGCACCCCAAGGTGATTTACTTGGACGGATCTGGCCCATCCTCAAATAATCTTCGAGTTGTTTAGCCAACTCATCTTCCTCAGCTTGGCTCATCCTATAAGGTGGAATACTCACAGGATGAGCACCAGGGATCAAGTCAATACGATGATCTACTGCCCGTTCAGGAGGTAAACCCGATGGCAATTCCTTAGGAAATACATCTTGAAACGAATCAAGTATCTTCTGTAATTCTTTGCTTTCAAACACACTTAATTCATTCACATCCATGGAAGGGATGAGAAAAGAAGAAAGTGGAATCAAGACACAATGGAAAGCGGTGTACAAAGAAGAATTCATTATATTTCCAAAATCAATTGTATTTACAAGAGGTCCCTGAGAGGGGTGGATACAATCACCTAAAATACTATACTTGGTGTCCCTATGCTGAAAAGAAAAAATATGACTAGACCAATCTATCTGGACATCAAGAGTCTTAAACCACTCAATCCCTAATAACAAGTCTACATTTTCCAGATGCATGACATAGCATTCCAGAGTATCTTTGTAGTCCTGAATCTGGATTGGAAGCATCTCCACTTTGCGATCCCAAACTTGTCTGCCCGCAGGTAGACGTACCTCATAGGTATGGTCGCTGAGTGTCGTGTCAAGACTCAATTTCTGCACAAGTTTGTAGTTAACAAAGTTATGCGAACTGCCAGGGTCTAAAAGAATGTGAATTTTATGGCCATTCACTTCTCCATAAACTCGGAGAAGATCATGCATGCCAAATACTTTAGAATTGAACAGACAATCAGAACAAGTACTAGGGCGAGAAAGTACAGTAATTGACGTACCTGTCAACGACAACTGGTTTGTTGCCTTTGGCTTGGGTCCTGCGTTTGACTTGGTACTCTTTTTCTTTGGGCACTCGTTACGCATATGTCCTTTTTCTTCGCAGATAAAACAACGTCCTTCCTTCTTGAGCTTCAAAGCCCTAAGGAGTCGTTTCTTCTTCGCTGGTGTCGAACTTGAATTCTTCGAAGGTTGGTCCGAAGACTTGCCTTCAGTCGTGTTAGCCATAGGTGCGGAGAACTTCCGTTTCTGCTTGTTCCCCTGCTCGGTAACGGGTTTTGACTTGGAAGAGACCATCGTATCATCATAGATACGAGCTGAATGAATGGCCTCGTCCAAAGTTTTGCATTTGTTATTTTTAACCTGTAATCGGTACGAGTCGGGTAAACCAGCTACGAAAAACCCCAAAAGAGTAGTGGGATCCATCTTTGTAGCCTTCATCTGCAAGTCACGAAACTTCTGGAGGTAGACCTCATAAGTGAGGTGCTGCGAGGTCATGGTCAAAGCTGAAAACCGGGCAACAACATCGTAGTCATCCGCTTTCTTGAGGAATTCTTTCTTGAAAATGTCTTCGAATTGTGCCCAAGTCGTCGGTTTTGGGTTCAGTTCCTTCCACCAAAGCAAAGCTTTGCCGGACAAGAAACCTGCTGCTAACTGTATCTTCTTTCCATCATCATATGGATGAAACTGAAAGTGAACTTGCCACTTATGTAGCCAAGTGTCCACGATCTCCTTGGTTCTCTGCTTTTGCTCGCCCCCGAACGGTTCCGGAGTAATATTGGGGCCTAAAGCAGAAGCCAAGGTATCCATTCCCGAGAAAGTAGAGAGGGTAGTGGTCAATAGAGCGATGGAGTTCTGCAAAGCCTGCATCTGGGCTGCGATTTGTGCCTGACGTTCCGCCGAAGAAGCTTCAAGAGTTATTTTGAACTCTTGGAAATCTGATTTTGACACAAACTCGTCAAAAAGATCGGCATCAGTGCCTTCCGTAGCCGGCAAGCCTTCGCGTTCCACGAGGGGCTCCAACTCTGATTGTTGGGTCGACATCGTGAAGAGGGTACGTGGAGAGAAAATTCGATCTTTGCACAATGAAAGTGCGAACGAACTCGAGAGCTTGAGAGCTTGAAAACTTGAGAACTTGAGAACTCGAGAAGTCGAGAGATGTGTGGCAAGAAGCCCACTAGAGGGGTTTATAAAGGTTTCCCAAAAGCCAAAAAAAACTCGAAAAGCTAGGCTTAGCTTTTGCTTTAGCTTTTGTGTTGTTTTTTTTTGTTTTTTTTTCTTGAATAAATATATATATATATATATATATATATTAATATATATATATATATATGGATATATATATTCTCTAGTCTTTAAAAAAAAATTAAAACCTTGGAAACCTTAAAGATGGGAAGACTTTTAAACCTTTAAAAAAAAAATTTAAACTCCCCTAAAAAAAAAAACGAAAGCATTAAAAAACCGTAATGCTTTACTTGCGTTTTTTTTTTTCGCTTCCCTCCCGGCGCCTGGATTAGCCAGCGCTTGCTGCTGCTGACGTGGAGTGCTGCCAGCTGCTTTCTTGCTGTCGCCTGCACGCCTGCCGACTCCCTGCGCTGACTCGCCAACCTGCGCCTGCCCACGAGTGACTGGGCGCCCGCCTGTTGTGCGTGGCCTGGGCGCCTGCCGGTCTGGTCTGGCGTCAGCGCTGCCTAGGCTGGCTGCGCAAGCTGCCTGGCTTGGCAGGCTTGGCCGCCTGGCTGCCTACAAGCCTTGGCCACCTGGCTACGTGCCTACCCGCTTGCAACGCATCTGCCTACCTGCATACGCACTTGCCCGCCTGCCACGTCAACACAACTCGGCCAGCAACCCACTCCTCTCGCTCTCTCTCTCTCATGCGTTCAACGAAAGCAAACGTGCCTTTTCGCTCTCTCTTTTTTTTTTTCTCTCTCTCCCTGTAGTTATGCGACTGCACAACCAAAACTTCTCTTCTTTGCAAAAGCATGCAACCCTACTACACAACCATCTCCCATCAACAACATGGGTTTCTTTGATGAAGAAAAAGCACATACCAAACTGAAAACTGCAGTATGCACAGAAAAAACAGCAAGTTTTTAACACATACCGTTCTTCGACCTCTTCTTCTCTACCTACCGACTTGCTCGTTCACGAGGTATGCTCTGATACCACTGTCAAATCCCCACGGATCCCCTCGTGATCGATCTTGGTTCGAAACTCGAATCCTGTAAACAAACGAACAAACAAACAAGCAAGGGGGTGCAGGCCTGACTCACCTCCCAACCATGACAGCCGTGGGCAAGCCCACAATCTTGGCTGTCCCCACCGAGCCACGAGCTGAGCTAACTAGGATGACGTACCGACCAATCTCCTCCTCGCGACGTCCCATACCGCCACGAAGCTGCCCTCGCGGGCCTCGAGACTGCTGCCGGCCTTGGCTGCATAAAGCAGGTGCACGTCTGCACTAGATCCAGGCTCCAAGACCATAGAGCTCTCACAAACTCGCGAGACTCTCTATAATACAATAACTAACCTTGGCCACCCTTTTATAGGCTCTTGGCCGGTCATCGGGCGTCCACACTTGGCCGCCCGCCAGTCCATACTTGGGTGCCCGCCCGTTAGTATATCCCTAACTCAGCTCGTCAATCAGCCTGCCTAGTTCCAAGCTTCCCCAAGCCTCGAAACTAGTCTTGCATGCGTATAGCACACGGTAGATACCCACTGTGCACATGACAACACCACCCCCCGTTTGTGTGGTCTTCCACCATACCTGAGGCAGTGTAGCGGAGGTCCTCTCTTTTCCTCTCAACATCGCCCCCGACAGGGAGTGGGATAGCGAGTCTACCTCCTCTACCATTCACTTCCATGCGGTCCCCCTAGCTCAGCACGTGGGAGATAGCCATCTAGTATCCATTTTCTTCGGCTTGGCTACTCTTTCGTAAAGTTTGATTCACACGCTAGTGGTTGATGGGGTGATGGAGCACCGCCCCGTCATGATTTACAATGCTTAGGAGTAAATCCCAGATTTGTCCATGTGCAGGGTGGCTCCCTACGATCCTACAGACCAACAAAGAGGCCGCGAGGGAAGATATTGTCGAAGCTAAGAGCTGGATGTATGCCTCTAGAATAGGCAAGGAATGGCGGCCTCAGCCGAGTGGCTGCCATGGAGTCCTCCTAGAAGCTGAAGACCAGAAGCACCTACTCTTGCCAGTGAAAAACAATCAGATTGTAAAAGTCTTCGAGGATGACGAAAGGTGAGTAGCAGCGGGAGGTGATGGCGAAACAATGGAAAGAGGGTGGGGAAGAGGCGACAGAGGCTGAGGGAGGGCGAAAAGTGGAAACTGGATCAGCTGGATGAGAAGGCGGCGGGAGCGGAAGGAGGAGACAGGAAGCACACAGAGCAGCTTGAAGGGGTGGAGGGTAGTGTGAAGAGATGGCGGGAGTGGAGGAGGAGGGAGGCAGTGGGAGGCGAAGATAGGGAACAGCATAACGGAGGAGAAGGCAGGGAGCTGCTCACAGAAGGGAGGCGACAGTAAGAATCAAAGAGGGGAAGGGCGAAAGGGAGGGGGTGGCAACGGTGCTGGCATCGGCGAGGAAGAGGGGCGAATCGCAGCACAGATAAAGGGGGGGCGAAGGATCAGGAGACGGGTGTGCAACAAGTGGGAGCTCCAACTCGCTCGAAAAATCAGGGCAGTCTTGATTTACCCCAATAGTCCTGGAAATCTCTTGCGATGTACCTCTTGGGGCTTTCACTCGTCCAGTGACAGACTCATAGAAGGGATGATGCTCCAAACCATGTCAAATGGGACTCCTATCTCATGTAGACACTCTAGGAGGTGGGCTTAGGGTACACTATCAAAAGCTTTACAGAAATCCACAAAGCAGTAGTAAATCCAAGGGCCAAAGAAGTTAGTGGTAGATATCTATCTAGTGTTCTGTCTGTTGGGCTGCCTCAATTCCAGTAGGTATAGTTCTAGACATCTTTGATCTCTACAAGGGGTCAAACCATTGTTAGAACCGCTAAGTTATAGAGCTAATTACCAATGGATGATGTGATAGCTTATAACAACACAAAGCAATACTTCAACCAATGATTATGCTAATGAATACTCATTAAGTAACAATGATAAAGATATTTAACACATAGAATGGTTAGAGTACTCAAAGACAAATACAACACATGCTGATTTCTGTCCCGAAGTATCCGCATACCCAAGATGTGATTTGCATCACCCAAATCCTTCATATCAAAGGTTTGATGCAGCCTCTGCTTCAAGGTATCCATCTCCTTACGAGATTTCCCGGCAATCAACATATCATCAACATACAAGATGAGGATCAATAGACTGCCATCCAAAGCTTTCTTGGTGTACAAGCAGTGATCTATGTCACTTCTCCTGAATTTCTGAGATTTCATGAATGTATCAAATTTATGATACCATTCTCTTGATGCCTGTTTGAGCCCATAAAGACTCTTTTTCAGCTTGCATACAAGCTTCTCCTTTCCACTTCCTGCATAACCCTCTGGCTGTTGCATATATATCTCCTCATGGAGATCACCGTGAAGAAAAGCAGTCTTCACATCCATCTGAATCAAGTCCAGATCATCATGCGCAACCAAAGCCAACACAGCTCTAAGTGTGGTCATTTTGACCACTGGAGAGAAGATCTCATCAAAGTCCACACCATATTCTTGCTTGAAGCCCTTAGCCACTAACCTGGCTTTGTATCTTGGCTTTGCATCTGGTGCAACTTTGAGCCTGTAAACCCACTTGCATGGCAAAACCTTCTTGCCTGCAGGCAAATGCACCAACTTCCATGTTCCATTTTTGTGCAGAGAATCCATCTCTGACTTCATGGCACGCTCCCATAGAGCCTTGTCTGCCCTCTGTAAAGCCTCTTTATAACATGAGGGCTCCCCACAGTCAGTGAGCATCAAGTAGTCAACCCCTGGAACAAACCTGTCAGGGGCTCTGTAGGGTCTTGTGGACCTCCGTACCCAATGACCATCATTTGCAGGTTGCTGTCCAGCCTGCATATCACCCATTGGTGGCTCCTGTTCCATGCCATAAGGCTGAAAAATCATGCCCGGTATCTCCTCTAACTGTGGTATATCCATAGGGATATCTTCTGCCATCTCTGGCTGTCCATTTGGACCATTTTCAGCACCATTTAAGGGCTGGTTTTCCTGCTGTAATGGCTGATTTACAGCCCTTTGTTGTTGTCCATGATGTCCATCATCATCAAAGATGACTCTGCCAGGCTCCTGTTGCCTTGCAGGCTCCTTATACATGCATGTTTCATCAAAAATGACATCATTGCTGCGTATGATCTTTCTATTCATGGGATCCCAAAGTCTATACCCCATTTCACCTCTGTCACCATATCCTAGGAATATGCATTTGTGAGACTTAGGATCAAGTTTGGTGCGCATTTCCCTGCGTATGTGCACGTACGCAACGCAACCAAACACTCTCAAGTGCTTGTATGACGGAGGCTTCCGTGTCCATACTTCTTCTGGCACTTTCCCACCAAGCCTCGTGTTAGGTGACCTGTTTATAAGGTGAACGGCTGTCATAACAGCTTCAGCCCAAAAACCATGAGGTAACGCAGCATGTGACAACATAGAACGGACCTTCTCCTGAATGGTCGTGTTCATCCTCTCTGCTGTCCCGTTTTGTGGAGGATCATAAGGAGTAGAGAGCTCCCTCTTGATGCCTTTAGCATCACAAAAGTCCTGAAACTGTTTGGACATGTACTCTCCACCATTGTCGGAACGCAAAGCTTTCAGTGTTTTGCCAGTTTGATTCTCAACAAGAGCAACAAACTTCTCAAACACTGAGAATGTATCACTCTTCAAACGAAGAGGATAAACCCACACCTTGCGTGTGGCATCATCTATAAAAGACACAAAGTATTTTGCCCCTCCCAAAGAAAGCTGAGGCATCTCACATACATCTGTATGCACAAGCTCTAACTGAGCATCTTTCTGTCCAAGAGCTTTCTTGTGGGGGCACTGTAGTTGCCTACCATATATACAATGCTCACAAAACTGAAAACTTGAAAACTTTAGAGAAGGCAAGTAACCCAAACGAGACAATTGCTCCATTCCCTTGACACTCATGTGTCCCAACCGGCTATGCCACATAGAAATTTCCGGCAGCTCGGTTGCATTTACATTAGCATGGTGACAAACACCTGCATGCATGAAGTAAAGAGTGTCCACCTTAGAGCCTCTGGCAACAACCAGTGAGCCCTTACTAATTTTTCACTTTCCACGACCAAATGTGGTAACATAATCAGCATCATCAAGCTGTCCAGTAGAAAGCAGATTCTTTTTGATCTCATGCACATGCCTGACATCATGGAGCATAAGCTGTGAGCCATCTGAAAACACAAGCCTCACATCACCTCTGCCAAGAATCTTGCATGCATGGGCATATGCAGCGTGCCCCTTGGCCCGGCTACAGTGGGACCCCGGGGAGTACGAGTGGCATGATCCTTATGCATCCCTTGAGGCCACAGAGATCACCTTTTTCCAGTATACTGTTCGGCTGGGACGGCATATTTTGACGGCGAGGAGGACGGTTTCTCCAGCGGCAGCGGGGCATTGGCGACTACAGGGACTCTCACAGGAGTTCTTGGAGGATTTTTGGGCTCGGCTCTGGGCTAGTCGGCAGGTCCGCAGGATCTCGGCTTTTCAGTGGCTGGTCGCCCAGAGGGGCTCAGCAGTTGGCACTTGGCTTGTTTACAGCGGTCTTCCGGCGGCCTGCGTCCGATGCGGCCACCCTATGGAGACACAGAGACACTGCCTTTGGGACTGCCCTCAGGCACAGCAGATTTGGCTGCGGATGCTGCGTATTCTGGCCCCCCTCTCTCCAGAGGATATGTTTACGTGGGGTGCCGCTGCTTGGTCGACTTCGTCAGGGCCTGCTATGGGCTATGAGATGGAGCAGGGCAGTCAGGCCATCAGATTTATTAGGGGCCAGCCTCGCCTGGTTCCGGCACCGGATTTCTCGTCCGCCAGCTGGACACAGGAGAGGGATTTACGATGGGAGCTCCTCAGCAGCCTCACCATCTGGTTCACCTGGAGGGCCCGGTGCTTTACGGCCTTTGAGGGGAGATTGGAGCCACCAGCAGAGACTGTACGGGGGGATTTGGCAGGAGTTGATCCACACCCTGCGAGGACAGTACGACCGCATTCGGGGAGACTCGGATGATGAGGCGATCTTACGGCGCCAGGCCTTTCACACCACTTGGCGCTGTGGCCCTTTCTACACCTTGCACACGGGATCCCCCCGTTGGCACTACAGGCCACCTGTTTGGCTCTCTCCCCCCCTATTGTATGATTTAGCCGCTCAGTTCTTTGTACTGATGCTTGTATTTTGCAGCACCTAGGGAGAGTCTCCCGGGTTGCCATGATGTATTCGCTGCTCTATCTCTCTTAGGAGCAGGAGAGATCTTTTGTAGCCCTACGGGCGTTTTTATATAACTAATGAAAGGATCTTTTCTCGGAAAAAAAAAAAAAACAAGTCTCTGCAACCTGTGACATGAAAGGAGGCACCTGAATCAATGATCCATGAGTGCATACCATGACCACCTGTAAGAAGTGAATGGGCATCAAGTGAAGACGTAAATAGGACCTCATCCTCACTGCCACCTGCATGTGACACATTGATTTCTTCAATCTTGACTCCACTTTTTCCCTTTGGCTTTACATCTTTGGCTTCATCTTTCTCTTTGTCTTTGCCTTTTCCCTTTTCCTTTTGATCATTTTTCCATTTGTAGCATTGCTTTTTAATGTGTCCCTTCTTGCCACAATAATGGCATTCCAAGTCCTTTTTGGAGCGAGACTTGCTCCTTCCCCGTTCTTGGCTTTTTTCCCTTTGCTGGGATCTTCCACGTGCATTCATTGCATTGGACTTTCCAACAGAGTTGTTTTTCCTGTTCATCTCTTCTTAAAGAAGAGCACCCTCAACATCTGCATATGACAGCATAGCATGCGAATTGCTAGTGGCTGTCCTGAATGTGTCCCAACTCTCTGGCAAAGTGCATAACAGAAAAGTGGCTTTGAACTCATCGTCCATTGCCAACTTTTGATTAATGACCTGGCTGACAATACCATTAAACTCATTTAGATGGGCTGTCATAGACGCCCCTTCCTTCATCTGAAGATCTATGAGTTTCTTCAACC
Organism: Cibotium barometz; assembly: GCF_041138505.1. NCBI lineage: Eukaryota > Viridiplantae > Streptophyta > Polypodiopsida > Cyatheales > Cibotiaceae > Cibotium > Cibotium barometz. Next base: position 47,561,842 of record NC_141088.1, read on the forward strand.
AATACACTTTGCTTGAGGCACTTTGTTGGGCATACAAGTCCTGCAATCTCTGCCACATTCCCCAAGCTGTCTTCTCTTCACGAATGCTGAAAAGTATGAGTCTGACACAGACAACATGATAGTAGATCTTGCCAGCTCATCCATATCTTCCCACTCTTCAGCAGTAAGAGAAGCGGGCATTACACCCCTTTCTTTGATAGGCTTGTGCTGCTTTTTCTGGAGCAACACATTGTAGCACTGGGTTTGCCAAATATCATAATTATGCGAGCCTTCAAGCTTCTTGATGTGAAGCAATGAAGAGCTCTCACCTGTGGTTGCCATAGCAATATGCAACCTGTCAATGCCTGACTCCCTGCAAAATGTGCAAACACTGCACCAAAAGCACACAAAGTGCTCACAGTTGTTCTCCCAAGCTTTATCTCCCACTGCGGAAGCAAGAATGCAACTTTTCTCTCACTTTATGCGATGAAATCACCAAAATCTGGTTGCTGCAGATTTTGGACAGCACCTTAAATGTGCTCTGTTGCCCTTCCAAAGTACTGTACAGCAGTACCAAGTGCTCACCAATGATGTACCAAACCTGTACCGGCAAGTACAGCAGTTGAAATTGAACCTTTTGGTCACTCAAAACAGTGTACAGCCATGCCAAAACTTGCACGAAGCTCCAGCAGGTACAGTAGCAATAAATGCTCTCATGGCTGTCCAAATGAGTAAAAATCAAACTTTTACAGTCCTGTACACTGCATACAACAGTCCCGAACAGAAATTGGGCAAAAGCCCCTTGATTGCAAGCTGATTTTTGAGGATTCAAGGCATAAATGTCTTGCCTGTTGCTTTGCCAAGCTCAACAAGCATACGAACTTGAAAAGCCCCTTGATTTAAGATCAATTTCTGATCATACATGGTACATTGACGCACATGAAGGCATCCAGAGTGTTCACGATGCTTCCCCCTGGCCACATATACATCCAAATAATGAAAGCCCCTTGATTTACAGGCACATTGAGTAGTTGTAAGGCATCAACACATTATCCACAGCATCAAATGCGATTGCCTACATGCAAATCAACCAAATCGGCACAAAAGCCCCTTGATTTGCACTGCAATTTGCTGCAATTTTGCCCAAAGGTGCAATTTCTCACATCATACAGCATGTATGAGTGCTTAATTGCACAATTACATCAAAAGCCCCAAATTTTGACATTCAATTTCCTGCAAATTGATCCTGATTGTGACCAATGTCCTGCAAATTGATCCTGATTGTGACCAATGTCACCCAATTTTGCCAATTTTGCTCAAAATTGAGCAATTCGACACCTGTATCTGCTCAATTGTTGATTGTACCTGCTCAATTGCAAGTCCCAAAAAAAAATTGAGGAAAATACCTTGTAATTTTCTGATTTTTCTCTGATTTGCAGGCGGATTTTGTTGTTGCAGGAAAAGGGATGATGATGCTGCTGCTGTTCTGTGCAGGTGGGGGGGGGGGGGGGGGGGGGGGGGGGCACTTCTTGTTGCAGATTTGGGGCTGCTCCTACCACCAGCTCATCCTCGAAGATGGGGATTCTGCACATGACTGACGTGGCCTCATCTGTTCGTTGGCGGGATTTTTAATGCCATGCTCCACCAATACCTGGCGCAGCCGCTGCATCAATGGGTAGCCTGGGCTGGCGGGATCATCCGCAAACGTGAACAGGTGAGAGGCGTCCAAGCGCAGGCCTGCAGAGAAGCGTATGGTCTTTCTCCACGTCGCCTACTCACGCGGACCACTACCCGGCTTACGAGCTCGCCTTCGCCGCCTCCGACTATTAGCGCTACGGGTTTAATTGGCTGTTGGCTACCTTCGCTCACGCCTTGTGGTTCGCTCCGCTGCTGCGACCCTGATGCAAGCTGCTCACGTTCGCCTGGCTGCTGTGCGCTTCGCTCGCCTAGTGCCAGTCTACAAGACGGGCTCCGCCCAACGCTTCTTCGCTCGTGTTTGCCTGAGTTCGCACAGCTCACAAAGAGTTTGCACAGCCCACGCTGACTGGGCTGTCTACGCCCAGCTGCTGTAGGTTAACTGCGCTAGGCAGCCTGGGCAGCCTTCTACGAAGATTCACGTGATTGGCTGGGCAAACCTCCCTCTAGCGCAACTTGACAGAAGCTGGTCACCGTGCTTTCTTCAACGAGAAGGAGCTTCTGGGTATGCGCCTGATTGGCTGGGCAAACCTCCCTCAAGCTCTGATACCAGTTGTGTGGGAGAAGGAAGAATTAGGGTTAGGTTAATTCATGTGTGGGAGACATACACAGAGAAACAACAAGGGAGAGAGAGAGAGAGAGAGTTGTGGGGATAAGTCAACTCATGAGGCATGAGTGTGTGACTCCCCTATCACACATGTATATTGCACTAGTACACATAGTGCACTTAGTACATTAAAAGTACTAAGTGTACTATGTACTATAACTTATGGGCTTGTACACACTATAAGGGTGGGCATAACACCTTTACCCCAACATCATGGTGTGGGGCATGTGTCTGTGGGAGGTAATTAGGCCTCTCTATGAATCCATCCCCAGTGACCCTCAAGAGAGAAGAAAAATCTATTAACATCTACGAAAGACCCAAGGGTCTATAAGACCAAAAGTGTTACAGTGTATCCATGAACCAATTGGATCATGGAGAAAAACATAAAGAAGAAAACCAACTAGAACTGAAGAAAACTCATTGATGTGAATGTCAATAATACACTGATACAATGGGGGGGGTATCAAGGTCTACTTGGAGGCTCTTTATCCTCGTACATTGTTTGTGGAGGGGCACTCATGTTTCTCTTGAGGATCTCTCGAATCTGAAGTTGTCAAGTGGAACATCTCCTTGGACTAGTGGGTCTCGAGCATCTAGCTCCTTGCACCTGGATCACTTTGTCTACACCTAAGAGACAAGATGGCACTGCTAAGGTGAGCTGCTTGGAAGGGGCATCTAGGCATAGCTACCAGGAGTTTCAAAAAAAAGTTTCAAACAAAAATGCAAAAATATATATATTTTTTAATAAAGAATGTACAACAATACAAGAAATAAGTGTTTAGGCCTTAGCCTATTTCAGCAAGTAGAATAGTTAAAAAACATGACTCATGAGAAAACACATTGGATTCATTATTATTCAATGTAAACAATGATTCAATGCTAGAAAACAACACCCATATTCATCTCTCTAGAATCCACATTCCATACATGATACTGGGCAGCCAAGAGTCTGGTACTTCACTTAACACAATGATAAAAAACATCATAATAAAGATAAATCATGATGACTCCCAAGAGTCATGACAATCACACAATGTCCCATGGTCCACCAAATCCAAAAAAATAGTACATAGATAAATGACTCAAGGCTCATCCTCTTGCCCATCATCCTCATCATCCTCTCCATCACGCTCATCCTCACTCTCACTACTAGTACCACCGGCTGAGTCCTCCTCAAATGCCTCATCCTCATGTTCTGTTGGTGTCGCACTAGTGCTAGCAAGTGCTTGGGATCGTGTACCATGAGATGTAGTTGTAATCTCCTCATACAACATATATGCTCTTATGTGTGTGTGTGTGTGTGTGTGTGTGTGCGTGCGCGCGCGCGCGTGTGGAGTGCGTGTGTGAGAGCATATCTTGATACAGAGTTCTACACCCACTATTGGGCACCGATGACGTTAGTGGGAATGTCGTAGTATCTAGTCCATACTATGCATAATGGAGTTGATATTTATATAGTCTTGTGGGTTGACTACCATGAGTATATAACATGCACGTTCCTAAAAGGTGAATTTGGGCATGTTCTTGGATTCATCTAGGTATATAATTCAGCCGTATTAGTGGACATGCAGATTTCACATTGTGAAGTTTTCGTCCAAGCTGCAGCTAGTTGATATTGTGCTTATTCTTTCTATCTTTAGGGGTGCATTTGTTCTATCTGTACAAGCATCGAGGGCTTCTCCAATCTTGTCCATGAACTCATAGAGGAGCCCAATGATACTCCCTTCCATGTCTGTAAGTCGAAGGACACTATACATGGGATTGAGTGTCTTGACAAGTGCTTGCGCATCATTCCACCAAGTCTCCCTCATGACGATACGAGCAAATGAAACTGACTTTGGTGCATCTTTGTCATCCCATGTTGCCTCCCACTCTCGACATACCACTGTGCGCATTAGGCCATGGCACACCCTCACGAGCCTCTCCACCACAATGAACATGTAGACAAAGTGGATTTTGGATGGCTTCAAGAGCTCAAGATTAGAATTGGCTCTATACATGCTCAGCACTTTCAGCCTCTTGGTCACAAAGTTCACCATACTAGAGGCTACAAAAAAAATGTCTCACCCAATCCAACTTTTCCACATCTTCTATCCATAGTTGTCACGGTACGAAAATACGATACCGTACAGGAATATTCGGTACGATATGAAATTTTGGGATACGGTACGATAAAATACGGTTTTTTTAATTAAAGAACACCTACAAACATAGACATTTTCAATTTGGAAGGGTAGCGTCTAGAGAAGTTGTTTCAAACCAAAATATCATTAAAAACAACTAAACAAGTTTGAAGTGACAAACAAAAGTACATAAAGTATAGAGGTGCGATGCGATCATGCACGCTAGGCGCGAGTACAAAAAGAGAGGCTAGAGCCAAGGCCCAAGGAGAGACTAGACAAAGGCATCACTATCAGAGCTCTCGCTGAAATCATCCTCATGAGAAGAGGACACATCAGTGGCCTCGCCGAAGTCGCCATCGCTAAGAAGGTTGCCCTCATCATCGAACTTGGGCTCTCTAAGCTCATGTGAGAAGCCAAAGGGAGCATCCTCATCTGCAAGAGCGAGTGTGGAGCTACCCGATCCACGCCGCACATAGGTATGCACTATGTCCCTGGGAGCACCACGAACCATGCATCCACAGCTTCCTACTTGCACTCCTCTGCCACTACCTCCACGCCCACGACGAGTGCGAGTAGGTCGTCGATCAAACGACTCGAGCTCTCGATAGATCTCTGCATAGATCCTCTCCTCCTCCTCATCCTGCACTTTGTTTACACTCTGAAGAGTGCCCCCTGTGAGCTTGAATGCATCCACATTCACCTACATTGTACAATGATCAAGTGACAAGCAATGTATTAGAATTTGGTTCCAAATTTCAATAAACATTGAAGTTTGAAATTTGAATGCTTATAACTTATAACTTATACTTGTCTCGCCGATTCCATCTTTTGCATTGCGCACCATGCGCAAGTTAGCGCGGCAATACACTAGCCGCTCTAACTGTTGCGTGCTCAAGCGATTACGTAACTTCGTGTGTACAAGTGAGTAGGAACTCCTATTCCTCTCACATGCACCTGAAGAGCAATCCTGAGCTAGGATTCTCGAAGCCACCTTTTGGAGGCTTGAGAGCGCATACCCAAATGTCTCCCACCAAAAGAGGGGCTTCACAAGGGATTCCCTCTTCCAACAGGTAGTAGATGCAAACGCGGCTCCTCCCCTTTGGTCATTGTAGCTTATGAGCTCCTCAAGGAACTTCCCATGGCGATCCTCCGGCAATGCTTTGGGCAAGTAAGCATCTCGGGCTTCAAGTAGCTCCACGTTGGTGAAGAGGGCGGGTGATTTGTAAGCCGGATGCAATAAAGCGGCAAGACCATGGATAGGTCTTCGCATCCACTTCCATCTCTTCTCCACAATGGCCAACATACCATCGCGCTTCTCCTCGTCGATGGAAGGAGAAACGCGTAACTCTGCTATGGCCTCTCTCATGAAGTGAACAAGAAGGCCCATGGTGGCTCCCTCCATGTCGGTAATCCGCAATACCCTATAGAAGGGCGTGACCGCAATGACAATAGTGCGGACCGACTGCCAAAACTCCTCCTTTAGGCAAAGCCGTTGCATGGCTTTGGCCTCCGTCGATTCTCGCTCATCCCACTCATTCCACATTGTGGAGACCACTGTTTGGCGAAGGGAGGATTTCACATCGTGGAGGCGCTCCAAGAGGAGCCACATGTAGGCGAAGCGTGTAGATGAAGGCTTCTTCAATTCCAACTTGCTATGTTCGCGGAACATGGCAAGCACCTTCACCTTTGTGGTGAAGAAGGTGACAATAGAGATAGATTCGGTCATTACTTCCTTCATCCACACTAACTTGCCCATATCCTCCATGAGCAAGTCAATGCAATGGGAGGCACAAGGCATCCATACTATGGAGGGATAGTCCTCCTTGAGCAACTTCCCCATCTGACGGCAATTTGAAGTGTTGTCGGTGATGACTTGCACCACGTTCTTCGATCCAACCTACATGTCACAATGCACATGAATGGATGCAATGAGTGTATGCGGTATGAGACTTGAGTCATGACTCATGATATAGCCGCATATGATCATATCACATATACTAAAGCCTAAACTTTAAAGACTTTAGTGCAATTTGAAAGTTGAAACTTACCTCCATGATGGCTTGCTTGATATGGCGATATATGAATGCACCCGATGTTTTCCTCCCTGCCTTTCCGGAATCCACGCCCTGCACAAAGTATGTGCCAAGAGGACAAGAGACAAGTATATTGATGATGCCTCTCGTCTTCCGGTCACTCCATCCGTCGGAGAGGATGCTACACCCATACTTGGACCATGCCGCCCGCACCGGATTGAGAGATCTATCGATTCTCTCCCTCTCATCCACAAGCCTCTTCGTGCGCATGTCATGATAGGAGACGCCGGTCCATCCTTCACATGGGCCCACATTTGCAATGGCTTTCACCATTGACTTCCATTGATCTACCTTGAGCACATGGAATGAGAGATTGCACTCAATAATGGTGCGTGCAATCTCTATATCCGCTAGCCGTTGCCGTTCTCGGAGATGTGATAGAGAAGAAGAGAACCCCCCGGTGGCTTGGGCTAGAGTGGCTTGCCTCATGGGAGACTCAAGCCTTTGTCTCTTTGAGGAGGCAGAGGCGGGAGGGGAGGATGTATCACAAGGCGGGGAAATGACCTCATCATCTGCCCTTGAGCTTCTACCACTATCATAGTGAGCACCCAATCCACCCTTGATCTTGTTGTAGATCTCATCGGATATAGCAAGGGGGACTTCCTTGCATGGCGCAACTTGCCCCCCCACCTTTCCAACATGTTGGAGAAGCCTAGTAACTCAACTTGTGTATTGTTTGCCACAATACTTACAAGTCCACCTATATGACTTGGACTTTCCATCGGCTTTCTCTACATGGATAGCATGCACATTGAAGGCTTCATTCTTCTCCCTTGTCATTGTAAGAGAGAGAGAAGTTAGAAGATTCAAGAGATGGATAGGCTTGAGAGAGAGAGAGAGAGAGGCTTGAGAAAATGAGAGAGTGAGGCTTGAGTCTTGACTCTTGAGAGAGAGAGAGGCTTGAGAGAGGGCCTATGGGGGAGAGAGTGGCTTGAAAGTTGAGAGTTGAGAGAGAGAGAGGGGGCTTGATGGTCACTTGAGCAAGACTCAAGAGAGGGGGGGGCTTGATGGTCACGACTCACTTGAGTAATGAGAGGCTAGAGCTTTGAGAGAAGCTTAGGGGGTGGGCATTTTATAAGCATGTCCAATGGGCCAAGCAAACACATGGGCCACAAAGCATGCCCAAAACGGCCAGCAAACGGCTACAAAACGGCTACAACAACGGCTATAAAACGGCTACAAAACTGCGAAAGAAACAGCGCAGTCGGCGGCGGCGCAACGGCTAAAAACGGGCATATCTTGCATATTGTACCGTACGATATCGTACGAATTCGTACGGTATTGTACCGTACGAACCGGTTCGTACGCGTACGAGAAACAACCATGCTTCTATCATCAAATCAAGACTATGTGCAGCACAAGGTGTCCATACAATCTTGGGGAACTCTTCTTCGAGCATCCTTTCCATGGAAACACAATTCGACCCATTGTTTGTTATCACCTGCACAATGTTGTGTAGGCCAATCTCTTGTATAGCCTGACGTATATGCTTGAAGATGAACTCCCTTGTCACCACTGTCCCGACTCCCTACCATAGAGGCATCAATGGCACGAATAAACATAGTGCCTTTGCATGAGGAGACCAGAATGTTATAAACACTCCTCTTCTTCACATCAGACTAGCCATCACACATCAAAGTACACCCATACTGTACCCAAGTAGCCTTAAGAGGCTCCATTTCTGTCTCTATTGCTAGCATCTCTCTCCAAAGCTCTATAGTATGCAAGGCCTCATATGAGGGACCATCCCACTCACAACCTATGCATGAGATTGCTCTAATTGTTGTCCTCCATCGAGGAGTCCACAAAATATTGCAGGACAATGCACACTGCACAAAAAGCTTGGTTATCTCCCTTGTTGCCTCCTTCATGGCAGCCTTTTGAAACCATGTCTTCACATGCCCTTTCTTCAACAAAGGTAAAGCTGTCCTCTTTGCTCAAGGTTGTGAGCTAGAGCTGCCCCCAACAGTAAAAGTCCCATGATGTTGACTTTGCATGTCACTTACTGAAGAATCTTGCTCTTCCACAGTCATGGCAGGCTCTCTTAAATTCTCAAGATCCACGATCTCCTCAGCAGGAAGGCCTAGTTCCTTAGCCTTCCAAGCCTTAAGGCTTTCATAAATGTGCCTTGGTACGGCCTTACAAGGTCCCACCCCATGGCCCTTTGTATGTGTGAAGTGTGCCTTCAACCGCGTACTGCTGCCAGGATGGACTTTTGCACAAAAATTGCACCTCCATTTTCCCGAGCTTGAGCCTACATATTTGCTCTCCCATGTGACATTGCTCCACAAGGTAATCCTGTGTGCGAGGCATCTTGCAAAGTTGTAAGAGAAATACCATGTTGCCCGCATAGGGTATGGGATAAAATCCCCATTTTAGTTCAGGGAAAAAAAGCCTGATATAGGCTGCAGGCAGCAAGCTAGAGCAGCCTGTATAGTTAATAATATACAAACATAAAGCACCTAGGCTTACCTTGACTCTTGAGACTTGCTAGCAGGCTTGGAGTTTGGACAGCAGTCGTGACTCGTGAAGGTGGACAGGTCACAGCAGTCGGCCACAGCACTAAGCAGTCGGCTATGAAACGTGAGGGTGGACAGGTCACAGCAGTCATGAACAGCAGGGTGGACAGGTCATAGCAGTCGGGACTCGCCAAGCAGTCGGGTGGAGTTGTGGACAGCAGTCTTCAGTCGGCAAACCATACACAGGCGGCGGCGGCAAGAGTCGAGAGTCAGGACAGGTCACAGAATCACTTGAAATGTGTGCGGCTGTGAAAGTACAGTGAAACAAATGTAAATGGAAAACATGTTGGATAAAAAACACATTTCACTAAATGAAACATTTACGAAATGTTTCAGTCCGTTTCAAATGGTCTAAGACGTGTTTCATTGCTACATTGCATCTAGGTCAGATCTTTCTCATGGTTGCTGGTGGGGGCCTCCATCTGAAAGAAGGTCGTGATGGAGGGCTGTGAGGTATCTAGGGTCTGCCTCTCTACATAGCTGATCTCTATGGTGATGCAGCTCCATCAGAATGAGTCCTTGGCATCCCTGGTCTTTTTTCTTTTCTTTTTGGGGGGGGGGGGGGGAGTCATTCATTTATACGACAAACAGATAGAAGATTTGTTGCCACTCAAAAAACCATGACCTACACTTTTGATGAAATTCTAAGACCAACTTGAAATCTTTGTTGTAGGTTCCTTTCTCCTATGGATTTGGAAAAGCGGAAATGCGGAGAATGGTGAAGACCAGTCTTTCTGGGGTATGAACATGTCCATCGTCGTTTATTACTAGAAATTTGATGCTTGTTCTCTGCTTTTTATCTAGAGGCGAGCTCGCAAAGTGGTGGAGGCTCATTTACAGGAGCCTCATGTGATGAGCCTTCAGGAAACGCCTTTTTGGGGCCTAGACCTCATCCGGCAGGCTTTGGGATGGGATAAAGCTAACAAACTGTGATATTTCAAGACTGCTGATTCGAAGCAAGTGGATTGTCACATGAAGCTATTCTCCTAGCAGTTGGAGCTTCCCCAGCCAAAGCTACTTGCACCACATTCATTCCTTGTCGTCTGAGTTAGTTGCATGTTTCAGGTGGAAAAAAATTTGCCATTAATGTATAAGCGGATGCAGAAGCAAATCACATCAGAGGAGTTGCTCCCTTCCTTGTGGGAAAAGTGCAAGGTAAGTGCTCAGCATATGCTACGTAATCAGTTGATTTGTCGTCATTCTACCTCTTGAAGTCTATCTTGCTATCAACATGGTGGCTTAGTCCTGCTTGCCTACTTTATAAAAGGTTCTGCCCTCACAGTAAGAATTTATTGCAGGTAGACTTTCTGGATAAGTACGAGGGGTTAGAAGCTCTTCTAGCCAAGTGTTACCCAAGTGAAACGTTGAGCCCATCTTCCGCTGAAATGGCTGAGCTGTTCAAGCTGGTATAGCATTGCCTTGCAGAAGATGAGTTAATCAGCTCAACAGGTCTCATCCATCCTAAAGGTGGGGTCTCAGGAGTTTCAAAGATTATGGAATCACCCCAGTTCAGATGGGTGCCCTCCACCATGTTCAGGTTATGGAGGAACCCTTGTTCAGATTGTGTCATCTTGTATTTTTAGGTTACGCAATCATTCTTGTCCAGATTGTGCCTTGCACAGAAAGCCCGTGTCCTTTTCTTCAAGAGTCAGACCCTAATTTCCGCAAGCCAGATGATGCTTACTCAGTGGGAGAGCTTAATGAAAATGTATTATTGCATGAAGTGAGATTTAAAGTACAAATGATTAAAATCCCCTTTTTGGCAATCAATTGAGTATTTTACGAGGCCAGACTCCACAAATGTTCAAATCTTTTCCACCTCATTCCAAAGCAGAACTGCTTTGAATCTCCTAAATCCTAGCAAAATACTATCTCTAGCATTATATACTATCTCCTGTTTACTGTTGAAAGAGAGAATCAAGCCCCCTCTCTAATGTGACAAGTGGCAGGTGTATGTGTGGAAATCATCCCATAAGCAAGGGTTGAGAAACTTAGTGGTGGTATATATAGGAGAAGAGACGAGGGGTTGAGAGTATCCCTGTGCACACCCCTTTACCCCAGGCAGCAGGGTGCTCTCTCCCCCATTGGGCGGCCAGGAGGCGGGGTTTGGGACCCCAGTATTCGGCCCAACCTTTGGTGTTTGACATAGTATCAGGGCTCTGCAATGCTGGACCTTTGGTGGGCATATCACGCTGCTGTGTTGCAAGGGCACTTCAGTGTTTGACATAGTATCAGAGCTCTGCAATGTTGGACCTTTGGTGGGCATATCTACGCTGCTGTGTTCCGAGGGCACTTCACTGACCTGCTGAGTGGCAGCTGATGGCTGTGACTGGGTGATGCCTTCTGTCTGTGTGCGCTTGGGCTGTGGGCTTGGGTGGCTGCTGTGGAAGGTGGTGTGGGTGTCCATCAAGGTGGGTGCCCTGTGCTGGCTGGTGTTGGTGGAATCGGCCAGTTGTATGCCTGCTCAATTAAGGGGGGATGCTGAAAGAGATAATCAAGCCCCTTCTCTAATGTGACAAGTGGCAGGGTATGTGGGAATTATCCCATAAGCAAGGGTTGAGAACCTTAGTAGTGGTATACATAGGAGAAGAGACAAGGGGTTGAGAGTATCCCAGTGCACGCACCTTTGCCCTGGGTATTAGGGTGCTCTCTCCCCTGTCGGGCAGCTAGCAGACAAGTGGCAGGGGTATGTGTGGGGAATTATCCCATAAGCAAGGGTTGAGAACCTTAGTGGTGGTATGCATAGGAGAAGAGACAAGGGGTTGAGAGTTTCCTAGTGCACGCCCCTTTGCCCCGGGCAGCAGGGTGCTGTCTCCCCTGTTCGGCAGCTAGGAGGTTGGGTTTGGGACCTCTGGTGTTTGACAATTATCCCACAGTGTGACATTGTATCAGCCATCCAGCTCTCATAACACTGTATGTTAGTTTCTTCTCTCTTGTGGGGATTTTAATAACTCTTCTCCTCACGACAACACTCGGGGTCATTCACATATGCTTGCTTCTGAGAAAGTGGCTTGGAGAAATGTTGTGGTTGATCTTGGATGGCTTGATTTATGGATAGCCACTTCTCGTGATAAGAGAGGTTTTACATTTCACCATAATGCGCACTCAGACTATCGTGCAAGATTGGATCGCTAGTACCTCTTGCATGTAGATCATGTTGACACTTTTCCATGTCGTACGTGGATTGGTTACTCTTTGAACCTTTCTGATCATGTGCTGGTTTGGTTGGGTTTGTACTTTGATATGCCTCTTGATGAGATTTTCCTACCCACTAAACAGCTTCTATTAGTGAACAATTCTTATCTCTTGCATGCACTCTTCCAACCAGTGCAATATCGTTTGGTGCCTCGTAGACAAATAACAGATAACATTGCTAATGTCTATGTTGGCATAGAGTATGCAAAATATACCAAGCAAGATGTGCTCTTATTGCAAATTGATATTGCTCAGGCTTTTGATGCGATCCAATGGGATTGCATTGTAGAAGTTATGGTAAAGTTGGGCTTCGGTTCAAAAATGCAACACATAATTTATTGGCTAAATCTAGATAGTATTGCCAGATGCATTTTGGGAAAAGACTTATCCTCTCCATGGGTTTTGGATAATCTCTTCAATAAGGCTACCCTCTCATTGGTTTGCTCTATGCTATTGCTACTCATCCCTTCTTGATATATATGGATAAGCTCACTACTGAGATTGGTAGATTACATGGGTTTCATTTCCTTGATGGTTGGCATTTGGTTGTTCAAGCATATGTTGAGGACTCTTTCTTTTTTCCTCAAAATATGTAATTAGATTTGCAATGTTTCATGAACACTTTGTAGATGTTTGGATTGGCAACAATTCTTTTTATTAATTTTTGAAAATCAAAATTGTTGTCTCTCAATGAAGTTCAATGATTGGCAAGAATTCTTTTTATTAATTTTTAAAAATAAAAACTGTTGTCTCTCAACAATGAAGTTCAATGGCACAACATTCTATGGCTTGGACAAATCATATAACCTACACAACATGTCGGATATTTGGGATATCTTGTGGGATAGAATCTTTCACTTCGTGATGCTACATATTGGGTGTTGCAAGAACATATGATTAAGTTGGAATATTGAAAACTTTCTACTTGGCCACTTCATGTCAGATTGAGAATAGTTCAATCGATTTTGATGGTATATATTCAGTTTTTTCTCCGTCTTCTGGCATGCTCTAAAAACCAAATGCCTAGTTTTATGACAAAAAACATTAAGTTCTTTTGGCAAAATTCTTGATATAAGAAGGCCTTGTAACTCCTTAAGTATGAGTTCATATGCTCACCGAAAATGCGTGGAGAGCTTAATATTCTAAATGTCTATTATGCAAAGCCATTGTGTTTCCAACTCTTATTGTGCAACCACCACCTTGGACGCTTATGATTATAGCTCTTTGCTTTGATGCGAATTCGGATGCATTTGGCAAATGGGTGGCTAACTCATTCGAAACTTTTATTTGGGTATGTGGAGGGTAGGATTGCTCGATGCCGTTATGTCTCTCGTCTCCTTGCAGATTGGAAGCTTCTACAATATATTCAATGGTCAGGTAGACCTCCCAAGATTGGCAATACTTTGAGACAAGAAAATATCTTTTGGAGCCATTCCCTACTCCTTCGGTCTTCCATTCCCTTCGACAAGCTTACTTTCTTTCTACAAAAGGCATTCGGGTTTGCCAAGATGATGGTGATGCTCTAAAGGAAATGTTGTATCCTTTCCTCGAGCTCAAAGTCGTTGGCAGTTTTGTATGCACTACAAACCTTTATGGTGCATGTTATAGGAACAATTGTAGCCTTTTACTCCTCTTGTGGTTGTTTCGGATGGTGAAAGAATCTTCATAAGATTTGGCTCCTCACTAAGACAGCTCATTGGTGGAAACAAAATGTGAAGAAAATTTAGCATAGTAAATTACCACTCAATTGTTGATTGTTTTTATGGCAATGCTTGTTGGGAATGCTCCCAGTTGGAGAACTTCTTGAAAAAAGACACATAGCTGCATTGAAATGTCCTTCTTGCCCTTGCAGAAAGGAAATAGTGATGCATCTGCTTTGGTCTTGTCTGCAGACCAGAAGTTTCCTTTGCCAGATTTTACATTTTCTTCAACTCAAATTTCCAGAGTATTCCTTCTCCATATTTTTTGGGCTCTATGGCAGGTGGCCTTTCTACATTGGATCATGCATAGCCCTTGCTAATCTAGACTAGATATTGGGCTCTATGGACAATTTGGCATGCCAGAAATCAGGTGGTTTTTCATTCCATAAGGATTGGACGCTATTCCTAAATAGACTCTTGGGATCTTTTGAAGAAGTTCATACAACTTTCTCATGGGGGACACCACGCCATACTCAATCCTACTTCTGGAGATGGGAAACCTTGTAGTGGAGCTTTGGGAATGGAACGATAGTAAAATTACTTGTGCAAGTTTGTCTTACCCTACACCCATGGGTTCAAATACCAACCGGCATGCCATGAGGCATGGGGTGTGTCCATTTCAGCACTAAAATAAATAAATAAAAATCCTTCTCAAGAAAGAATGTCACACATCGCTCGCTGAAGCTCCGCGCTCCCCCCTGCTCGCGCTTCTGTCTGTGCTCCCCTCTCCCTGCTCGCCATCGCTTTTTCCCCCCTCCGCCTGCCCTTAGGTTTGCGCCGCCCCCCCCCCTTTGCCTGGCTTGCCTGCGCTGAAGCGCCCCCCCCCACTGCTCTTCGCCGTCGCCCCCCCCTCCTGTAGCTCTTCGCCATCGCGTCCACCCCCTCCTCTTCAGCGCCTCGCCCCCCCCCCTTCGCCAGCTCTCGTTCCCCCTCTCGCCCTTTTCGTGCTGCTTCTGCCCCCCCCCCCTTGGGATCCGTCTTCGCCACTTTGCCCCCGCCCCCCCCCCCCTCTTCTCTCTGTTTTTCTCCGTCCCCAGGGATTTTTTATTTTTTTCCTTTTTACTTTTCGCCTTCCCCCACCCTCGAGTGCAGCTCGGTTCGTGCAGGTTCTCCGTCTCCGTCTCCGCTCCCCATTCGACACAGCTTCAGACTCTGATGGAGGTTCCTCTCGCCCTGCCTCAGAGAGACTCATCCGCAGCCCCCTGGCCCGCCCCTAAGGACACTCCCATCAGGCTTTCTCTTTCGCCTGAAGAGGAAGCGAGCCTTGCCGCAGAGGTGGAACGCCTTCAGGCACATTCCACCATCTGCCATATAGTTGGCACTCGCCCCAGTAGAGGGGAGATCCGGGATCTTCTCCAGGTCCGCCTTCTTGCAGATGTGGGCAAGATCCTGGACGTACAGCTTCTGGGCCGTGGACATTACCAGATCGAGTTCGAGATCGCCCAGAGCGTGGCCAAGGTCCTTGCCATGAGTCCCCTTGACATTAGGGGTGCTCGGGCTTTTTTCAGACCTTGGCAGCATGGCTTTGACCCAACAGCGGCGGCTGAGCAGGGAGAGCGCCTTTTCCATGTTACAATTTGCTTCCCTGGACTCCGTCGGGAGTATCTTCCGCTCCTCTCTAGGCTAGGAGCATTGGTGGGCTCGGTACTAGAGACTGGCCCCACACAACTTCTGTGGTGGCCAGAGCAGCTGGGCTACCTTCGGTCAGAGTGTTGGTGTCTGACATCTCCTCCCTTCCTAAGGTCATTCAGCTACCTAAGATAGGGCGGGGATGGATTGATCAGAGAGTGGAGTTCTCGGGGCTCTCGAACCAGTGCTTCATTTGCTGGCAGGTCGTTCATCTGGCCAAGGCCTGTCCTCGCAGGAGACCCCGACCCTCACCACAGCAAGCCCCTGATGGCCCGCCCACAGATGCGGCTCGGTAGGCTGCCTCCGGGACACGTGCTCAGGCCACAGAGACCTCGGAGTGGCAGCCTGGACAGGGGCGCCGCCGAGGGAGACAGCCACAGCAGCACGCCCAGAGACCGCTGCAGCAGCAGCCACAGTCTCAGCCTCACTGGGTTCCTGTGAGGAATAGTTTTGCTCCCCTCCAGGAGGAGACCCCTGCGGCGACGACTGAGGACCAGGAGATGCCAGCACCCTCTCCTTCACCCCCCACACCCCCGTCCCCTCCCACCGACTCGCTTCCACCTTCGCCTCCTCCCATCCCCGCTCCGGTTTCGACAGCAGCTCCCTCTCCACCCCCCTCGCCCCCCCCCTTCTCCCCCCCGCCCGCCTCACCTTCCCGGGAGGCCCTGGCAGTCCCTTAGCGCTCACCTGCAGTCCGGAGGGCGCTGAGCAACGACCTCGCTCGAGCACCACAAAGGAGACCTACCATGCCAATTCGGGCTTCACGGATATCATCTATCCGCAGTCGGCTGAGTTGCCTCGGCATTAGAGTGCGCTCGGAGGCTTTTGATTACGCCTTCACCCGGCTTTTTGGAGCAGAGGGCCCCCATGAGCCAGCACCCATCCGAGTTCATGTAGTGATACCTCCGGCCCGCGGGGAGGAGGCACTTGATTCAGCGGTGGCCTTCTCGTTCCCTCTATGTGGCCCTTGCGACTGGGAGTGGACTCTAGAGCTCGCTCTTAGCACTTTGAAGACTTAGGCAGTTGAGTTTTCTCATCATGTGAGCGATCTGGAGGTGACAGATGTGATAGGCCGACTATGGGAGTTGGCTCATTTTTTCTTGGATCCCGGGAGTGTGGATGCCGCAGGGATTCGTCATTTGGTCGTTCGCATAGTGGCAGACCTTGCACGCGACCCTGGATATGTATGTATACACGAGGTTGCTCTGTCAGAGCGGGAGGCAGTCGCCATGGGCCACAGCCACCACTGGCGCCTGATCCGTGATTCTTGCAGTACATCGGGTGGGCAGATTCGCAGCCGCTCGGATGGGGACTACTCTCCATCCAAGCCGCTTGCGAAGGCCCGCCATACAGCTGAGACAGCCTCCACCTCAGCAGGTCATCCATGAGGATCGTCTCATGGAATGTACAGGGCCTTGGCGGAGCACATTTTATACGCTATCGTGGTTGCTTGAGGCAGGAGCTTCAGAGATGCCTGGTTGGTGGCAGCATTGATATTTTGATGATGCAGGAGCACCACTTGGGTGAGAGCAGGATCCGGAGATATGGTTCGGTGATGCCTGGTAGATGGGACACCTTTTGGTCTGCAGGGTTTGGTCCTTTGGGTGGACAGGGAGGAGTATGCATGGTCATTGCAGATGTATGGCGGCAGGCCATTGTGGATCGAGGGATCATTGTGCCTGGTAGAGCACAGTATATCATTCTGAGGATGCATGATGAGCTATTGGGCGTGCTCAACGTCTATGCGCCCAATCATGCTAGTGCCAGAGCAGAGTTCTGGACCCAGGTTACGGATGCATTGCCAGAGGCCGCACATTGGTGTGTCAGGGGAGACTTCAACATGCTTGAGGACCCGGCCGATAGGGTGGGAGGCAGTCATGTTACAGTGCACGGCATGGAGCTTGCAGCTTGGGACTGGTTTTGCATGTCATTGAGGATCACTGATACATGGCAGCATGGGGCCTTCTCCCGCTCTCAGGACAATCTTAGTTTCTCTCGGTCGGATCGCCGGCAGGGAGGGACTAATCTATCACGGATTGATCGCTTTTATGTGGGCGACTGGTTAGGGGAGCGAGGGGGCTCCGTCGGCATTCTTGTTGGCACCTCATTTTCAAATCATGCGCCAGTTATTTTGACATTGGAGGAGAGGACACGGGAGCCCAGCTTGCAGTTGAGGATCCTAGAGAGGGTACTTGCAGATCCCAGTCTCGCTGAGGACATTGAGAGGATCTGGCATGATAGTCAGTGCTCTGACCAGGATGCAGCAGGCCAGTGTGCCCAGGGACTCATCGAGCTTAGCTCTTTTCTGCATGCTACAGCTTTGACACGGCTGGGAGAGATTCGCGAGCGGGAGCATTGGCTGAGACGCAGCCTTGCTTCGCTTCAGCGCCTTCAGGAGCAGCAGCCTGCATGTGAGTGGATGGCGTCACATCTGAGCCAGGCACGCCAAGAGGTTAGAGAGGCAGAGGAGCAGAGACATGAGTTTTACTATCGTCGCCAGGCCTCTCAATGGACGCAGCTTGGTGATAGAGTGACTGGGGAGTTTTTTGAGATTACTGGACCCCGCCATGCTCGAGCAAGAGTCCGTCAGCTTGGTAGACCGGATGGATCGGTAGCTACTGAGCCCAAGGAGATCAGAGCCATTGCCACTGCATTCTATAGAGACCTGCTTTTAGCGGAGTCAGCCCACCGAGGATCGAGATGCTTGCAGACAAACTGTGTGGGCCCATGTGCAGAGGAGGGTCACAGATCGTATGCGTACAGTTCTTGGTGCGCCTCTTTCAGAGATTGAGCTTGCCAAGGCCTTGAGGGTGCTGCCGCGACATAGTTGCCCAAGGGAGGACGGACTGACGCCGGCCTTTTTTATGCGCTACTGGGACCTTTTGGGGCCAGGCCTCCGCAGGGGCTTTCAGTATGTTCTGGACACTGGGGTGATGCCACAGAGCTTTTCAGAGGGCTTGATCTTTCTTATCCCCAAGGGGGAGGGAGTATCAGATGATAATCGACATTGGAGGCCTATTACGATCCTCAATATTGTCTACAAGGTCTTAGCAAAGGCCTTGAGTTTGAGGATCCAGCTCTTCCTGGGGGAGTTGATTCATGCTACCCAGACAGGATTCGTCAAGGAGCGCAGTATCCTTGACAACATCTTTACTTTCTGGGAGGCGACAGTCCGAGCTAGATTTCTTGGCGAGGACTTGGTCGTGATGCTTCTCGATTTTGAGAAGGCATACGATAGAGTTGATTGGGGTTTCTTAGAGGGCACTATGCTTCGCCTGGGCTTTGAGCCAGGATGGATCAGAGAGGTGGCGGCTCTGTATTCCACAGCTCGTAGCCAGGTTTTGATTGCAGGAGGACGAGGGCTGAGTTTTGAGCTGACCAGATCAGTCCGTCAGGGGTGTCCCCTCGCCCCTTCTCTTTTTCTCTTCTTTGCGGAGGCTATGAGCATGTATTTGACGGCAGAGGAGGTTGGTTTGAGAGGACTCTAGCTCCCAGTCCGGGGGGAGGACTTGCTCGATGCTGAGTTTGCAGACAACACGGGCTTATTTTTGCATGGCCAAGAGGCCAATCTTCTTCGGGCAGAGCAGTCGCTCCAGGTTTTTAGTGCAGCTTCGGGAGCATTGATCAATTGGCGCAAGACAGTGGCCTTTTGGATCAGTAGTGCTCCCACTCCGGCATGGAGCCCGGACCCGGGTTTTAGATGGATTCCTCCTGGCACAGCAGTGCGGTATTTGGGATGTCAGATTGGACTAGATTTATCACCTGAGCAGCAGATTGCCTCGCTTCTTCTGAGCATTCGGAAGAAGCTTTTGTATTGGAGTACAGCTCGACTATCCTTGGCTCGGAGGGTGGTGGTGGCAAATCAGGTGCTGTTAGCGACCATGTGGTATATTACGTCTTGCTGGATCTTCTCGAGCTCTTGCATCAGCCAGGCTGATCAGGAACTTTCTTTGGTCTGGGCGGGACGGTCAGTCAACCCGGGCAAAGGTTGCATGGGTAGTTATTACACTTCCGCTGGCTCAGGGAGGCTTGGGCATTATAGATCCAATCGATCAGAGTAGAGCCTTATTAGGGAAGCTTATTGTTCGGGGGTTGCTTCCAAGCGCTAAGCCTTGGAAAGAGCTTCTCTTGCAGCGGCTGCAGGCTCGAGCTCCCCCAGCAGGGGGTACTTGGGCACCAGAGATTCGCTGGATCTTCATAGAGATGAGGAGGACAGGCCTCAGGAGGATGGGAGGACAGATTTGCTTTGAGCATCCTGAGAGTTTGGGAGCTGCTGAGACCAGGGCTCTCTCAGCGACCTCCTTCTTGTGTTGAGGAGCGGGCCAGACAGCCGCTCATCTGGAGCCCAGCGGTTCGCACAGAGCAGGGTCATATGCTGGGTTCTCGGCCTCGTCTAGCCTGGGGACCTTTAGCGAGCGACGGCAGGCCCAGCACGTAGTTTTGGAGACTGGTAGGCCTTCTGCAGTCTCCCAGAGGAGATCCAGGTGGAGAGGTTGAGTCACTTCAGAGGGGGGTTGATTATGAGGGATGATATTCAGGAGGCACTCACAGAGGAGTGGTTCACGCCTTTCGAGCCAGTGATCGCACGGTGGATGAGAGCCTTTACACAGTTGGAGATCCTGATTGCTGTCAGAGCTTGCACTGAGGATGGCAGATGCCTCTACTATGAGATTCAAGATGAGGGCAGACTTCAGAGAGTGGAGATGGAGTCGCCTTTGGTTGCAGAGTGCACCTTTCAGAGGATACGGGTTGTGGCCGCCGCTTCTCGGAAGTGGCATATTGACCCCGACCCTGCTGATGTGCTCCCGGATTGGCGCATATGGGCATATGCAACGCGCTCCTTGGCCAGGCTACAGTGGGACCCTGGAGAGTATGAGTGGCATGATCCTTATGCATCCCTTGAGGCCACAGAGATCACCTTTTTTCAGTATACTGTTCGGCTAGGGCGGCATATTTTGACGGCGAGGAGGATGGTCTCTCCAGCTGCAGCGGGGCATTGGCGGCTACAAGGACTCTCACAGGAGTTCCTGGAGGATTTTTGGGCTCGGCTCTGGGCTAGTCGACAGGCCCGCAAGATCTCGACTTTCCAGTGGCTGGTCGCCCACAAAGGGCTCAGCAGTTGGCACCTAGCTTGTTTACAGCGGTCTTCAGGTGGCCTGCGTTCGATGCGGCCACCCTATGGAGACACAGAGACATTGCCTTTGGGATGCCCTCAGGCGCAGCAAATTTGGCTCTGGATGCTGCGTATTCTTGCCCCCCTCTCTCCAGAGGGTATGTTTACGTGGGGTGCCGCTGCTTGGTTGACTTCGTCAGGGCGGCCTGCTATGGGCTATGAGATGGAGCAGGACAGTCAGGCCATCAGATTCATTAGGGGCCAGCCTCACCTGGTTCCGGCACCAGATTTCTCGTCCGCCAGTTGGACACATGAGAGGGATTTACAATGGGAGCTCCTCAGCAGCCTCACCATCTGGTTCACCTGGAGGGTCCGGTGTTTCACGGCCTTTGAGGGGAGACTGGAGCCACTAGCAGAGACTGTACGGGGGATTTGGCAGGAGTTGATCCACACCCTGCGAGGACAGTATGACCGCATTCGGGGCGACTTGGATGAGGCGATCTTGCGGCACCAGGCTTTTCACACCACCTGGCGCAGAGGCCCCTTCTACACCTTACACACGGGATCCCCCGTTGGCATTACAGGCCACCTGTTTGGCTTTCCCCCCCCTATTGTATGATTTAGCCCTCAATCCTCTGTACTGATGCTTGTATTTTGCAGCACCTAGGGAGAGTCTCCCGGACTGCCTTGCTGTATTCACTGCTCTGTTTCTCTTATGAGCAGGAGAGATCTTTTGTAGCCCTATGGGCGTTTTTATTTAACTAATGAAAGGATCTTTTCTCGGAAAAAAAAAAGAGAAGAAGAAGAAGAAAGAAAAAAGAAAAAAAAAGGTAATCAAATTGCCTCAAACAAGGGCGTCTCCCATAGCTTGCTTGGGAAGCAAGTTACAAGACAGAAAACATGAAAACCCTAATATCAGGTTGGATGGAAGACACGAAGCGATGGTTCAAGAGGTGTGGGCTTTGTTGATGACTCGCCTATTTATCACCCTAAAATAGGCATTGCACTCAGCCTCAAGATTTGCTTTGATACACGCATGGTTTCACACCACCTGCAGCGTGAGACGAGTCGTTGCCACAAGGTAGAGTGTGAATTCTTGGCTCAACGGTAGCCATGGTAACGTGCATTGCACATATGGAGACTCAGCACCACCTTTTAGTCTTTTTGATGCAAGGCTGTAGGTTACTTGCACACTTTTTTTTAGCACGTTTGTTATAGTTTTCTTATTGTGATGAGATGTATTTCTTTTTGGTTCCATAGGCTGTATCCGATCTTTATGGACATTAATGTAGTCACCATCCACATTGTATATGTAGCTAGTAGACTATGTTATTTTCTCCATGCTCAAGCTGTCACATGCAATTATTTTAGACTCTTTAGTACAACCAACAGCTATGTATGGCCCAACTTTGTGGGGCCAGGATGAGTGGTGGAACATATAGGGGCTACAGGTGATGATATCATGCATGATCACAAGTAAGCCATCAACACCACAAAACATTATATTATGTGCAGAGTTTGTGGTGGTCACACCCTCCTTGACACGACCACCAACACTACCTAGAGGTGCATGGTATTTCAAGGGAGTTCAACGATTTCATATACATGCATAAAATAGTTTCATATAAACAGCATAAAGGTGAACAATATCTTCTCATTTTAGTACAGCTTGGATTCTCCCCATCTCTATCTCTCACGGTAGGATATCAACTCGATCATCTGAATAGATCTATTCGGACTACACATACATCGGACATGAGTGTCTTTGTTAGAGATTGGAAAGCAATGTGAGTTTTACAAAGATCACTTCTTGAGACTCTTTGAGAAAGGATTCTTTGAGTTCTTGAGATAAACATACACACATCACAAGATGTGTGAATTCCAACTGGCAAGCTCAGGATATTTTCCCATTGTCTCAGGTAGAGACTATTCCAATTGTGTATATCTCACGAGAGGAGAGGATATGTAGAGTATGGTACTATGTGAGAGGTAGAGGATGAAGCGCAGAAAACATTTCTCTAGTTTTTAAGTGGTTTCCAAAATACTCAATGAAATGTGTGTGCAAGAACAAATTGCCTGGCTCCAAGAAGAAAATACTTCATTAAAGGGACATCGTTGCACGCTTGAAGACCATCTATTGGCACTAGAGACAAAGCCAAGCTTGAAGATTTTGACCTATGAGAGACAGAAAACTGTCAAAACAAGGTAGGGAAGACTTGTAGGAGACACTAGATAGATTGCCAAAGTTGGAAGCCAAGGAATGCAAAAGTTAGAACCTTCACATCCAAGTAGGTGGATTACCAAAAGAAGTGGTGGAAAAACGATGATGAATACAAAAGTCAATATCCATTACCATCAACGATCAAATGGAATATGCTAGAACCATTTACACTAACTATTGTGGACCACGTAGTTACCATATACAACATAAAAGTAGAACCTTCACATCAAAGTTGGGAGCCAAGGAATGCAAAAGTTAGAACCTTCACATCCACGTAGGTGGATAAGTAGTTGGATAGATTGCCAAAGTTGGAAGCCAAGGAATGCAAAAGTTAGAACCTTCACATCCAAGTAGGTGGATTACCGAAGAAGTGGTGGAAAAATGATGAATACAAAAGTCAATATCCATTACCATCAACAATCAAATGGAATATGCTAGAACCATTTACACTAACTATTGTGGACCATGTAGTTACCATATACAAAAGTTAGAATCTTCACAACCAAGTAGTTGGATTACTAAAGAAGTGGCAGAAAAACGATGAATACAAAAGTCAATATCCATTACCATCAACAATCAAATGGAATATGCTAGAACCATTTACACTAACTATTGTGGACCACGTAGTTACCATATACAACATGAGAGAAAGATGAGAGCACCCTTGAAAGCATTTGGCAATGATCTATAACATGGGAGTTAGTGTCTTTGCCTAAGGATAAGAAGGAAATTAGATGCAAGTGTATGTATAAAGTGAAGCATAACTCATATAGGTATCTAAGCAAGTATAAGGAAAGATTGGTTGCCAAGGGTTATGCACACACCAAAATGAAGTTTATGTAGTCAAAAACCTTAAAGAACCCAAAGCGATAGTGGTGAGCACGTTAACTCTAGCAGAGGTGAAATCGAAATGTGCAAAATTAGTCAATACACAAAGCTTACAATAATTAGGTAGATGGGTGGCTTCCTTAAATCAAAAAGTCCTTATTGAAAAAAACCGTAAATCATCACCACCATATTGTGAGTCTTTAAGTACATTTTTTTTCCAAACCATACTCCAAGTAAATGGGAATTTCAATTTTAGTGTTTCTTATTTAGTACTCTCAACTATGTTGAATACTTTTCATGGTCCATAGGTTATTTTAGCCTCTAGTAGGGTATGTGTGCATATCACTATGGAATTATAATGACACATTCCTGTTTTTAATAAGCTTCCAAGACTCTTAAAGGTTGGAATGCTACCTTCTACCTAAAGACTCAATCAAAGCTCATAAAGAGGGTTTACGACATGTATGAGGCTACATTTTGGAGTCAACCTACAAAAGTGAAACATTTATATCATTAATAGGGGTCAAGGAGTTAGGAGTGGTATTGCTATACATGTTATATTTAAGTGTAACATTTAAGCAGCATTTTGTTAGGAGTATGAGATGTATATGCCAGATACTTCAAATGTATAAATAGCCACAAGAGTGGTATGCTACTTTCCCCTTGATAATTGCAACCACTCAAAGAATTTGGATAGACTGGAACCAATATCCCCCTACCATGCCTTGTATATGGAAACCCTTGCGTTGTGTGGCAAATTACATCATTTGCATAGAGAAGAACAGATATTTCTATCTCATCTAAAGTGGAGCCCTTGCCACCGTGTTCTAAAAAAATCTACTAATTAATATATATAGAGCATAATAGGGTGGGAGGGAGAGGATAGTCTTTATCTACACCAATCTTGCTCCATACTAGCTTGGGGGGGGAGAGGATAGTCAATGATCATTGACTTGCTCATATAGTGTGATTGTGGTCCAAAGGGCCTCATCCGGCCAATCTTCTAGCTTGAGACCATGTCAAAAAAGTCCATAAAGGTAAAATTTTATTCCTTGATACTTTCCTTTGCCCAAAGGGTGAAGATGTGGACAATCTAGAGTGTCTTGGTCCCCTGTCTCCCTTACCAACCACTAAGATGTGATGCTCCTATTGAGCCAAATATCTTATCCATGGGTTGACCTACCATAATGGTTTAGTAATTTGTGGTTTCACGAGATCCCTTGATTATAATTGGGTATAGTGGTGTTTTTAGACCAAGTTTCAGGGAGGCCTAGAATGAGTGAGGCTCATGTAACATGGGTAAACATTTTCACTTGCAAGCCCTACAGAATATATTATTCCTTGTTATGGTGCTCGCAAGGGGGTTGGGTACGTACATCAGATGCTGGATATCTGACATGTAGACTCGTTGAAGCCCCCTTTATATTTTGCCTTTCCATGCTCGAGTTTTTGAATAGATTGGGCCACCAGTCAACACAAAAGAGAATATGGGGTATATATGTGGCATCCATCGAGGTTGGTTCAAGACATTGAGGAATGTGTTTGTGTAGACTTACCGTATGGTTGGGTCAACGAATGGGCATGTTGATTTTTGTCCAAGAAGCCAAGCCAAAATTCTTTAGATTTACACTTGTAGGTAAGTTGTGTAGGCTTACCATATAGCTGGGTCAACGAGGAGGCATGTTGATTTCTTTCTAAGAAGCCAAGGCAAAATTCTTTAGAATTATAGTTGTAGTAAGTGTTTTTTTATGGTGAGACATCTAATCTCATTAAATATGAGTAAATCGAGTGGTGCACCCATCTTGATCATGTTTTGCCATACGCCATGACTATAGAGTCCTTGTTCCCAGATGAGCATCCACTTATGTCTACCATTTGTGGCATGACCTTGGCAATGTATCATCTTGAAAGTCTAGCATCTCCATTTGTCTTTCTTTAAACTTTCATTAAATACCCCACCAAGTTTCTCTCTTAGAAGAGAATGATAACACTTGGATGCATTGCACTCTTTCCATTCAAAGGTAAAGTAGAGCTCGCATGTTAACCTTGGCAAGATAAATGTCATGGTCTTTCATGCAATGCATTAGGGTTACAAAAAGGCACTTTTGCAATCGAGGGACACAAAGCCGGAATAGAGGAGGGAATACACATGTAGGTATATCCTCAAGCCCAATATTCCTCACGGAACCAATCACAATGGCGAGATTAGTAGGGGGCTATGTACTGCTAGCATACTTGTAGATGTAATTCTTTCAAAGTACACTTCCAGTAGGCCTAAATTCTCCTTAATTCACAAGTTAAACTAGTAGATCTATGAAGCATTATTTTGGGCTATGGATCTCACCTCACGTGAGTACAATTAGAGAGACGCTAGGAGTTATGATGCTCTCATGACTCATGACTCATGTGTAGTAAACCCTTCATTTAGCACCAAATCATTTAAGCAAATTTTGCATGTCGAATTTTCCACATAGATGTCTCGTTTTTTTATGGAAACGGCAACAACCATAGGAAGGGCTGCATGCAGGGGGTCCCACTGGTATATAACTCACGCCAAGGTGAAGGAGGACACCATGTGGGATAAAAGCCATGTTTTAGGGAGGAGCAAGGGTAGAATCTCCAACATCTCCCCTCCATGCAAATTCCAACACACAAACTACACAACAGGAGGACCAGCATGAGCCAATGCCAACGAAGGAAGAGCGTCAAGGCCATAACAGATGCGGATGCCGATGCCGAATATGGACACCAACACCTGAATGCGGAGGCTTTGATACCAAGGATGGAAATGGTAGCAGCCATAGGAAGGGCCACGTGCAAGGGGTCCCACTCCCTTGTCGCCTAGCCACCCAAACCCCCTACCATCCCTAAAGGGTGGATCCGGGGACAATAGGGGGGAATACAATGTGGTATATGAACTCACGCCAAGGTGCCATGTGGGATAAGTGCCACGTGTTAGGCCGAGAGGGGGAGGAGCAAGCGTAGCATCTCCAACAATTTTGAGGTCTCATTTTAGTTGGTTACATACATAGATGATAGGGTGGCATAGGGTAGATAACAACTCCCTTGGTTAGCACTCCATGCATCTTGCATACCAAGGAGATGAGAATTGTAGGTATAGTAAGTAAAGAAGTACATGATAGCACCTTGGAGTCTCAAAGGATTTTTAAGGGGTTTGCTAAATCCTTGAGCCTAAACTAGTGTGATGTCTTCAATCAAAATCATAGAGTCAAGTCCTTGAGCCTAAACTAGTGTGAGGTCTTGAGTCCAAATCTAAGGGTCAAGCCCCTGAATCCAAACCAGCCTAGATTCCTTTGGTATAAATCAATGAGTAGTTTCAAACTCGAGTTCAAATTAAGGATTTTTGGATTCAATCCAAATCTTAAGATTTAGCTTGCATCCCCATTTTGTAGTTCTATAAGAGATTTTGCACTTGTCTAAACTTAGAAGTAGAGGTAGAAAAAAAAACAATAAAACTATTTTAAAAAAAAGAAAAAATTACATTTTCGTCATTGGCTCCCATAAGAAGCATGTGGGACTTTAGAGTTGGATTTAAATCCCAAGAATTGAATCTTAAGGATTTGTAAATTTACTAGATATATGCATTTTTTTAACCATATGTAGATGCATGCTAGACATGCATTATCAAGTATTTTCATGAAATTTTAAGTTGCTTTTCCTTCTATTTTTGTGAAACTCGTATATCAAGCTTGAGCCACTTTTGTGGCTCAATTACAATACTATTGTTAAGGGGGAGTGTGCATCTTGGCTTTTGTAGA
The DNA here is from genome assembly GCF_041138505.1 of Cibotium barometz. Taxonomy (NCBI): domain Eukaryota; kingdom Viridiplantae; phylum Streptophyta; class Polypodiopsida; order Cyatheales; family Cibotiaceae; genus Cibotium; species Cibotium barometz. The sequence goes on from NC_141088.1 coordinate 47,589,323, forward strand.
GTTCATGTGTTCATTTGTAATTGGGTAATTGTAAAAAGGAAAAAGGGTGTAGAAGATTTAACGGTTATGAATGGATTTTATCATAATGTCGATAACTTGTGTGGCAAGTGATGTGGCATTAATGTGTGGTGCTTGTAAGCTCAATGGAGCTATATTATAGTGTGGCTAGAATTGAGAGTTTGATTAATAGTATGATTATTCTATATTTAAAAAACTTTAATGAAGCATCTTATTCTAGTGTTAATCTTCTTATTCGTGTTAACCTCTCTTATTCAATCATGAAGTTCATCACTTGCCTTGAGCAACCCTAGCATGTCCAAAATTTTAAGTTTTATTTCATCTTTTGTTTAGGCATGGTTATGATAGTCTTAGTGTCAATGTAGGTCAAGAAGAAGCATCATGATGGTAAATCTCGTGGAGCTCTGGAGTAGTTTTGAAGGGACAGTGCCAAAGTTCTACTTGAAAGATCCATCACCAGCACCACACCCCCTTTTAGTGGTGATGGTGGTTGTTTGGGGGGGTGTAAGTGGGGGAGCTCACAATCAGAATCCACCATGAAATTGTTGATAAATACTAAACTACTTTTCATTGAATGGAAAAGGGTTTAGGTGCAGCAAATGCCTTGTACAACTTTGCTTGCGTACTGCTAATTGTAGTGAAGAGCCATGATTTGAGGCTTTATTACTATTGAAGTTTGTGGCACTTGAGATATACGTGCAACCAAGAAAGGATCTTACAACCATCCAAGATGAAGATTGAATATATTGTTGACTAACCAAAATAGAAGGCTAGAGCCAATGCAAGCCTTAAAGCTATCTACTCACTATGAGATACATTGACAAATAGGATACATGCTTTCATAGACTATTATCCTAGTAATGATCCACAACACAGTTGGTAGGATGTGCCCTTGGACACCTTGCCCCAAGGTTGTGGAGGCTCAAACAGGTACCTTAATGGTTCTAAATGGGATCAAAAGCTAAAACAAGACCATGGGTCGTAAACACATAACAATTGTATCAATTTAATCTACACCTAACAAAAGGGCCACCTAAATCAAATGCATTTTAGACATGCTATCTAATGACATTGTTTAATGACACTCCCACCCATCCATTCACTAGTTGTTTGTATTATTATCTATTTCACCCTAGCTTCTATTAGCATGTGAGCTCCTACCTCAAAAGTTTTTAGATCAATTATCAAAGATTCCTTTAGAGTACATGGGTGTCGAGCTCATATGTAGTCTTCTATTATATCAAATTACACAATATTGATATCAATCTCTATTAGTGTACACTTTATGTTTTATAACAATATGATTCCTAAATCTTGTAATTGTTTCATGTAGGCATCCCACATTGTAATGCCTTCTTACATGGCATCATAGCTAAAACTTAGTATAAATCTCTTGTTAGTTATTCTCTACAAAATTTTAAAGAATTATCTTTTTCTTATTTAAAGTCTCAACCGTTACCAATTTTGTGATTATAAGATAAACATGAAAATCTTAATTTACAAGTCTTCAAGGCAATTTTAATGGGTTGATATAATATTAGGTACACCTACCTCTAGATTCATGCTGTTGACTCCTCACACCTTTTGACTTATGCATCCAAACTCATGGTTCATGCCTCTAGACTCACAGCTCACATCTCCAGACTCACGGCTCACATCTCCAAGCTCATGTGTGTTGACTCACGTCCTCTTTTGCGTGGGACAATAGGATCACCTGTCCCAACTTGAGAGATAGTTTGGCATAGTTTTTGGAATATTTTGAGATTTTTTGGACTTGATGGAGGAGATTATGGTTCCATCATGTAAGTGATTAAGTAGTTTTTTGTTGGATTCTCATACTTCTAAGCTAGGAAATCCAACAATGCATGGAAAACTATGTAGCGCATAAACTAAAATTAAGCCTCCCACTCTATATCCACTTATTCGAGCTCAAAGATTCCCACTCTATCCACACTTAATGAAGCTCAAGCTTATGTTTTTGAAGTGGATTCCATTCTTGATCACAATTGCTAAGCTATTTCTTAGCTTAATGCAACCAGATCAAAAGCCTTATGGACTTCCAAATCATGCAAAATGACACATCCAAAGCTCCAAAATCATATGTTTTTTGGAGTGACTTCTTAACCAACACCGAGTAATATTGGGTGATCTCAAGAGCTAAAAATAGATGAAAAATGAAGCTATGCTGCCCTAAGCTAGTCCTTGTCTGCTACGTCAAATATGTTCCAAGGCAAGATCTTACCTTAGCCTTGCCGAATCAAGTGTTGTTGGATCCTTGCCTTCAAGCCACAAATGCAAGTACCAAATGTCTGTGCGCTAGCTTGTCCATCATGTCCTCATTCCGTTACCACACTGTTTGTGTTAATTTAGAGAACCTTTTGAAATTGGGATCATTGTATTTAGTCTATATATTTAATCTGGTGATGATCTCTTGGTATGTACTTTGTGTAAGCATAGAATGATAATAGTTATGGTTTACTATTCTTACATTAGAGGTACTCAAGATTTGGGAACCCAAAATCTTGCCGAAGGGGATGAAAACCCAAACTAAGTTGTAGCAAAAAAAAAAAAAAACTAAATTGCCTCCATCCTTTAAAACCACACCAAGGACCTTGTTGATTGTTCTCTAAAATACAAGATCATTGGTACCAAATGATACAAAGATGTGGTACTTTAGAAAAATACAAGGCATGACCCAATGTTAATCGTTTTGTACATATAGAAGGGTTTGAGTTTTAATTAACTTTTACTTCCACAACTAGATTGGAGCACTATCCTAAATTTAGCAGCACACAAGGGGTGGCTCGTTCACCAAATGAATTAAGACTCTAGCTTCCTTAAGGAGAACCTCAAGGAAGAAGTACATGTGGAGTAGCCACTAGGAATCGTGGTTCCCAAGACCAAAAGCAAGGTATTTAGGCTATAGAAGAAGTGTATGGGCTTAAGAAGGCACCACAAGCATGATACCGCCCCACAAGCATGATACCATTGAATTGATACTTACATTGTAGTTTCCCTCATAGCCTTTCAAATGCAAACTTTCGTCTTTTTTGCAAGCAAGACATGTAATAGGATCATTTTCTTGATGTAGTTGACCGTAATTTGATGAGGGATCACCCAAAAAAAAAAGATATCACAAATAATATAGCTGCACATAAATTGATTCTTATGGTAACATTAGCGTAACCATTTCGGAGGCCTACTTGGACCAAGGTGACCTAGGGAGTGATCATACAACTACACCACAAAGGGTGGACTAGGCATCATCTACCCTCGCCATTCAAAATCATGCTCTTATGGGCAAGTTGATTGTTAAAGGATTTCTTCCAAGCGGCAAGTAATGGAAGGATTCCCTCCTGGCCAGAATATATGCATGTACACCGAGTTTGGAGGACCCTCGGTCGCACAGCACTAGATGGATCTTCACCAAGATGCGGGCCCATGGCTTTAACTTAGCTTTTGAGGACAAATTTGCAATCAATCTTACGAGCTTCGGCTCTCATCTCAAGCCGGCCCTCCAACAATATGTTCCATTTGCCTCCGAGAAGTGTCTCGAACGATAGCCCTTGATTTGGAACCCCCCGATCTGTTTACCTAGTGATCACATTCTAAGGGCTTGCCCTCATGTGTCCTCGGGAGCTTTGAGCACGGACCCTGCTAGGTCCCTTGGAGATTGGCTTACATTCAGATAGCTCCCCCCAATGGCTCAAGAGAGGGGCTTGACTGGGATCTAGGGCAAGGATAGACTCAGCCTCAACATTGACTCTGTCATTCCTACAGAGTGGCTGACCCCGATCCCTGACCCTGTTCCCCACAGTGGTTGGTTCTCCTAGCGGTTCATGGTGCAAATGAGAGCTCCGCCTTGCTCACCTTTTCAATTGGACCTCATGGTAGATTACTGAGATCAAAGCCCCCCTTGGAGAACTTTAGGGGATGCACACTACAAAGGATAAGGTTGGTCAGATTCCATGCACATGAGTGGCACATTGACCCACCTCCGACCAAGTTGGCCAAGGAGAGACTCAAGCATTCATGGATTTGGGAGAGCCAGCCCATCACGCACCTCTAGTGGGACCCGAGGGAGTGCACTTGGTGTGATCCTGCAGACAGGGAGGAGACTTCGGTACCCCATTTTTTGCATACACCGCACGGCTTGGCCGTAGGATCCAAATACCCGAGGTCAAGGGCACTCTGGTAGCAACAAGACACTGTAGTCTCAAGGCCGCTCATCTCACTTTCTCTAAATTTTTGGAAGAGGCTTTGGGACAATTTTCGACCTCAAAAGCTCTCTTTTTGTGGCTCTCTTTTTGTGGCTGCTAGCACATAGGAGTTTGGTGGTTGTTGGCATGTGGTTCAACATTGGAGGTACACTAGCAACATGTCCAAGATGTGGCCATTCCCAAGAGTCTCGTCAACATTGTCTTCGTGACCTCAAAAGCTCTCTTTTTGTGGCTGCTAGCACATAGGAGTTTGGTGGTTGTTGGCATGTGGTTCAACATTGGAGGTACACTAGCAACATGTCCAAGATGTGGCCATTCCCAAGAGTCTCGTCAACATTGTCTTCGTGATTGCCCGAAGGCTCAGCAAGTTTGCTAGCTCATTCTCCGCTTCTTCACTATGGACAGGGCCTCTTCCGTACTATGACATGGGGCACCGACGCATGGGCCACTGAGACTAACATTGTCATGGCTTATAAGGAGGCAAGTGGGGGGCTATAGACCTTCAAGTCTCACCTTCACATCTTGATAGTGGGGCTATGGGCCACTGAGATTGACGTTGTCATGGCTTATGAGGAGGCAGGTGGGGGGCTATAGACCTTCAAGTCTCGCCTTCGCGTTTCGATAGTGTTAGTCCCCACCCCACCTACTCATCACTCAAGTCCTTGTTCGAGTCAAAGATGTGAGATTTGTCAAACTTGGCAATACATACCACCCATGTGGTTATTCCCTTTCCCACAACTTGTATGAGACAACCTTCTCCTCATAGAGTGGCCAGCTGTGGAGGAAAAGTGCATCCTTCCCCCCCTATTTTTGTTCTTTGATCCTCGCTTTGTTTGTATCTAGCCTTTTGAGGCAGTTTTCTGTTAACTAATGGAAGGATCTTGTTTCCAAGGGGAAGGGGGGAGGACATTAGCAACCGTTTCTTTTCTAAGGCCAAAAGTATAAACGTGACAATTCCTCCAAAGAAAAGACAGCCTTGAATATTGCATGGGAGGAACTAAGACTCCTGATTCCTTGAAACATGTATATACTCTAACAATAAACACAGTAAATTCCGGAAAGATGTCACCGCACGAGATTCAATATTAGACACAGGAACAGGGACAATAAATAGCATTTCAATAGGGACTCTAGGCCATAATGTCACATATAAGAGCTGATTAGAAACCACGGTGGGAATTAAGATCTTTATACAAATACAGCATAACGGAATCAAGAAAAACATTTGACAATTCAGTGTGAAAAGCAGTATCCAATATTTTTAGGCATCCATGTATGTCCTCTACTCAGAAGGAAAAACGGCCAAGACCTTTAACAAAATTTGAAGAAGTAAAGGAATAGGAAGAAAAGTTCCGAGAAGATATAAGCTAACATGCCTTTTAGTATCTGACTTCAAAAACAAGGTCTGAAACGGTGACTCTTATTGATGAGCCTCCGATGGAATTAGACACAGTAGGGTTTTGATAGTACATAAGGCTCCATGATGGGAAAGTGGGCTGAAAAATTTCAAGGAAAAACTCTAAGATCAAATTTCAGTGTAGAACAACATATTTGAACATTCAGACTTTTGATTTGCAGCAGAGTTTATTCGGCTCCAAGTGCTCTGCTGGAATCTTTACTGTGAAGAGGATTAAAGCATCCTGGCAACAGACAAGCACTACTAATGATGGTGATGCCCTCCAGGAGGTCCACCGTGTCCCACCACTTCCAACTGCAATATTGTCCAAAAAAAAAAAGAAAAATGCCATCACAACAAGTACTTCGCCCTTCTTCAAAAAAGATCGCCAGAAGACATGAAGAAACAGCCTTTCCTCTGCATGACTAAGCAAAAAACAACAGACTGCCTACTCTATGCCAAAGCTATCAATGTTGCTAAGCTCACTGATCAAGAAAACCATCCACATGTTGAGAGAACAGTGGTCAAGGCGTTTATAAACCAATTAACAAAAGGCAGTCAAGTAGCCACATGAGACGGGCGCGCGCTTTTATTTGTCTATAACTATCCTCCCAAATGTTTCGTACTTTTTCCAGGGTATGAAACAGGTTCTGTTTGCAACTATGCCTATATTGCAGGGAAGTGAAACAGTCAGCTTCATGGCTGCTATAGCCAGGAACCCCGTAAGCTGTGCATTAAGTTTGGACCCAAAGCTATAAAATAATCATCATTCTTCACTTCTATTACTCGGCACAAAATACCATCGAAGGAGTACTCGTCAAAGTAATTGGTGAAGTCTAGGGTAATGGCAGCGTCCATCTGCAAACATTAAGCCCTCCAGTTTTGTCAAGTGCATTCTCAGTTGGCCTCTGGTTGCAAAATATTGAGCCATGTCCATGGCTACCCTTCTCAAAGGCTTAATTCCCCACACTGACCTTACTTTTCAAGCTATCTTATGTGTTTTGCAAGTGTGGTAAGTAATGATTTTGGTCCTGTCCATGGCTACCCTTCTCAAAGGCTTAATTCCCCACACTGACCTTACTTTTCAAGCTATCTTATGTGTTTTGCAAGTGTGGTAAGTAATGATTTTGGTCCTTTTATAAAAGTTAAGTTTGTAGTTTTACAACTAATGTGACCAAATCAAGTTTACACTACACTAAAAACCTACGGACAAATAATAAACACAACACAACGGACAACTTATAAGTTGGCCGCTGCTTCATTAATTAAGTGTGGACGGTACCAAATAGTGGTCGTGTGTGAGCGTAGGCAGCCCACCACATGCCAGTTAGCATGTCTGGACACACGACGGAGGACACTCGTCAAGAGGCTATGCAACCACTTTATTCTCTCTTCTACACACAATTTTCAGCTCACACTGATTCTGCCTCTTGCCTCTTGCTCTCTACCTCTTTACCTGACTGACTGCTTTTCGGTGTCTTCATTGAGAAATGTCACTCCAAATGCTTTTCCTACTGCTGCTCAGAGAAGCTCCACTGTTGGTTAGCATGTTTAAGGGCTGATTTGAAGGTTCCATAGTGCTGTCCGGACTGTCTGGAAGCTATGAGAGGCTGCCCTACCACTACACAAGCATGGAAAAGAGGTAAATGCAGCACATATCCACTTATGCTTCAATTTTGAAAATGTTCACGCAATGGAACAGCTTCTAAAGGCTTGTAAGAGAATCGGATTACCCTGTTAGTGAGTTCACTTCAGTGGTGGTAAGTCCATGATTGCATGATCATTATGATCCAATTGACCGACACTCTATACTCTTTCAATGTTTCCACCTCTCCATTGTAATCAGATAATGCAAAATGAGCCAGTGGAGGTAGCTTCCGAACAGAGGCCAGATTGACTAGAGGATATGCAGCACTAGGAGGTCTAGAGAGGATGTGCTCACAGGTACAGTTTCAAGAGCCACGCACTAAGCTGTGGCTTTTTGACACGCTGGTCACATCAGCTATGCTATATGGAGTACAGATCTGGGGGCCTAGCCTAGATCGTCACAGTCGATCAGGACGCACATACGATGGATGGAGATCGATGGAGAGACCACTTGTGTCCATGGTCTCCAAGATGATTCGGGCTAAGGCCTCGGTACCCCGTGAGATTATCCGAGCCGAGATGGGAGCACCACCGATCGTAGTCGAGGCTCTTGCCAGATCAGTGTCCTTCATTCATAGCACTTGGGAGCTTCCCCGACACCGGTATGCACGACTTGCTTTAGAGTCCTCTCATCAGCTAGCCATGGAGGGAGACACTTCATGTTGGTATGCGCAGATAGCATCCTGGTTTGAGCTCCACGGGTTCAGCTTAGACAGACTTCCACCCTTCCAGTACTCTCTAGAGGCACCCTCTCTCACCTTGACACATTCTGAGATTAGTAGAGTCATCAGACAGGACCTCATTCAATTGGACACCAGGAGGACATGGCTAGAGCCCTCACAGGAGTTAGGGACGAAGATGGCTTTCTATAGAGACCATCTTCTCCACACCACTGAGGATGGCTTTATACTTAGACCGAGCTACATGGATACCCATTTGTCTCATGGATTGAGGTGCGCCATTGGGCAGATCCGCCCCTCTTCACATCAGTTAGAGATAGAGACAGGCAGATTTAGAGGCATACCTCCACGGGACATGATATGTCAGATTTGTTAAATAGAGCCAAAGACGGAGGAGCACTACATCTGTCGCTGCACAGCATATTATGAGATTCGAGGGCGCTACCATTGCCTTTTCAGAGAGGGATTTGGACCACTGGCTAGAGTCGTGGACTATTGTGATCAGCGATGCTTGGGTTTTTATCTCTTGGAGATCCGCAGGCTCAGAGAGTCCATTATGAGGAGAAGACGCCCGACCGGCAGGGAGTCCACACAGACAGATTACTGACTTCTTTAGAGGGACTACCCGGGAGGAGACACAGCCGACAGCCCAACAGTGGGCACCCCGTGGGACTCTAGTTGAGAGAGCTATCCAGTTGGGCAGATCCAGACGCCCGAGAGTTCGCGGATCCTTACATCAAAGACGGTGCCTACACCGGAGGATTCAAAGCATCACTGCGAGGCATCAGGCTCATCCGACCAGGCATCTCACTATGGCAGATATCCAGGCCATCCGGCAGAGACCCATGCTAGAGCTCCTAGGATGATTACCACTCCAGCCATATACTGTTGTACTCATTGTCACTTTTGTACTCCCCCATATTCATGTATTCAAATTTCATGTATCCATGTACTCATGTACCCCATTTTGACTAGTAGCATTAGCTTCCCACTCTCCCTAGTTGCTGCTTCCGGATGCTCCCTACTGATGTATTGTAGGGCTAGATACTTACCTTCAGTCCTTTCTTTTCTATTCCAGATAGTGTATCAGATGTCACATGGTTGTAACTTTGGTCTCATAGGTCACTTTGGCCTTTTGAAGACGTTAATATAACATTTCATTTCATTTCTTGGTTATAAAACACCGTAAGAAAAGAAAAGAAGAAAGGGGGGGAGGGGAGGGGAGGGCGGGGTGTCGACCCGTCTTTGACCGCTAGTGCATTGTTTAGGGTCTTACAATTGTGTGATTTAATCACGAGCTTAAGTGTGCTTAATTGAGAAACACCTAACAAGGTTAAGCAGAGATGCAAAGGACCTTGATGTGTAGAGTCTGCTGCTTAAATCCTAATATGCAAGGCTATTTGCACTTCACTTCTAAGAGAGAACACAGATAACAGCAGATAGCTTGCACAAACTAGCTCAAAACGCAGCAAATACCTAACAACTCAATATATTTCTAAAATAATGAGTAATGTCCAATGTTTTACACAATTACATCTATATGCATAGCTAGCGTAAGATGGAAAGTGACTTCCTGAAATTTGCAACATTCTAAAAGACTCTCAAAGCTATCTGGACAACCGGCAGGCTCTTCTCTCTCTGCTCTTCACTGCAACTCGAGACTCAAGTTGTAACCCCTTATAAGTGTGGGTCGATTGGTAGAACAAATAAACTGCAAGTTGGCCAGCCCTTTTTTCCCCACTTTTCACCCATAAAGAAGGCCCGCCTTAGGCTCATGCCCATCACCTTTCCAGCCCATCTCCACCACATTTCATCACATTAACTGTTAACCACACTTATAATTGTACCAATTGGTGCCTCTATTGCTCCAACTTGCACTGCTTGGCCCCTGCAGACCATATGGGCTCTAAAATTAATTATTAAATACATTCCCCTTAGCTTCTACTCTCTTTTGCAATGTGTGTATAGCGTTGAGTAGTGAATGCATCACATAATATGCACAACAAAAAAGAAAATGCGAGAAGGGACCATTGAAGGCTGCAGAGCAGATGAAGTTCAAGATGCTTTTGAATGTGCGGGGAAAGAGGGGCTGTCCATAAAGACCAGCAGCTAGCCACTTGAGTCTGATATCACCACCAATTCCACCATACATTCTCTCGCACCCATGCTGTCCGCCAACTCTTTGGGCCACAGGAACCCAAACTGTGACACACCTCTTCATTCTTAGAATTGAGAACTGACGTCTTCATTCTTAGTCATCTTTTGTACTAGAGATTCAATTGTAGCGCTTTCTTCTTGTACATAATCCAGATCAGTAGTTTATGATTCGTGTGTGCTGGTGATTCCGTGCGCTCTTCTTTCTATCTCTGAAAACCCTAGCACATAGGCACAAAGGTTCTACACAAACAGTCATGTTCTAACTGTTTGTGCCACAGCTTTATATTTTAAAAAAGATGATGGAGGAAATCAGAGTTGTAAGGCTAATTGCACTTACTTTTTTAGGACAGAGATAACAGACTTGTACACTTAGAATGCAGTAATATCCTAAACTGCTGAAAATGTACTGCTAAATCACGAACAAGGAATATTCAACAAGAGAAAATGTTGCTATACGCAACTACTGTGCAGGCTGAAAACAGCAAATCCCAAGATCCGGCTCTGGAGCAAGTCAAATGCTGGCTGAAATCTGACCAAGATATATACCAATGGAAAGCTCAGGTTATTTCCCTAATTTATCAAAACAAAGTTTGGTCTTAACTCCATGAGAGTCTACTCATAAAGCTTCATACTATCAACTTGTGCCCAAGTTGCATGCTAGAGAGCGCTAACTACCAATCAATGAGGATGAATGAAAAAACTGACAGTTCTTTCCCTTTAATTGTTGGCGATTGGGGGGGGGGGGGGGGTTGGGGACCGTGGGGGTGCTTGTTGTAAATAGGCCCAAAACTGCCCAAACTTATTTGTCGGCCTGCGTACCACCTTTTTAAATGTACTTTCCTAAGGTATTAACCAGCCTACCTCCACACCTGAGCCCCCTCCTCTATCCAGCTGATGCTTGCATATAGATGAATCCTGTCGCCTTGCTGCTTGCACAAAGCTGACTCCTGCCGCTGCACCTGTGCGCAGCCTGCCCTAAGCAAATGCTGCCCGCTTGTCTTTGGAGCGCCTGCAACCTTCCTGCTGTGTGACCACAGGTTGAATATGCTTCACGCTCTACCCCATTAAGAGTGCAGCTGTCCTTCAATGCAGTGGCTTCTGATAGGCACTCAACACTAACTTTACGAACTCAAGTCTTTCTCTCATCCAAGGCATTGGACGCTTTGAGATCTCCGAGAAAGCTCTAACTCCCTTTCTGAACTTGCATTCTGCTCTCACCTTGTCAGCACCAGAACCAGCACTTGTCTCTTAATGCAGCACCTCATCCTGCCGCTCCACAAAGACCACCCTTTCTGAAGCTTTCATTACAATCTCACCTTGGTAACCTTGGTAACACAAGAACCTGCAAGTGTATTTCTCAATGAAGCACCTCATCCAGCACCTCTTCGATAAAGCACCTGCAACTGACAAGAATACCGCTTCTTGTTACTCCACACGCCCATCTCCTGTCACCCTTGGATACTTCCCTGCTAGCATTATTGCCACTCTTCACTCTAGAAAGTAGTCCTACACTGCTCAGGATCTCATCTTGGGGACTCTGACCATTGTCACAACTCTGAGAAATGTTGCCTTTTGCTCATACGTTGTCTATCACCAAGAAGACAGCATCAATCACAGTTCAGTGCTTGTGCATTCCGTCATGATAATTGTAAAGAAAGTCCCCACAAACCTTTTAGCATGGTCCATTTTCTTATACAAAAGCAGAAGCAAGTTGTGAAACCTAGTAATTACCGCCTTTCTTTTACTCATGCTTCATTCACAAACAAAAGTCAATTGACATGTACTCCTTCAGTATCATCCCATGTGTGGACTCTATGCCACTACTCAAAATCATACCACCAAAAAAATGCATTGCCTGTAAGATATTAGATCCACAACAGAAGAAAGAATTGCATCAACCTTCTGCACCCATGTTGCAATAATCTCTCCCCCTAAACTTGGGAAGATCCTAACATCTCAAGCTCCGCTATAGAAATCTTGTTTGCTAAATAAAAAGGATGATTGTCTGCTTCCATCACTTAACTCGAGTAGCTTGATTTTTGGTTCCCAACTAAAGAGCATCTACGTTCCCACACGTTGAGCTCAGCAACGATATTGATTTTCAAAGTACACCCTATTTGGAACCACCTTCCTAAGCTTCTTGTTCAAGATGTAACAAAAGATCTCTAGAAGAAACAAACAATTCACATCAAGGAAGCACTCTCATTGTACTTTGACAGATTTGCAGACCTATGCAAGTAACATGCAACTATGACATGGCCGAAAGCAAGGAACTATAAGGCTTTCGCTCTGATACCAAATGTAGGGCTACTTGCACTTTAGTTTGGAGATAAAGAGAGAAATAGCACAAGACTCACACAAACACATCCAAAACTGCAAATATCCTAAACTACTCAATATATATTTCTAAATAATAAGCAAGAAATATCTTGTGCAAGAGAGTATACAACTAGCTGCACCTATTGTGCAAGCTGAAAACAGAAAATCCAAAGATCCCCTCCTAGTGACAGTCAAACGCTGGAAGAATTGTGCCCAAGTTGCCTGCTACTGATCATGCATAAACTGGGAGTATGGGTTCCTTAAATTGTCCTAAAACTGGCACCAAGTTCAGCTGGGACAAAATAATCCTATACTCAATCAGCGTGTGTCCACACCTCAGTGCCCAACTCCACTATCAACGTGCCCAGAATGGTATTTGAACCCCGAAACACACAAACATGGCTGACTCTTGGTAAAGGTAAAAAATAGGATTATTAAGGCCCAACCTAACCCACATCCACAGCCAAGCACCTAACTCAAGTATCCAACCACATCTGGCAGCCCAAACATGCTCCTCACCCATTGTTGATTCCTGTTGCTACACTCATAGGCAGCCTGGCCTTCGTGAAGGCCTCCAGAACACACAAGCAACCCTGCTGCTGGTGACCACAGGTTGGATGTCCGTCAGAATGGCTGCAAATGAGAAAACTCAATATAAAGCTCATGATCAAGATTGCAGGTCGATTGAGGACATGAAAGAAGGTGATTCACAAATCACGAATAGCAGATAAAGCCTAAAGAAGTTGCTTTTTGACCTTGGGTCAAGAAGACACATTACAAGCATGAAGTTTTGCCACATCAGAGAGTTAAATAGCCAACCAATGTTAAGATAATGATTTGTTGGAAAAAGCCATAAGCTAACATTGAAGTTTGGCACTAGGCAAGCATGTACCGAAATCAATAGTTGGATGGACATTTGGCATTTGAGGAGCCATAAAGTGTTAGTAGTTAAAAGAGACCACAAAGACATGAGCAGCTTTATACCACTTGTGTTGACATGCAAAAAGCAAAAGAGATTAAAGCTATTCAATGCCCTCTATTGATACATAGAAGGAAACTATATTCATTCAATGATTCACACTACTGACTTGAAATACAATTAGCTGAATACTTTAAGGAGGAGACAGAGACATAACTAGCTAAATACTTGAAAAAAGTTCATTAGCTTCAGTATCTCTCCTTGGACTCTTCCATCTTGTCACATACATAGAGATGCATGTGTTGTGCCAGGGCTACTAGAAACGGCTAGTGCAGAATTCAGCCCATGCTGTGAGCCCTAAGTTTCGAGACAAGAGAAGTTATGATGGTGAGGTGAGGCAGGGCAAACAGAATGGATAGCTGTAGGTTGGCTACCATAATAAGGATGCAGGTAATGAAAATCAAGGAGTTGCCAAACAAGAGAGAGGAGCAGCTGAAAAAGCAGCAGATTCAGCTGTCAAAAGGGACCAGAACACACATGAATAATGAACTTTAGCATATTGAAGGAGGTTTTCTTGCTGTATTCACAGCCCTACATCCCTACATCTCTAAGAGCACAAGAGCTTATCAATTTAGCAGGAATCTTTGTAAGTTTCTTATCTCTTACCAAGCAATAGTAACATTCCATCTTTCCTTTTTGATCCTACAGTGTACAATAATTGCATGTAGCAAAAATGACACAATGTGAATGATCTACTCCTCTCCTCAAAAACCTCACACTGTTGTTGAAACACAAATGAACCAGATGGCTTCAAAAAACCTGGAGTAAGTATCGCAAGAAAAAGCAATGAGCTTTACAAAGAAAAGCACAACTCTCTGGTCATATTCCATCTTACTGCCCTAAGATTTCAAGATAGTGTAAAATAAGAAAACCAAAAAATTGTGCCCACATAAGATTAAAAACTTTCTAACGAGCAGCATCCACATAGCAGAAGCACAGAGATCCTGAAGGATGCTTGGATTTAATGCAAAATTGAGTAGCTAAAGCACGCACCTTGAACACTTGTGTGCAAACTGTGCATTCATACAATTCCCCCTTCTTCAACTTGAACCAAACAACATCATGCTCATCCTCTGAACCACAAAAGGTCAAGGGGATGTTATAAGCTCTGTTTCTTCATCTCCAGCATGTTATACGCACATATCAAGTTGGTTTTGATGCAGAAAAAAGATGGTTCAAAAATACATACCACCTACTCCTCCAGAGCAGCCCACAATTCGCTCATCATAACGTGACTGAATGATTGCTGGGCTTTCCTGAATCAAACAAGAGGTAGGCTTCTTTAATAACAAAAAAAAAAAAAAGACAGTGGGTCTTGCTGAAAGATACAAGGCTGCTTAGTACAATCTACTCCATGATTAACCACATGTGATAAACTACAAATGTTTCCAATCATATTGTACAGTGAGAGAGAGAGAGAGAGAGAAAGAAAGAAAGATATATTAAGCGTCTACTAAAGACCCAAGTGGCCTATATGTCCTGCGGGGTAACCCGTACAGTCTAAACAATTGCTCGATAAACTACCGTGCTAATTGCGTAGCTATAATAGTCTTCCGGGTCGGTAAAAATCTAACCATTTTTGTCAAGCGATCTACCACAACCCAAATAGAATCGTGGCCTTGCTGCGTTCTTGGCAATCCGGTAATAAAATCCATGGAAATACTTTTCCATTTATTACCTAGGATTTGCAAAGGATGTAACAACCCAGCCTGTCTAAAGCGTTCAGCTTTATTTGCTTGACAAACTTGACACTTGAGAACATAATCTTCTACATACTTTTTCAATTTTGGCCAATAAAAAGTGTTTTTCACTAATGATAGTGTCCTGTGTACCCCAGGGTGTCCAGCAGAAGGGGCGTTGTGACACTCCTTAAGAATCTTGAACCTAATGTCCGGGATCTGTGGTACACAAATTTTGTCATTACGGAATAGTAAACCATTCCGAATCATCCACTGGCCTCCTGCAACCTGAATGGTAGGCTGTTCAGTCATCAAGTCTTGGTCAATCAATGAGCTCCCGTCTTGGATCTTCTGCCAAAATGGACCAAAATAACTATCAGTCCTGCAAAGCTCTCTCAATGACTGAAATAAGTCAGTAGAAATCTCAGTGAATGACAAAGTATTCACCTCTCTAATTCGACTAAGCGCATCTGCAACACTATTCATGGACCCTTTTCGATAACGAATCTCAAAATCAAAATCTTGCATTAACTCAGCCCAACCAGCTTTCCTTCCTTTCAAATCATCTGCATCACACACATACTTGATTGACTGATGATCAGTCAATACTACAAACTTGGAGCCATATAAATAATGTCTCCAAACCTTGAGAGCATGAATCATAGCATAAAGCTCCTTCTCAAGGGTTGGCCAATGAGATTGAGTGTCGTCTAGCTTTTTACTTTCAAAAGCAACAGGTCTACCATCTTAAAATAGAGCAGCCTCGATGGCATAGTCACTGGCATCAGTTTCAAGAACATAAGGCCGACTAGAATCAGGTAATGCTAAGATAGGTGCTTCCTTGACTTTATCTTTCAAAAGTCTGAAGGCCATATCTAAATCGTTATTCCAAGTGATAGGCTGCTTTGACTTACGTCCACGACCTTTCAACAAGTCGGTCATCGGTAGTGTGAGCTGAGAGTACTCCCGCACAGATTTCCGAAGAAAAAGAACAAAACCGAGAAAAGAACGAAGTTGTTTCTTTGTTCTTGGTATAGGCCAGTCCAAAACCTCCTGAACTCAGTCATAGTCAATGCTCAATCCATCTCTAGTGATCTTGTGTCCCAAGTATATGATGTCTGTCATAAAAAACTCACATTTACTTAATTTAGCATATAGTCAATTCTGTCTTAAAATAGATAAGACAATCGTGAGGTGTCTAACATGATTCTCAAGAGTACGACTATATATCAAAATATCATCCAGGAACACAACCACAAATTTCTCCAAATGTTCAAAAGATCATTCATCATTTGCTGGAAAGTGACTGGAGCATTAGTTAACCCAAAAGATAATACGAGAAACTTGTAATGGCCATACCTAGTCCGAAAGGCGATTCTTTCGACATGCCTTTCATGAATACGTATCTGGTGATAGTCAGTACGTAAATCGATCTTCGTGAAATATTTCGCTCCTGCTAACCTGTCAATCAGGTCATCTGATCTAGGGAGAGGATAACGGTTCTTAATTGTCAACTTGTTCAATCTCTTGTAATCTATACACATTTTCCAGGAGTTGCCCTTCTTTCTCCTAAGCAACACAGGTGCACCGCAAGGTGATTTAATTGGACGAATCTGACCCATCCTCAAATAATCTTCAAGTTGTTTAGCCAACTCATCTTCCTCAGCTTGGCTCATCCTGTAAAGTGAAATACATCTTGAAACAAATCAAGTATCTTCTGTAATTCTTTGCTTTCAAATACACTTAATTCATTGACATCCATAGAAGGTATGAGAAATGAAGAAAGTGGAATCAATACACAATGGAAAGCAGTATACAAAGAAGAATCCATTATATTTCCAAAATCAACTGTATTTACAAGAGGTCCCTGAGAGGGACGTATACAATCACCTAAGATACTATACTGGGTATTTCTATGTTGAAAAGAAAAAATATGACTAGACCAATCTATCTAGACTTGAAGAGTCTTGAACCACTCAATCCCTAATAACAAGTCTACATGTTCTAGGTGCATAATATAGCATTCTAGAGTATCTTTGTAGTCCTGAATCCGGATTAATAGCATCTCCACCTTTCGATCCCATACTTGCCGATCCGTAGGTAGGCGTACCTCATAGGTATGATCGCTGGGTGTCATATCAAGACTCAATTTCTGCACAAGTTTGTAGTTAACAAAGTTGTGTGAGCTCCCAGGGTCTAGAAGAATGTGGATTATATGGCCATTCACTTCTCCATAAACTCGGAGAAGATCATGCAAGCCAAAAACATTAGAGTTGAACAAACAATCAGAACATGTACTAGAGCGAGAAAGTATAGTAATTGACGTACCTGTCAAAGACAACTGGTTGGCTGCCTTTGGCTTGGGTCCTATATTGGTCTTTGCACCCTTTTGCTTCGGGCACTCGTTACGCATGTGTCCTTTTTCTTCGCAGATGAAACAACATCCCTCCTTCTTAAGCTTGAAAGCCTTAAGGAGTCGTTTCTTCTTCGCTGGTATCGAACTGGAATTCTTCAAAGGTTCGTCCGAAGACTTTCCTTCAGTCATATTAGCTATTGGTGCGAAGAACTTTCTTTTGTGCTTGTTCCCCTGCTTGGTAACGGGTTTAGACTTGGAAGAGACCATTGTATCATCATAGATACGAGCTGAATGAATGGCCTCGTCCAAAGTTTTACATTTGTTATTTTTAACCTGTAAACGGTATGAGTCGGGTAAACCGGCTATGAAGAACCCCAAAAGAGTTGTGGAATCCATCTTCGTAGCTTTCATCTGCAAGTCCCTAAATTTCTGGAGGTAGACCTCATAAGTGAGATGTTGCGAGGTCATGGTCAAAGCTGTAAACCGAGCAACCACATCATAATCATCCTCTTTCTTAAGGAATTCTTTCTTGAAGACATCTTCGAATTGTGCCCAAGTCGTTGGCTTAGGGTTGAGTTCCTTTCACCAAAGCAAAGCTTTGCCTGGAGGAAACCTGCTGCTAATTGGATCTTTTTTCCATCATCATATGGATGAAACTGAAAATGGACTTGCCACTTATGTAGCCAAGTGTCCACGATCTCCTTGGTACGCTACTTTTGCTCGCCCCCGAACTGTTCCGGAGTAATGTTGGGGCCTAAAGCAAAGGCCAAGGTATCCATACCCGAAAGAGTAGATAGAGTAGTGGTCAAAAGAGAGATGGAGTTCTGCAAAGCTTGCATCTGCGCGGCGATTTGTGCCTGACGTTCCGAAGAAGAAGCTTCGAGAGCAACTTTGAACTCTTGGAAATCTGATTTGGACACATAATCGTCAAAAAGATCGGCATCGGTATCTTCCGTAGCCGGCAAGCCTTCGCGTTCGATAAAGGACTCCAACTCGGATTCTTGGGTCGACATCGTGAAGAGAACAAGTGGAGAGAAAATTCGATCTTGCACAAGAAAAGTGCTAGAGAACTTGAGAGCTTGAGAGCTTGAAAACTTGAGAGATGTGTGGCAAGAAGCCCACTTAAGGGGTTTATATAAGCTTCCCCAAAAGCAACTTGAGCTTTTGCTTTTGTGTTTTATATATATATATATATATACATATATATATTCTGTTTTCTTAAAAAAACACCTTTAAACCTTAAGGAGGTCTTTAAACTCTTTTTTTTTTAAGTTTAATCCAAAAAAAACAAAAGCAAGCTCAATTCAGCGTTCGAATGCTTTTACTGTTTTTTTTCCTCCCCTCCTACGGCACCTGCCTTGCTACCGACGCACAGATGTCGTTGGCCGCCTGCGCCTAGGCTGCCTACGTAGGCCTGGCCACCTATGCGCCTGCGCCTACAACCACCGGACAGCACCAAATTGCACCCGGCCAACAGCACGCAACCAGCAAAACCCGGCCAGCACCCGACTGCGCATAGCCAGCGATCTCTTCTCGTGCTCTCTCTCTCTTTCTCTTACAAGCAAAAACCAACGTGCTTTCTTTTTCTCTCTCAACTGTTCATGCGACTGCACAAACACACCTAGCCTTCTTCTTGCAAAGCAAAACAACCCTGCTAAACCACCTACTCCCTCATCACGGGTTTCTTTGATGAAAAAGCAACATACTAGTCTAAAAAAACAGCAGTATGCATAAACAAAATAGCAAGCTTCTTGAACACATACCTATCTTCGACGTCATCTTCTCTACCTACCGACTTGCTCGTTCACGAGGCATGCTCTGATACCAATGTCAAAACCCCATAGGATCTCCTCGTGGAATGTTCCTGGTACGAGACTCGAAACCTGTAAACAAACCAAACAAACAAGAAGGGGGGCGCAGGCCTGACTCACCTCCCAACAACGACAGCTGTAGGCAAGCCCACAGACTTGGCTGTCCCCACCGAGCCATGAGTTGAGCTAACTAGATGGACGTACCAACCAATCTCTACCTCGACGTCCCATACCGCTACGAAGCTACCCTTGCGGACCTCGAGACTGCTGCCGGCCTCGGTTGCATAACACAAGTGCACGTCTGCACTAGATCCAGGCTCCACACCATAGAGCTCTCACAAATCACGCGAGACTTTCTTGGCCACCCTTTTATAGGCTCTTGGCCGGTTATCGAGCGTCCACACTTGGGCGCCCGCCTGTCCATACTTGGGTGTCCACCCGTTAGTCTATCCCTAACTCAGCTCGCCAATCAGCCTGCCTAGCTCCAAGCTTCCCCAAACCTCGAAGCTAGTCTTGCGTGCGTGTAGCACACGCTAGATACACACTGTGCACAAGACATTTGTACTTCATCTGACCAGATTATTGTAACTTTTGGTCTCGTAGGTCATTTTGGCCTTTCAAAGACGTTAGTACAGATTTCATTTCCTCTCTCTCTCTCAACATTAGTACAGATGCGACGGATCCGGCGCCTCAACATCCGAGTCACAGGGATACCAGAGAGCACTGCCTCCATGCCCGAGATTGACAGGCGGAACCTATGTACCAAGCTGGGACTAAAGGAGGATAAGCCGCTCCCATTCACTAGAGTATGGAGGACAACCCCAAAGGACTCCACCAAAGACAAGGCCTTAGTGCTACAGTTCCTGGACGAGGAGAGAAGGATGAGCTTTATGAGAAGACGGGCTATCTTGAGGAGCTTGCCAGGGGACCCCATCTACTTCGATGATGACCTCACATGGATGCAACTGGAGCACAGAAGATTATGCATGCCGAAGATCAAGGCGGCACGCAAAGAAGGGAAGAAGGCACATTATAGGGATGGTCACATCTACATTGATGGGAAGAGGGTCGAATAGCGCCATCTAGCCTATGAGACACGGAGGAAACAACATGAAGACAAAGAGATACACATAGCAGTCTGGAACTGTAATGGAGTCCTATGGACACATCCAAGGAGACTTGAGGAGGTGATGGAGGGCCGGGATATCATCTTGATGACAGAGACACATGAGAGCCCGGAGAGGGGCTTACCACGGGTTGAGGGTTATCAGTGGGAGTCAGCTCACCGACAGGGGATGAGACAAGCCACCTCCCGAGGTTCAGGAGGTATTGCAGCGCTTTTCAGACATGGGTTACATGAGCATGTTCGAGTCGTAGCATGAGACTCGGAGGCGAGATACATGTGGATTAGCTTACGCCTCTCGGAGACCAGATGGATTTATATCGCCCTTTGCTACTTTACTCCGAAGGGGTCGCGGTTTGCCACCACCGAGGAGCCGGGTGGAGGAGAGGCTAGTGAGTCTCCATACTCTGTCTTATCTGAGGAGATCTTACACTATTCGACACTGGGAGAAGTCTTCTTGATGGGGGACTTCAATGCACGGACTCAGTGCAGACAGTGCGAGATCTATGACTTTGAGGATCCCTTGAGACTAGAGCCGCTAGCTACAGAGGATACAGGGACCACTCGGATCTCCGCTGACGGAGGAGCTAACAGCACTGGATATGGGCAACTTTTGCTGGAGCTTGGGGCCCGACACCATCTCGTTATTTTTTACGGGATGACTCAGTGGCCAGATTCAGGTGGGTTGACTTGCTTCCAGTGCGGGGCGGCAGTAGTACAGTGGACTATGTGATGGGATCCCGGGAGGCAGCAAATATGGTGTCTCACTTCACCGTACCACCATGCCCCATTGGGGCGGATCATACATACCTATCCCTCACTTTCAGGAGCTTACTGGAGACCCACCCACCCATCATACAGCCACCACGCACTATTTTCCACTTCACTCAGGACCTAGCCGATGTGTACGACTATCATGTTCATGATCAGCTATTTGCTTAGACCCATCGGCACCCATGGCTATGCTCACCTCCCAGCTCTCACATGTACTGCACTCCGTAGCCACGAGGAGTTTCCCATACCACATACAGACAGGACAGCCACCTACATCTGGGAGCATGCCCCAGAACCGATGGTATGATGATGAGTGCAGAAACCTTTACCGCAGTCTCCGAGTGCAGAGGACTCGCGGGGAGATCACCCAGAGACAGGCAGGCAGGAGGATGCATACTCTCACCCGCCATAAGCGGCGAGCTTATGAGGAGGCTCAGTAGTGGGACACACATCACATGCTCATGAGCAGAGATGCTGCTGCTTGGAGGAGACTCAGAGAGCCCCGTCCTCCCACACCTATTACCGATCCTCAGACCTGGCAGACATATGCAGAGAGACTCTATGATGTGCCTACACAGCCCCCTATACCACAGCCCACAGAGCCATGCTCCACAGTCTCCACCTTCTTCACCCCACCTATGGTTAGGAGGGCCATATGCCGACTCCAACATGGACGCGCGACGGATCATATAGGATTACAGGGAGAGCATCTCATCTATGCTATTGATACATTGGCACCATTTCTTGCTCATCTCTTCCACAGAGCTCTCTCAGAGGGGTTTCCGGCTGAGTGGACGATGCACACTATTGTGCCGATCCATAAAGCGGGAGATGTACTAGACCCCGGGAACTACAGGACCATCATGATTGGCTGAAGGGAGATTAAGAGTTAGGGTTTCATGTGGGAGACATACACAGAGAAGAAGAGAGAGAGAGAGAGAGAGAGAGACATATATGGGGATAAGTCAACTCATCAAGTGTATGAGTGTGTGACTCCGCTATCACACATGTATATTTGCACTAGTACACATAGTGCACTTAGTACATTAAAAGTACTAAGCGTACTATGTACTATAAAACTTATGGGCTAGTACACACTATACGGGTGGGCATAATGCCTTTACCCCAACAACCTCCCACTTAAAGGCAAAGTGCCCTTAAATGAAGGAAAAGAAAAATCAGCATGTACATGATAATATACAAGGCTATATCAAGGCTGAAACTGGCCTCATCCAATGCCCATCAAGTGTCTGCAATGAGCAAACCGCTCTGGAGGCAAACTCTTTGTCAACAGATCAGCCGGGTTGTCATCCGTATGAATCTTGACAAGCTGAATTTGCTTGTTCTCTATCACCTCTCTGATGAAGTGATACTTCACATCCACATGCTTCGTCTTTGCATGAAAGACAAGGTTCTTTGCCAACTGGATGGCACTCTGACTGTCACAATGCAACAATGGAATATCCCCTATATAACCCAAATCAACCACTAACCGAGATAGCCATAATGCCTCCTTGCAAGCCTCTGTGGCTGCAATATACTCGGCCTCTGTAGTAGATAAGGCAGTGCACTTCTGCATCCTGGATATCCATGACACAGCACCTCCTGCGAATGTAAACACATAACCGGTAGTAGACTTCCGGTTATCTGGATGACCGGCATAATCCGAATCTGTGTAACCATGCACTAATGCATCCTGTTTGCCAAAGCATATGCACATATCCTGTGTGCCCTTCAGGTATCTCATGACACCTTTCACTGCTTCCCAATGCTTCTTGCCAGGTTTGGCCATGTATCTAGAAACCACTCCCACTGCAAATGCAATGTCCGGCCTGGTAGCAACCATGGCATACATGAGACTGCCACAAGCACAAGCATACGGAATCTTGGCCATATCAGCCCTGTCACTATCCGACTGTGGGCTGTCCATAGCACTGAGTTTCACATATGGAGGCAAAGGAGTACTAGTCTTCTTCCCCCCTTCCATATTGAACCTCTGCAATACTTTGCCAATGTATTCCTTCTGAGACAAATACAACACATGCTGATTTCTGTCCCGAAGTATCCGCATACCCAAAATGTAATTTGCATCACCCAAATTCTTCATATCAAAGGTTTGATGCAGCCTCTTCTTCAAGGCATCCATCTCTTTACAAGATTTCCCGGCAATCAACATATCATCAACATACAAGATGAGGATCAATAGACTGCCATCCGAAGCTTTCTTGGTGTATAAGCAGTGATCTATGTCACTTCTCCTGAAATCTTGGGATTTCATGAATGTATCAAATTTATGATACCATTCCCTTGGTGCCTGTTTGAGCCCATAAAGACTCTTTTTCAGCTTGCATACAAGCTTCTCCTTTCCATTCACTGCATAACCCTCTGGCTGTTGCATATATATCTCCTCATGGAGATCACCGTGAAGAAAAGCAGTCTTCACATCCATCTGAATCAAATCCAGATCATCATGAGCAACCAAAGCTAATACAGCTCTAAGTGTGGTCATTTTGACCACTGGAGAGAAGATCTCATCAAAGTCCACACCATATTCTTGCTTGAAGCCCTTAGCCACTAACCTGGCTTTATAGCTTGGCTTTGCATCAGGTGCAACTTTGAGCCTGTAAACCCACTTGCATGGCAAAACCTTCTTGCCTGTAGGCAAATGCACCAACTTCCATGTTCCATTTTTGTGCAGAGAATCCATCTCTGACTTCATAGCTCGCTCCCAAAGAGCCTTGTCTGCCCTCTGTAAAGCCTCCTTGTAACATGAGGGCTCTCCACAGTCAGTGAGCATCAAGTAGTCAACCCCTGGAACAAACCTGTCAGGGGCTCTGGAGGGCCTTGTGGACATCCGTACCCAATGACCATCATTTGCAGGTTGCTGTCCAGCCTGCATATCACCTATTGGTGGCTCCTGTTCCATGCCATAAGGTTGAAAGATCATGCCCGATATCTCCTCTAACCGTGGGATATCCATAGGGATATCTTCTGCCATCTCTGGCTGTCCATTTGGACCATCTTCAGCACCATTTAAGGGCTGGTTTTGTTGCTGTAATGGCTGATTTACAGCCCTTGGTTGTTGTCCATGATGTCCATCATCATCAAAGATGACTCTGTCAGGCTCCTGTTGCCTTGCAGGCTCCTTATACATTCATGTTTCATCAAAAATGACATCATTGCTGCATATAATCTTTCTATTCACTAGATCCCAAAGTCTATACCCCATTTCACCTCTGTCACCGTATCCTAGGAATATGCATTTGTGAGACTTAGGATCAAGTTTGGTGCGCATTTCCCTGCGTATGTGCACGTACGCAACACAACCAAACACTCTCAAGTGCTTGTAGGTCGGAGGCTTCCCTGTCCATACTTCCTCTGGCACTTTCCCACCAAGCCTCGTGTTAGGTGACCTGTTTATAAGATGAACGGCTGTCATAACAACTTCAGCCCAAAAACCATGAGGTAACGCAGCATGTGACAACATAGAACGGACCTTCTCCTGAATGGTCCTGTTCATCCTCTCTGCTGTCCCGTTTTGTGGAGGATCATAAGGAGTAGAGAGCTCCCTCTTGATGCATTTAGCACCACAAAAGTCCTGAAACTGTTTGGACGTATACTCTCCACCATTGTCGGAACGCAAAGCCTTCAGTGTTTTGCCAGTTTGATTCTCAACATGAGCAACAAACTTCTCGAACACTGAGAATGTATCACTCTTCAAACGAAGAGGATAAACCCACACCTTGCGTGTGGCATCATCAATAAAAGACACACAATATTTTGCCCCTCCCAAAGAAAGCTGAGGCATCTCACATACATCTGTATGCACAAGCTCTAACTGAGCATCTTTCTGTCCAAGAGCTTTCTTGTGGGGGCACTGGAGTTGCCTGCCATATATACAATGCTCACAAAACTGAAAACTTGAGAACTTTAGAGAAGGCAAGTAACCAAAACGAGACAATTGCTCCATTCCTTTGACACTCATGTGTCCCAACCGGCTATGCCACAGAGAGATTTCCGGCAGCTCGGTTGCATTTACATTAGCATGGTGACAAACACCTCCATGCATGAAGTAAAGAGTGTCCACCTTAGAGCCTCTGGCAACAACCAGTGAGCCCTTACTAATCTTTCACTTTCCACGACCAAATGTGGTAACATAATCAGCATCATCAAGCTGTCCAGTAGAAAGCAGGTTCTTCTTGATCTCAGGCACATGCCTGACATCATGGAGCATAAGCTATGAGCCATCTGAAAACACAAGCCTCACATCACCTCTGCCAAGAATCTTGCATGCATGGGTGTCACCCAAATAAACTACTCCTTCATTGCTAGCAGTATACCTGACAAACAAGTCTCTGCAACCTGTGACATGAAAGGAGGCACCTGAATCAATGATCCATGAGTGCATACCATGACCATCTCCAGCAAGAAGTGAATGGGCATCAAGTGAAGACGTGAATAGGACTTCATCCTCACCTGCATGTGACACATTGACTTCTTCAATCTTGACTCCACTTTTGCCCTTTGGCTTTGCATCTTTGGCTTCATCTTTGTCTTTGTCTTTTCCTTTGTCCTTTTCCTTTGCATCTTTGGCTTCATCTTCATCTTTGTCTTTGTCTTTTCCTTTGCCCTTTTCCTTTTGATCATTCTTCCATTTGTAGCATTGCTTTTTGATATGTCCCTTCTTGCCACAATAATGGCATTCCATGGAGCGGGACTTGCTCCTTCCCGTTCTTGGCTTTTACCCCTTTGCTGGGATCTCCCACGTGCATTCATTGCATTGGACTTTCCAACAGAGTTGTTTTTCCTGTTCATCTCCTCTTGAAGGAGAGCACCCTCCACATCTGCATATGACAGCATAGCATTTGAATTGCTAGTGGCTGTCCTGAATGTGTCCCAACTCTCTGGCAAAGTGCATAAAAGAATGGTGGCTTTGAACTCATCGTCCATTGCCAACTTTTGATTGATAACCTGGCTGACAACACCATTAAACTCATTTAGATGGGCTGTCATAGACGCCCCTTCCTTCATTTGAAGACCTATGAGTTTCTTCAACCAATACACTTTGCTTGAGGCACTTTGCTGGGCATACAAGTCCTGCAATCTTTGCCACATTCCCCAAGCTGTCTTCTCTTCACGAATGCTGAAAAGTAAAGAGTCTGACACAGACAACATGATAGTAGATCTTGCCAACTCATCCATATCTTCCCATTCTTCAGCAGTAAGAGAAGCGGGCATTACACCCCTTTCTTTGATGGGCTTGTGCTGCTTCTTCTGGAGCAACACATTATAGCACTGGGTTTGCCAAATGTCATAATTATGTGAGCCTTCAAGCTTCTTGATGTGAAGCAATGAAGAGCTCTCACCTGTGGTTGCCATAGCAATATGCAACCTTTGTCAATGCCTGACTCCCTGCAAGATGTGCAAAACACTGCACCAAAGCACACAAAGTGCTCACAATTGTTCTCCCAAAGTTTATCTCCCACTGCGGAAGCACAAATGCAACTCTACTCCCACTGTATGTGATTAAATCACCAAAATCTGGTTGCTGCAGATTTAGGACAGCACCTTAGATGTGCTCTGTTCCCCTTCAAAAGTACTGTACAACAGTACCAAGTGCTCACCAATGATGTACCAAATCTGCACCGGCAAGTACAGCAGCTGAAAATGAGCCTTTTCCTCACTCAAATCAATGTACAGCCATGCCAAAACTTGTACAAAGTTGTACCAAATCTGTACCAACAAGTACAGCATCAATAAATGCTCTCCTGGCTGTCCGAATGAGTGAAAATCAGACTTTTACAGTCCCCACCACTGCATACAACAGTCCCGAACAGAAATTGGGCAAAAGCCCCTTGACTGCAAGTGGATTTCTGAGGATTCAAGGCATAAAAGTCTTCCCTGCTGCTTTGCCAAGCTCAACAAGCATAAAATCTTGAAAAGCCCCTTGATTCAAGATCAATTTCTGATCATACATGGTACATTAACGCACATGAAGGCATCCAGAGTCTTCACAATGCTTCCCCCTGGCCACATATACATCCAATACATAAAAGCCCCTTGATTTACAGGCACATTGAGTGCTTGACAGGCATCAACACATTGCCCACCTGCATGCAAATCAACCCAATTGGCACAAAAGCCCTTTGATTTACACTGCAATTTCCTGCATTTTTGCCCCAAATGTGAGATTGCTCACATCATACAGCATGTATGAATGCCCAATGGCACAATTACATCAAAAGCCCCAAATTTTGACATCCAATTTCTTGCAAATTGATCCTGAATGTGACCAATGTCACCCAATGTTGCCAATTTTGCTCAAAAATTGAGCAATTTGGACCTGTACCTGCTCAATTGATGATTGTACCTGCTCAATTGATGATTGGACATGAAAATTCCAAAATTGAAGCAAATACCTCAGGCAAATTTCTGTTGCAGGAAAGGGGGGGTCGTGCTGATGCTACTGCAGATTTATTGTGCAGATGAAAGACTCCTCACGCGTGAGTATCCTCAAGCGTGCTGTAGAAGACTGCTGCGAGCGCTGCCCCTTGGTGTCTTCAGTGGCGGTAACGGTAAGCTGTGGCTGGGCATAGGTTCTCACGGTGAAGATAGAGTCAGACGACTCTGTCAGAGACACGTGTGTGGCCTAGCGCAGCTTCTCAGCAGCAGGTAGTTGTGACCGACTGTGAACGGGGTCTGGATGGCGGCGGCTTTAATATCGCTTCTGGTCCTGTGAGCGCACACACGCGCACAAGTGATGGTGATGGCGAGGGCAGGCCTGGCTCTGGCAATAGCTGCGGCTGCAAGTGACGATGGTGGCGAATTTTGCTTGTTTAAGCGCAGACAGGCTGGCGCACTTCTCCAATGCTCACACGCACAGGCTGTCGACCTTCAGCCTTGCGTGCTTGGACACACACCTGCAAGTCCTGCGCTTCACCTGATATCCAGTCGTCGCTGAAGCGAAGGGGCTGCAACACGTGGCCAGTTCTGCACACAGGCGACTAGTTCTGCACACAGGCGACTTCCAGCGTTGCAGCTCTGCCCGTGGCTCTTCCAGGTTCGCCGGCCCACTGTGCAACGACAGGCAGGATTTCACAAGCAAACACAAGCAAGTCCGTCCAGAGCAGATTTCGAAGGTGAACACAGGTCCATCCACAGTAGCTCGAAGGCGGACAGGTCCAGGCATTCCAGCAGGCTCTGATACCAGTTGAAGGGAGATTAAGAGTTAGGGTTTCATGTGGGAGACATACACAGAGAAGAAGAGAGAGAGAGAGAGAGAGAGAGACATATATGGGGATAAGTCAACTCATCAAGTGTATGAGTGTGTGACTCCCCTATCACACATGTATATTTGCACTAGTACACATAGTGCACTTAGTACATTAAAAGTACTAAGTGTACTATGTACTATAAAACTTATGGGCTAGTACACACTATACGGGTGGGCATAATGCCTTTACCCCAACATTGGCCATATATACATCGACCACATTTTTACATTGAGGTGCTTGATTGATCAGGCCAAGGCACGTGTCACCAGCCTGGACATTTCCCAGTATAAAAGGGGTCTGGTGGACTCCAGGATGTCTAAATATTTGGAAAGTACAAGCTTTGGGAATGGGGGATTATCCTAGAATACAAAGGACCACACTCCTAAAATTTAGGAGAGTTGCTATTTTTGGCCCGCTCCAATGGAAATTCTGTTCGCGTCATTACATGTGGAATTGAGCAGATACCAAGAGTTGGCAAAGTGCCTATGACAGAATGTCTACCAGTTGGGATATTTTTAGAGGTAAAGATTATGGAAGGACCCATCTCTTAGATTGGGACATGTGGCAAGAAAGTGGACCAAAGTGAGACAAGTGGCCTGACACTTGTTAGAAAATGGATCAAAATGAGACAAGTGGCCTCACACTTGTCACTTCAGCTATTGTGTGGCTCTCCACTTGTCATTGTAGCCTTCTCTTGCCATTTTAGCTCATGGGAGGCCCAAATCTATAAATTGGAGAGCTCTCTCTTCATTAATGGAGGCTCTCTTGCTGCACACTAGCCTCTACCACCGTTGAAGGCTTCTCTAATGATGGCTACTCTCTTTCTCTCTCTCTTGAAGGCTGCCCATGAAGAATACCGGCTGTTGGGGACTGTTTTGGAGGCTTCCATCGCGAAGAAATACTGAAGGCAAGGGTATTCAATCATTTATTATGATTTCTAGCCATTGTATGTGTTGTACCAGCATTTGTACTTGCTGTACCTGCTGTACCAGCCACCGTACCAGCTGTACCAGCCATTGTACTTGTTGTACCTGTTGTACCAGCCACCGTACCGGCTGTACCAGCCACTATACTTGCTGTACCAGCCACTGCACCTGTTGTACCAACATTTGTACTTGCTGTACTTGTTGTACCAGCCACTGTATCGGCTGTACCAGCCATTGTACATGCTGTACCGGCTGAATGGAGAGTTGTACTTGCTGTACCAGCTCTATTGCATGAAGAACCATGGTTTTTGGGGAAGAATCAGTACCCACACGGAGGTATATGGATTATATTGTTGGCTCGACATTTCTACAGCCTATGTTCCGACTCAGTTGCCTTGTGTTGGGCTGTGTTATGGCACTTGTATATGGATAATCCGGCATCTCCCGTGGGGAGAGTAAGGCCCTCAAAGCTTGTACATGATATTATTCTCCTTGGGTAATAAATACTCCAAGGGGGGGGGTC
Source organism: Cibotium barometz (assembly GCF_041138505.1). Classification (NCBI taxonomy): domain Eukaryota; kingdom Viridiplantae; phylum Streptophyta; class Polypodiopsida; order Cyatheales; family Cibotiaceae; genus Cibotium; species Cibotium barometz. Next base: position 47,619,205 of record NC_141088.1, read on the forward strand.
GGCCCATTCCGGCCTCTATGCGGTGTCACACGTGCAAGCTCCATTTTCAGCATTTGTGGATGTTTTGTCCTGCTTTATGTTTTATGCAAAGTGATGATGGATATGTGTTAAGGCTGTGGCCATGTTTAAATGTTTTAATATGCATTGATGGTATCAACAAGTGTGTCAAAGGCCCTAGTCCCCCGGGCACCGCTGCTACGAGTTACATTGGTATCAGAGCATAGGCTTTCTTGGAAGCGGAGGCTTCCTTCTATCAATAAGGAAGAGAAAAGATCTGGAGTGGGGACCACACTTACCATCATGCTGTTAAGCATGGCCAGCCGCTTCATAGCTTATGAAGCAAGAGCATGAGCAGTAGACAGCTTGTTGGTCTAAGGATTTATGAATTCACAAAATTTATCTTGGAAGTATGGAGTTGGCTTTATGTGCACACGTTTAGCACTCTGGATATTGTGGATTATATTATCAAGCTTACAGGCAAGCTATATGGAGAAATATCTCGGCCCTCGGGATATCTTAAGGATATGGTGAGGAGATATTTCTTTTGGCTTCATGACCAACCTGGCAAAGAACAGCTAAGTATACTTTGAGTTTGCAAAGTTGGTGCTTTGGCTATTTACTATGAAGCGTTTTTGATGTTCACTAACCCTTGTATAGCTATGCAAGGAGAAAGGTGTTGTTGTTTGCCTTGAGATGGTTTCAGGGAAACACTGTTTATGGCTCCCTTTAATGGGATGAATTCTTTTCATGGCTCCTTTTATTGGGATGGATTATATCTATGGAGATTTCTTTCTTGGACGAGATTTATATAGATATTGGGCTTCACAAGCAATTTCTATGGACGAATCTGTCTGAGTTTATAGAGAAGAAATCTTTGGATATCTCATGGATATGATGCTTTTATGGATAAAGTCCACCTCTACTCCAAGGTGTGTGGTTAGCACGGAGTATGTGGTAAGAGTTATGGTATACAAGGATTATGGTATACAGGTCTATGGATTCCTGGACTTCTTTTCTAGGAATTTGGATCCATCCTCAGGTTTATGGATTATGTTTATGGCTCCCTTTTACTGGGATGGATTATTCTTTTTGGCTCCCTTTATTTGGGATGCATTGGACTTATGAAACTCATGATTCACATACCCTGTGTAGTGTTCTCTTATCCTACGTGCTCTCTTGAAGATTGTTTCTACCATGTGAGGGTGGAACAATAGAGGGCAGATGGCAAGGAACATGGGCACTTCAAAGGGTAGTGACAAGCACAGTATACCCTGTGTAGTGTTCTCTTGTCCTACGTGCTCTCTTGAAGATTGTTTCTACCATGTGTGGGTGGAACAATAGAGAGCAGATGGAAGGGAACATGGGCACTTGAGAGGGTAGTGTGAGTTGGTGGCCGAAATGCCTATAAACTATGTGTAGCAGAAATGCGTATGGAACACCAGGTTATCTATGCCTGCGAGTGATTGTTTTCAGGACTCCTTGTTTAGCCGCCCTGTGTAGTATTTCTCTTGACCTAAGTGCTCTTCAAGATGTTGCTACCTTGCTTGGTAGAACATAGAGCCAATGGTAGAGAATATGGGCACTGAAGTCGGGCCGGGCGTCAAGGCAGCTCCTTGGTGATCTACATGGATTATGATATCTGGACTTATGGGACTGTTTTGTCTCGCCCATTTACTTGGGACATGGATTATGATATCTGGACTTATGGGACTGTTTTGTCTCGCCCATTTACTTGGGACATGGATTATGATATCTAGATTTATGGGACTGATTTGTCTCGCCCATTTATCTTGGGACATGATTATGATATCTGGACTTATGGGATTGTTTTTATCTCACCCATTTATCTTGGGACATGATTTTGATATTGGTATTATGGAGACTTATTTAGTCTCGCCCATTTCTTTGGGACATGGATTCTTCAGTTATATTGGATTTTTGAGACTTTCTCGTCTCGCCCAATCGATGGGACATGATTATATCTTGAATATATGGCTTGAAGCTTAAAGTTGCGGACAACTTTTAAGAAGTTGGGGAGGATGTCACCAGCCTGGACATTTCCCAGTATAAAAGGGGTCTGGTGGACTCCAGGATGTCTAAATATTTGGAAAGTACAAGCTTTGGGAATGGGGGATTATCCTAGAATACAAAGGACCACACTCCTAAAATTTAGGAGAGTTGCTATTTTTGGCCCGCTCCAATGGAAATTCTGTTCGCGTCATTACATGTGGAATTGAGCAGATACCAAGAGTTGGCAAAGTGCCTATGACAGAATGTCTACCAGTTGGGATATTTTTAGAGGTAAAGATTATGGAAGGACCCATCTCTTAGATTGGGACATGTGGCAAGAAAGTGGACCAAAGTGAGACAAGTGGCCTGACACTTGTTAGAAAATGGATCAAAATGAGACAAGTGGCCTCACACTTGTCACTTCAGCTATTGTGTGGCTCTCCACTTGTCATTGTAGCCTTCTCTTGCCATTTTAGCTCATGGGAGGCCCAAATCTATAAATTGGAGAGCTCTCTCTTCATTAATGGAGGCTCTCTTGCTGCACACTAGCCTCTACCACCGTTGAAGGCTTCTCTAATGATGGCTACTCTCTTTCTCTCTCTCTTGAAGGCTGCCCATGAAGAATACCGGCTGTTGGGGACTGTTTTGGAGGCTTCCATCGCGAAGAAATACTGAAGGCAAGGGTATTCAATCATTTATTATGATTTCTAGCCATTGTATGTGTTGTACCAGCATTTGTACTTGCTGTACCTGCTGTACCAGCCACCGTACCAGCTGTACCAGCCATTGTACTTGTTGTACCTGTTGTACCAGCCACCGTACCGGCTGTACCAGCCACTATACTTGCTGTACCAGCCACTGCACCTGTTGTACCAACATTTGTACTTGCTGTACTTGTTGTACCAGCCACTGTATCGGCTGTACCAGCCATTGTACATGCTGTACCGGCTGAATGGAGAGTTGTACTTGCTGTACCAGCTCTATTGCATGAAGAACCATGGTTTTTGGGGAAGAATCAGTACCCACACGGAGGTATATGGATTATATTGTTGGCTCGACATTTCTACAGCCTATGTTCCGACTCAGTTGCCTTGTGTTGGGCTGTGTTATGGCACTTGTATATGGATAATCCGGCATCTCCCGTGGGGAGAGTAAGGCCCTCAAAGCTTGTACATGATATTATTCTCCTTGGGTAATAAATACTCCAAGGGGGGGGGTCGGCCCATTCCGGCCTCTATGCGGTGTCACACGTGCAAGCTCCATTTTCAGCATTTGTGGATGTTTTGTCCTGCTTTATGTTTTATGCAAAGTGATGATGGATATGTGTTAAGGCTGTGGCCATGTTTAAATGTTTTAATATGCATTGATGGTATCAACAAGTGTGTCAAAGGCCCTAGTCCCCCGGGCACCGCTGCTACGAGTTACAGCACGGAGGCAACGGCTCTATTGTTGCTTTGTAGATTTCCGCAAGGCATTTGATACTGTGCCCAGAGGCGTCTCTTTTGGCGACTACAGACACTAGGCATACCTTTACATGATGTGGGGCATATACAGGCAATATGAGCAGGTCTTTGGGAGAGTCCGATGCCCAGGAGGGGCTTGTCCGACACAATTGCTAGCACCATTGGTGTGAAGCAGGGGTGCCCGCTCTCCCCCACGCTCTTTGGGCTCTATATTGATGAGGTGGTCGATTACATCACACAGGGAGGAGGCTCTCAGGTTGAGCTATCAAGTATTACTGTCCACGTTATGCTTCATGCTGATGACATCGTCTTGGTATCCGACACGCAGGTTGGGCTTCAAAGACACCTTGTGGCTCTTGATGACTTCTGCGCACTACAGGGTCTCACAGTGAACCTTGGGAAAACCAAGGTTATGATCTTCCACACCTCACCCACAGTCAGGAGCCACACTACTCTCACATTAGCAGGAGGGCGGGTCGAGGTGGTGAGCTCTTATGTTTACCTTGGCATCACATTTACTAGCTCAGCTGGATGCTTCTCCATGGCTCAGGCAGTCCGAGACAGAGTGACCCGGGGGTATGCAGCTCTTGCTGGCCTTGAGCATCAGTATCATCAGGCACATTTTCAGGAACCCCGCACGAAGGGGTGGCTCTTTGATACATTAGTGACACCAACCTTGATGTATGCAGCAACAGTTTGGGCACCAGGGCTTGCAGCCTCCACATGGGTACAGCTGGAGAGACCACAGATCTTGATGCTCTCGAGGATGATACGCAGCAAACCATCCGTCGCGGACAACATTGTTCGACCTGAGTTTGCTGCACCACCTATGGCAGTGGAGGCATTGTTCTAGACGATCTCCTTTATATACAGGATGAGGGAGATGCCCACGGAGAGATTATCCCGCCGTGCTTTTGAGGCATCCAAACAGCTGGGTGAGGCTGGACACACTGGATCTTGGTATGCACAGATGCTACAGTGGTTCTCACATCATGGGATAGACATTGAGCGGTTGCCACCTTTTCAGTATGATCAGTCTGCCTCACGGGGTTACCTCTCTCTCAATGAGAGGAACAAAGTGATGAGACAGGACATATGGCAGCGCTACATACAGGAGACATGGACAGCACCAGAGAGCCCACTACCACCGAAGATGCTTTATTATTACAGAGACCACTTTATGAGCATCTCAGGGGATGGGTTTATACAGCGACCGCGGTACATGGATGTATACATGCCACACAGCTCTCGCGTTGCTATTGGACAGCTACGAGTCTCATCACATCAGCTAGAGATAGAGGCTGGGCGAGCGGCACGGGTTCCCAGAGCTGAGCGGATATGCAAATTGTGCCACGAGGAGGTGGAGACTGAGGATCACTTTGTATGTAGATGTAGAGCCCACCAGGGGGTCAGAGATAGATATGCAGGATTGTTTGAGGAGCACTCTTCAGTGCATCAGTTGATGGAGGCCTCGGACCAGCGACAGCTTGGCAGACTACTACTAGAGCTTCATAGTTCTCGAGAGAGACTCCTCCAGACACCCGCTCCCACTAGGGGTGGGAGACAGTCCCAGCTCACAGATTTCTTCCAGAGAGCTATGCCAGTGCCAGCTGATGTACCACGTGGGGTGACCGCACAGAGAGCAGAGGAATTGAGAGCCAAGAGGAGACCTAGACAGACTGGATATAGAGCACCCCGACTCCGTCACCAAGAGATAGCAACTATCCGAATGAGACACCAGATGACACAGGAGAGGCTAGCTCGCTTTCATTCAGACTCAGGGTACATGTTCACGCCATTCACAGCCTCAGCATCGGCGATGTATGATATCTTATATCCCTCTTATGGCACTGGATGGAGTTAGACATACATTTGCATAGCATGCTTGTACTACCCCTTCAGCATATAGAGATGCATCTTGCCTTAGCACTCCATCCACATCCCCACCCCCCTTTATATTGTTTGTATATGGGCTCCACCACTCCATGATGATTCACAGTTGTATCCAGACACATGCACACTTTTTCTTTGCTTTCTTTTCTTCCGATGACCGGAAGAACACAGTTGTATTATTTTTTGTCTCATAGGCCGACTTTGGCCTCTCGTAGACTTTGGCATTCTCCTAGTAGAATAGCTCCATCCCCTCCCCCACTCATTGTACTTATTGCACACCCAGATTCAGCTTTTTAGTTCAGTACTTTTTCATTTTGTTGGGATGACAGAGGATACCCCATACAGGTACACCGATTTGTCTCATAGGCCGAGTTCGGTCTTTTGGAAGACATTAATAAAATCTTTCTTTCTTTCTCTCGCTCTCTCTCTTTGCTTCTCTGTTGTTCGCTTCGCTTCTCTCTCTGTGCCCCCTTTCCCCACCCACCTTCTCTCTCTTCGCTTCGCTTCTCTCTACGCCCGTTCTCTTTGTGCGCCCTCTCTCTCTTTGCTTCGCTTCTCTCTCTCTCTGCGGTTCACCCTCGACAAGCTTGTCTTTATGCTTTAGCAACCTATGAGGGATTTCATTCACTGAGGGCCCGTCTATACCCTCACACATTCATGAACCTCACGTGCCCAGAGATGTCTCTGAGTGGACACTTTTGTCCCCTCTTAGTACCTTCCCAGGTTTCCCATGTTTCGCATTTCCCATGTTACCCTTGATCTCTAGATCTATAGATCTTTAGATCTTTTCTCACTTTTTTTTGTTACACACCACTCACATTTGTACTTCATCTGACCAGATTATTGTAACTTTTGGTCTCGTAGGTCATTTTGGCCTTTCAAAGACGTTAGTACATATTTCATTTCCTCTCTCTCTCTCTCTCTCTCTCTCTCTCTCTCTCTCTCCATGTATGGTACATGATGGAGCTAGATAGATTGCATATCATGATTGTATACTCCATGCATATAGCTTTGCATTCTCCTAGTAGTAGAGCTCCATCCCCTCCACACCCAGATTCAGCTTTTTTTTATTCAGTGCTTTTTCATTTTGTTGGGATGACAGAGGATACCCCATACAGGTACTCCGATTTGTCTCATAGGCCGAGTTCGGTCTTTTGGAAGACGTTAATAAAATCTCTCTCTCTCTCTCTCTCTCTCTCTCTCTCTCTCTCTCTCTCTCTCTCTCTCTCTCTCTCTCTCTCTCTCTCTCTCTCTCTGTGTGCGCCCGTTTCTCCCCACCCGCCCTCTCTCTCTTCGCTTCGCTTCGCTTCTGTCTCCGTGCCCCCTTGCTCCCCACCCGCCCTCTCTCTCTTCACTTCGCTTCTTTCTCCGTGCCCCCTTGATCCCCACCCGACCTTGCTCAGGCCCCCAAGGCAGCAACATGCCTACCTGCTACTACTTGCCTCCCCACTTGCAGCTGGCCATCTATGGGGGCCACCAGCTGAGGAGCAAATTCAATACTACAAGGGGGACCCATTCAGTCCAACATGGACAGCTCGCCGGCAACAAGGACTAGAGGTGAGAAGGAGAGGAAATACAGCTCGATTTGGGTGAGCTCATAGAAGATCGGCGACCCCCATATCAAAACATGCCTGACCACCATGAGAGAAGTATGCAAATTGCAGGATACTGACATTGAGCACCTACAAAAGAAGCTCGGGGAGAACAAGGATAGTGATGACCTTGGGCATAGTGATGACCTTGGGCATGAGTTGCGTGCCTCCATGCAAGAGGAGACGGATTGGTGGAAGGCAGACATGCAGGCATACATGGCAACTCAGCTAAGCAAGCTGCAGGAGGAAATGGTCCAAATGTTGGACGCAAAAACCAGCCACCACACCTCACTAATCACGGAGCTGGAGGCCCAAGTCGCCACCCTTAGAGTGGAAAAGATTAGGAGTAAACCATCAGTGCCACATGAGATTGTGCGGGCAGAGATGGGCGCTGCACCGATAGTCACAAAGGCTCTATTCCAGACAGTGATATACTGGCATAGGCTATGGGAGCTTCCACTTGATAGATACCCCCGGCTAGCCTTGGAGTCCTCGAGACAGTTGACACTTGAGGGAGATACAGAGTGCTGGTATGCACAAGTAGGCACTTGGTTTGGCATGCACGGTATGCATATGGAGGCACTCCCCCCCTTCCACTACTACAGCATAGAGGCCCCATCATTTGCTCTCACCCGCACAGAGCGGAACAGGGTTATCAGGAAGGACATTGTCAGACTGGATACTCAGAGGACATGGAGTTCACCTAGTCGTCCACTGGGGACAAAGATGATAAAACCGGTCTATGGACACATAAAGCGGTAATTCATTCACAAATAACCTGGACTTACTGAGACACACATTCACAGAATCCTCGCTCCCTCGCTCAACAACACATTGGCCCCGAAGTCCGGCGCCCCTTGCGGTATTTCTTTATTGTTAAAAAGTTGGAAATTACAAAGCACAAGTGCAACAAAGCACTCTACTTGCATCAACTGAATTTTACAAATTCTAGGAGAAATTTGCCAGCATAACTGCAGTAAAACTGTTCCATAACATCTCAGAATGAATCCCAACTGACAGGCACACTTCCATAGGCATCAAGCTACCCAATGGAGTCCAAAACATCACAATTCAGCTTGCTGTAATTTTCTGCACAGGCCTGTTTTCAGCTCTGTTTTCAGCCCAAAATAACCCTTGTACTGTCCTGAAGGACTAAAGCAAAGTCCTACTGCATTTTGGCATCAACCGGGCAACATAACAGCCCAAAAACAGCACCTAAACAGTGCTGAAACAGCATTGTTTTGAAGAGGTTATTACCCTCTTCTGTCCCTGCTTTGGTGTAGGAACCAACTACACCTGTTCCTGTTCAAGGAGGCAACTAGCCTTTGCATAAGGTAGTTGATAGGGCATATGCACCACTAAAGATAGAAAGAATTAACACAATATCAATTGGCTACAACTTGGACAAAAACTTCACAATGTGAAATTTGCATGTCCGTTAATAAATGCTTGTCAAAATCCTCTCTCCCCCATAGCATAGGGCTGCATACAGGGTGGTACAGCACGCCATCATCTTCATCTACTTTCACTCACACACACAGGGACTGCAGACAGGGAAGGACAGTTATTTGTCATCATCATCTTCTCTCACCACAAGTGGGTGGTGAACCATTCATAAACGTAAGTGTGGGACTTGCTGAAGGCTCCTCTTGATACAACACCTATATACATAATGAAAAAGCAAGGGTGGACCAGTTGAGTGACCAAATGGTGGCAGAGACAGCACCCAAAATAGTATTCAGCACTAGGATGGAAGGCGGCCAGCAGCAAAACAACCCGCCAATAGAGAGGGACCACAAAAACTGTCCATACAGTGTACGGCTTACTAAATGGCTGGTCGTACAACTAATTCAATGCCAAGTTGATCTTCGCTTGCGGCAAACTGGAGCTCATCGCCCTTTGCTTGCTGATCGATATGTGCTTGGAATCACAATCGAGTGTGTGTAGCACCAGTAGTGAGCATAAACGATGGAGAGGTAGGCGTGTAGGAGAGAGAGAAAAAAGAGAATTTCCTGAGAACCACACATACATGCAAAAAGTAGGTGGCCAACTACTTGGGCCACCCACGTGGGGTGTCCACCACACTTCTAGGCCACCAAGGTGCACAACAGGGTGCCCACTGGGTTGGCCCGGGCACTTGACAAAAAATGTCCACCCGTTTTTTATAAATGTGAACCTACAAAGGTTATAAACATTACAAAGCATTTTAATACAATAATACAAGAGTTTTTGAGTGCACTTACCACCTGTTCACGTGCCACAACACATCGGAATACAAAGCAATCGCACACTTCACGATAGGTATCCCAATCCCATGAACTAGACATTCACAGCAGGCACACACACAAAAACAGCTCACGCGAGAATAGTTTCACACATGCAAACATGTGTGCATGTGCACTTTGTTATCAGCAAATCTCCCAGTTATGGAACAAGTACAGCACTGGAATTTCAAGGTCACAAGTCTGGCACATCGGAATGCGCAAGACTGGGATCCCAAACACTCAGATCCACACACTGGCCATAATGTTCGGATAAGGAAATTTGGATTCTTTCTTCTTGCCACACACGGGCACGAGCAACTGGTAAGGACCATTTGGGTGGCCAACTGGTGACAGTAGCATGTTACAACATACAACTCCAATAGTTGAGTGCGGAGTCTACTTTAAAGGAGGGAGTATATTATGATCCCAAAGGTCATAATGTGGCTAGCGTGTAATTTGGGGCTACGCTTAAACTTAGGGCCACCCATAATCATACACACAAGGATTTAGTAACTTATGGGTGCTTATTGACAAGGGTTAATGTGAAAAGCTATAACAAGTTATATATATTAGTAAACATGCTTTCTTGCATTAGTATTAACCCAAGCCTATATACATTACATGCTCTGCAAAAGTGTGCTTGCATTAAAGCTAATTACTCTACTATTTAACGTTAATTACTTTGCTAGTTAACGCTAATCACATGAACTAATCACTTAACTACAAATACACATAGAAGAGGTGAGATAGACCTAATCTACAAAGCCCTTCTAATGATCTTGAGCTTGCCTCTTGTTGCTCCTTACTTGGACTGCAATTAATGTTACCTGTGTTGCGGAAACGTTCTTCGATAATTGCTAATTAATGCTTATTTCTCTACTAGTTAATGCCAATCACATGGCCTAATCACTGAACTCCAAATACACTCACAAGATGCAAGAATCAAGACAGACCTAGCCTACAGACTACTACATACATTGCAAAAGATGAATATGTACGATGCTGTTTTAGACTGCGCATTGATGCAACATCTGGAAAAAGTTTTTATTCAAGTTGTTCCGGGTAAGATCTGGCTCCCAAGAAGTGCCCTTTTGATGATCCTCAACTCACCTCTTGCTCATTGGTAACCCAAACCCTATTATTTATAGGCAAAATTCTTGTCCAACTAACTCCACTCAGCCAGCCTTTTGCATATTTGGCCTAACGTTTAGTGCAACTCAATGAAAGAATCCTTACTCATTGGTCTCTAGAGGCTTATGCCATGGACGGGCAAGAATGCTCATCCATCCTCCTAGCAAAGCAATGAGGGGGCCATTGGGACAGGCCTTCACTAGTGTAAAGGGCCTGATAAATCTAGAAACCAACCATGAAACAAACTCCCACAAAATCTTTTTAGGTAGATTGATATTTGAAGTGAACAGCATCATAAGGGAATGTAAACAATGAAGAAAACCATACATCGTTTCATTGTCTTTAACCTTTGTCTGCATAAAACAGTCATATATAAGGCCAGAAGCATTGTATGACCAGTGTATGTTCCATATTGTATTGTTATTACCTTCAGTTGCTATCCCCTTACTACTACTTATGAAACCCCACTTCGAACATATCACAGACATGTTGCTAAGAATTCAAGGAAATAATGAGACTTGTGACAGCATACAAAAGAGCAAAAAAATCTGTGCATACAATGTAGCCTAGTTAGCATCAAAATCTGCACATATTGCAAGTTAGAGCAGGAAAGTTAGAACTTTCACCTTAGTTCCAAAGGGCCCGCGGGAAGGTTCAAGGTCAAAAAGCTTTTTACCCTGTAAGAACGTGTGTAGAAGTTGTAGAAGCCTGGGTGAAACAAGAGAATGAAGTATGGCTAGCACCAAGGCGGAGGCCACACACCTGCCGTTCTGCCAAGAGTTCCTGAAGTTCAACACCAGTTGCGATGCCAAGGTCCTCATCAGCTTCCAGCAGTTCTTCATCTGTCATCACAAGATTTTATGTGGCGCACTTGCAAGCATGTCACTGCATGTCATAAACAACTCTGAGAGGCTAAATCGAAACCCTAAGCATTACAAACGCGTGTAGAGAAACTCCAATATTACGTGATTTCTGAAAGAGACGACTTTGGGAGGTCAGACCAAAACCCTACTCAGGATCTTTCTTCCTCGTTTTCTGAGGAGGGGTCGAATGGCAAACAGCATTGTCAGTTCTAGGGTTTAAACAGAAAATAGAGCAATTGGACGATCGATTCCAGCAAAGATGCTTAAGAAAAATCGACAATCTTGCTGTTGCCATTCCAATGTACTCTGAGACAGAAATGAAGGTGAGTCTGTGTACCTTCAGGGGGACCTTCGGTGGGATTTAGGGATTGGGCAGATAACCATCTGTGGCAGAGAGGAGACGGTTGATCAGGGAGAGGCCCGAGCCATGGATGAAGGGGTCGGCGAGACGCGGAAACGGAGGGCAATGCCCGCGACGTGTTGCTGAGGAGGGGCACAAGCCTTCTGCAGGCAGACCTCCACATTTTCGCTGGATATGGCTGTAGCAATGAAGACGAAGACGATCTCTCACAGCAGAAAACCCTACTACAGCCTCTGCAAATCGTTATTCATTCAATGGAACCATTACAATTGCGAAAAAAAAAATGTTCTCTAGAAGGCAGAGGCTAAGGTAGGTGTTAAAAAGAGTGGTGGGCCTATTGTTCCTCCAAGGATGTTAGTGATGAAGAAGGTAGGTATTGAAAAGAGTGGTGGGTCTATTGTTCTCGTAGGTCTTAAAAAGAGTGGTGGATCTATTGTTTTTAATGCAAAAAGTGATTTAATTAGTGGTGGATCTATTGTTCCTCCAAGGAGACACACTGTGGATGTTAGTTGATGAAGAAGGTTCCTCCAAGGAGACATGGTGTGGATGTTAGTGATGTAGAAGGATTACAAAACGAAGACCAACAAATAATTCTTACTCCTCTTTACATAGAGGAAACTCTTAGTTGGATTACAAATTGATGACCAGTAAATAATTCTTACTCCAAATATCCTAAAGAATTCTAATTTCTCAAAGTATGAGGATTTGAGGGGCATTGAAGGGGTTAAGGATCATATTAATCTCAAAGAGGGCTCCAAACATGTAGTCCAAAAGTTGAGGAGATCTATGAAGGAAATTTCAAACTTACTTGCTGCCTAAACATTTTATTTTGTTAAGTTCATCACAGCTTATGCCTTTTCTTGCAAAGAAAATATAGCCTCATGGCCATTTGTTCAAATGGCCAATGACGCTTCAGGAGGAGTATGATTTCTCTTTTCTCTCATTAAGGGATCTACTAGAGCTACACTAGCTAATCTTCTCACTCATAAGGAGATCTGGGAAGAAGTGCACCCTAAGGCTAAGGGTAAGATCTCTCCTCCATCTTTCAACAATCCAGGGAGCACACGTGAAAGGTGCACATGTTTTTATTTTTTGATGGGGCTTTTACACAAGGAAAGGGTAAGGGCAGTATTGGAGTAGTACTTAAGGATTCAAACTCTAAAGTGGTTGTTGTAAAAGAGGCTAAGATTATAAAAGATTTCATCACCAACAATGAAGCTGAATATATGGCCTTATTATTTGGGCTTTAAAAATGTGTGGATCTTGGAGTTCAATCCTTGGTGAGATCAAAGGTGATGCTTTCTTGGTAGTAAAACAATCACAAGGTAGAGATAAACTATTAAATTTTTATATGATTAGGTAGTTAAGAAGCTAACCCAAATTCTACATAGGGTCATTTGCTTTATACCAAGGAACGATAATGTTGAGGCTAACTTATTTAGCTACATCAAGTCTTCAAGATGATGCTCAAGTGATGGTGCTTAGTTTTTCTCCTTTTTAAATGGAGAGTATTGAACAAGGAAAGATACCTCTGGTTTAAATAAATCACAAACGTAATAGTTTCTTAAAAAGTAAAAGCTTACACTATGTTGGATAAAGTCATGTAAAGACAAGGCACATTGATGGTGTTTTGAAGGGAGTGTCAATTACCACGATGAAACTAAGAAGATCATGGAAGCATATCATGAAGGTCTTTATGGAGGAGGCCACTCCAAGAAAGATCTTACTTTGCAAGGTATTACATGCTAAGTATGCATAAGGACGTCATACTTTGGTGTAGGCCTTGTCACACTTGTCAATGTTTTAGCAAATATGTCTTACGAAGTGGTCATATGCATCCAATCATTGCCTTTGGACCTTTTGAGAAGTGGGGGCTAGACTTTATTGGACCTCTACTAAGGTCTTCTTCAAGGAAGGGATATGTTCTTGTCACTAGCTAATGCTAAAGAGGAGACTAATTAAATCATTTCTAATGGACATTATACTCATTTTAGATGCCCATTAGAAATCCTTTCTGATAGGGAACCTGGCTTTAGAGGGACTTTTTAGAGGGATTTATGGCATGACTCAAGGTATAACATAGACGCTCTTCTCCTTGTTACCCTCAATGTAATGGTCTTGTGGAGAAGACCAATGCCATTATGTGTGTATCATTTCAATGCTAACTCAAGAGGAGAAGAGAGATTGGGATCAATGGTTGTCTTTTGCTTTGTGGGTATATAAAACTACTTTTACAGAAACATTAGGATTTACTCCTTTCCAGCCTAACATATGGTTTTGAAGTTGTGTTTCCGGTGGAGCTAGAAATCGAGTCTCTCGGGCTCTCAATGTAGTGGGGTTCGGGTGATTCTGGGGGAGTACAACAAAGACTCACTCACAACTAGAAACCATGGATGAAAGTGGGGATGATGCTTGGATAAACTTTCACTCTAGCCAGCAGAAGATAAGGGAGACATTCAATGATAAAGTAAAGGCTCACTAGTACTCAGGTATGATAATAAGTTAAACAATCCTTATGATGCTAAGTTCATGGGTAGGTGGGAGGGTTTGCCATTCCCCACTTATCCAAATCCATTGTGGTTTTACCAAAAACCATGGTTTATGGCCTTAAACAAAATAACTTTAAACCTAATTAAATTAATAAATGTGCACACCTTAGACATGGCCCTTGTTGAATTAAAATTTTCCATAGAAACCTTGATCATTTTATTTCAATTAATTTTACTAGGCAAGGTAATGGTCTAATTTATTTTTAATTTCCTACTTACCTTTCAATATCTTGATCCTTGGTGAGTGTGTAGAAAATGTGCACTTGCGCACTTGGGGTCATGGTTGGGGAATTTCTCTTGATATTTTTGCACATGGGGAATACCATTTCTATTTGAAAAAGGCTATTGTTACTTTATTTTAAAAAAAATCAAAGTCTTGAGAATTTTTAACAAAAACAATCAATTTCTCATTTTATCTCTTTTGAATTTACCAAGTATGGGTATAGGGATCTTACATTCTCCCCCATTTAAAGAACTGAGATGTTCTCATCTCAATCTTGTGAATTAGGAATAGTCTTTGGCTAGCTTCCCCTCCTTCTCTAGGTTGCATCTTCAACAGGGAAGAATTTCCATTTTACTAGAGATATTCCCTTGAGATTCTATTCCTTGGAGGTTTTTCTTTAATATCCAAGATCTTCTCTAGTTCTAATTCTATATGTCCTTGAACTGGCATGATGATCTGATCATCCTCTTAAACGTGCTTAAGATTCGAGTAATACTTCTTCAATAGGCTGAAATGAAAAATATTAAGGACTTTAAGATGGGAAGGAAGAAGAAGCTCAAATGCATGATCTCCAATCTTCCTTGTGATACACTAACTTTTTGCTAAGAAAAGTAAGTGTACATTTTTCACTAAACATATCGAGTACTTGGGCTTTATAGTGTCAAAGGATGGAATCTAAGTAGACCCAACCAAACCTGTTGTAGATTATCAAAACCAAGCACTATGAAGCAAGTCATAGGATTTTTGGGTTTGACATGTTTGTATATAATTTTTATACCCAAGTATACAAAAATAGCTTACCCGTTATGCACTTCTCAAAAAGGGAGTCCTATTCAAATGGTGAAATCCACCTTAGTTCTCAAATTACCAAAATTTGACGAGACATTTGAAGTAAACATGCAGGTTTTCAAGTGGGAGAGTCCTAACTCAAGAAGGGCGACCAATTGCATATGAGTCTAGGAAACTCATACTACAATAGAGAAACTTTGTAGTGTATGATCTAGAAACTACTTATAATTATGCATGCCCTAAAGATATGGATACATTACTTAATTGAATAAGCTTGGAGTAGATCTTCACTCAAGACACATAGAAGATAAATGTTGACAATCTAGGAATTTGATTTTAAACTAAAATATAGAGAAGGTAAGGGCAATGCAATAGCTGATGCACTCAATAAAAAGGCTTTATTGCTTATAATCTCAATGATTTTTATTTCTTTATTAGAGGAGTTTAAGGTAAAGATCACTTTAAGACAAAAAAATTATGCATTCCATGTTACCCTAGATTCCCTTGAGTATGATGTCGTCCTTGATGGACAGAACTTGGATAGGTGATTCGTTGTATTCACTAGATGAATCCATGCAAATAGTCACCTTCTTGAACACTCCTGCAGGCAACGTATATTTGCTATTACAAGAGGAAAAGACCTTGCTAGAGTTGGAACTTCCAACATATCTTATTGAAAAGATCCCTAGGATTTTGGTGGGATTGAAAATTTCAAATAAAATCACCACAGCTCAAGCATAACTTTATCCAACACGAGAACACAATCTCATAACCCTCGAGCTATAGGATTTGTTAGGTCAACCAAGACTCACGACACATCCTATAAGGATTACCTTTACACAAGACTTGAACATGCCATGTTTGGGGTACTTTGAACATACAATGTATATTGAAACTAACCCCCTTACTTGCAAGTCTTTTGTGGTTGATTGTGTTGGAAGTAGATTTAATCTTGGGGCATGAATGGACTATTATTGCCCAAGCACCACTCTTCTTTGCTAGTGATGGAGTCATGATGGTCAATGACAAAAAGTTGACAATACCATACTACAAAAGGAAGAGGATCTAACTTTAATGGATATCTATGATGCTGAACGCAAACGGATACAAGCCTCTTCCACAAAAGCCCCTCTACACAATGACCTACCATTTGCATCAATGACCAACTCTGATAAAGCATCTACTCCTTTAACCCCACCCTCACCTACGAAGTTCGATACCAAGAGCTTGCAATCAATATCTATTCCTGAAGAAGTTTCCACAGCCAAACCATCTATCTCTAACAAGGAACTCAAAGGAAAGACCTCGGATCCTATGCATATTCATCCGACAAACCTCACCAAAGGAGACAGCCACATGCTCAAAGGACTTGTCATCGACAACCACTCATCAACAATACCCATGAGTCTCAAACCTGCAGCCTCAGTACGCCAACCAAAGTTAAGGAGGGCCCCAAACCTTCCACATCAACCCTAAAGAAAACTACACCAAAACTCCCACAATCATGATATCTTACTAGTATCAAAATGTGGGTGGAGAAGCAGCTACTTGTAGCTCTAGGCTACTATGAAGGTGCCAGTCAAATTTGGGTGCCTTGACAATCAAAACCTCTTCCCTTAACGCAGCACTTGAAAGCTAAGAAAAAAGAAAAGTACTCCACAACACCGTTCACAAAAGCCTATGCGAGTTCCTCAAAGAACTCCACCAATGCAACAAGTGTGGGTACCAAAAATAATGCTGCATGCACAAGGGTGCTACCAAAGAAATACCAAAGCTTGGGTCCCCAAGCACATCACAAAGTCCCCTAAGCTTTCACAAAGAAGAAAGCCTAAACACTAAGAACGTCAGTCACACCAATTTACAGTGTTAATCAAAGATGGGTGCCTGTGCATGTACTTCAACAACAAGGATACTATGATGGTAATTCCATCATATGGTTGCCAAAATCGAACAATGTGAAAAAAACCTCACCACCAACATCAATCCCAACAACTTTACCTAAAGTTCGGCAAGAATGGAGGCCCAAGCAACGACAAGCAAATAACTCAACAACTCTCAAGCATTCAGCACCAACACAAGAGCGATCTTTGAAAGGTACATGGGATGCCATGCACCATGTCCATGACCATGTCCATGCACATACATACATGACCATGCATGGAAATGCATTTCTACACATTAGCACCATGAGTTTATCTAGGCCCAAGGTTCCTGTTGCAATACTCTCGAGGCTCTTAATATACATGTGCAAGGATAACCAAGCTTGGCTAAATAAAACTTCATAGGGAGGAGGATAACCAAGCTTGGTTATAGATTATTAGGAAGGACCTAGAAAACAAAATGCTACTCTAGCTATGTTGGGCTTGTACTATTAGCAAGAGCTACTTCCTTGTTTGTCCTAACCATGGAATTTGGTTTTTGGATTGTTTGGCCACATCTTTTCCTAGATTTATGCAATATTCAAATGCTTCTCTGTACAATTTGGTTTGATCTCATGTGTTATAGTTTGGTAGTCTTGGAAGTCAGACTATATTCTAGCATCTCTATATTCTTCTCGTATAGGAGCTTTTATGTAACTTAGTGCTTTCGAAGAAACTCATATAGTGCTGTATGATACGTATTTCCCTTTCAAGAGTATCTCACTTTAACAACCTTAAAAAAGCATCCCAAGATGCTTTACCTTATTTATCATACTGTTTTGTATGGTCAAGGTATTTTCTAGGTATTCTACAATTTATAGATCCACTCACATTTTTATGAAGGTTTGATTCTTACAATTGCAATCTCATGTGATGGTTATATTTACATCATTTGAGGCTAAGTATGGCCTTTGAGACCCAATCAAAAAAGCATAATAAGAGATTGAAAATGATGAATTGATTATGTGCAGATTAATATCAACATAATGGTTACTTTTGCTGCACAATTGTGGCTTCCTAGTTTAATATTGAAACTAGATAAAATCTACACACATGTGTAGAAAGGCTACAATCAAGAAAAAAGAGAGGCATTTATACGATGGCCTATGAGTGTGTGTGAGAGAGAAAGAGAGACGGGGGAGGGGGCTCTCTTGCAGAGAAGAGAATTAGTGATGTCAAGAGAGATCAAGAGAGGAGGGAGGGCTAATTAGATATAGCCTACACATTAACTATTTTTATAAGCACTTCTTTAAGAAGAGTTATATTCCCTATTTTTAGCAAATTATTGGATGTTGGTGTTTATATAAGAACAAGGATTTTTCCATCCATTAATGAATCTAATAAAAATGGTGGATTAAAAATTGATGAAGCGTCTTAAGGGCCCCTCGACAAAGGAGCATCTTCAAAGGATCAAAACACACCTTCCTTTTTTTGAAGGTGTTTCTTTATGTGTCCTTCCACCACAAAAACTGCCAAGCACACAAGTCTCTTCCTTACATTTTACAAGTTTTACAAAGAAGTGATTACAACATATTTATGACTAAAAATTAGGAAGCAACAACCAAATGCTAGATGTTATCACAATTTAATACACACAAAGATTCATTTGATTAAAAAAATATCTTCACCTTATCTAATTGAGAAAAAGGTTATTATATATCATGTAAACTTTGAGGTAGTTTATCTTTTAAACTTTTCCATGTCACCTCAAATTCATCCCAATCTACACTTTTTCAAAACCTTAAAGACTTTATTCGTATCTTTTAAACTTAACACATATTCAAATCAAGAGCTTACCTTAGCCTTGCCAAATCATTTGTCATTGTGTCTTGCCTTTGGGCTATAATGTGGATGTGCTAGCTCATACACTCCATTGTCACACCGGAATGCTCCATGGATATAGGGGTGAAGGAAGAGCTTTCTATGCCGAGATGGAGGCAACAAGATAATAGCCTTTATAGTGGTTTTCTCTCATAGAAGGTGGATGAAAAAGAAGCTAATGAGAGGGAGAAACCTACAAGCAAACCTAGTCAAGCAAGTAAACCATCTAGCATGCAAGAAAGAGTAGAATAAAGAAGATCTCACAAGTATTCTATTGCACGGGAAGGAATGGGTATTGCTTATTGTCAAAATTGGCTTATATGCAAGTGACTACTAGTGTTTAGAGAGTAGGTCGACCAAAGCTCTTCTCCCCATGGAGATGGATATTTATTGGTTGCTTCACTATGTTGAGGTCATGGATTCACATGAGACCTACACCAGACACTCAGAGCTAACCTAAACAAGATCAATCTTCAAGCCAAGACCAAAACTCTTCTCCCCATGGAGATGGATCTTTATTGGTTGCTTTACTACGTTGAGGTCATGGATTCACATGAGACCTACAATAGACACTCGAAGCTAACTTGAACAAGATTAATCTTCAAGCCAAGACCTACACTAGCAGAACTAACCTAAATAAGATCAATATTCATATGAGACCTACACCAGACACTCATAGCTAACCTAAACAAGATCAATCTTCAAGCCAACACAGTTGCCAAGAATGTTGACGAGATTATGAAAAGCCCATGAGTAGTCCACGAGCTTTGAGAAGGCCAAGTTCTATCGTGCCGTCAGATGTAAGCTCAACAAACATTAAGGTTGAGGTAGAGGAGGAAGAAAAACTCAAAGAGCTCACTAAGCCTCAAAAGAAGATTTGAGGCAAGTGCTCGAGTACTAATTTCCATAACTACAATTGTTAGGCTACTTATTAGTCATAGTCTGCTTTTGGATAAACCAACTCAAGATTGACACCACTAAATGTTTTGTTTAAGTGCTTCT
Organism: Cibotium barometz; assembly: GCF_041138505.1. Lineage (NCBI taxonomy): Eukaryota > Viridiplantae > Streptophyta > Polypodiopsida > Cyatheales > Cibotiaceae > Cibotium > Cibotium barometz. The sequence continues at coordinate 47,639,085 of NC_141088.1, forward strand.
TTTGTTTGCGGGAACCTTGAAGTTCTTGGTCCTTCTCTTTGCTCCACTAGAGCCATGCCCAAAAATAGAGCGATTTAATGCCCCCTCTTCATGAAGTTTATGGTAGTGTTTATAGAACCAGTTGGTGAATCTAAAGGCCGAAGGATTGTGGGCTCCTCACATCGCTAACTTGAGAGCTAGTTTGGGCTTATTTTTAGAGCTTTTTGAGATTTTTTAGAATTAATGGGGATTATTAATGGTTCTAATCCTAAAAAAACCATAGTTTTCAAAAAAACTTGGTTTCATCCTTAAAAAGCCACGTTTCAAAAAATTTATATATACATGTATATACATACATATATGTGTGTGTGTGTGTGTGTGTGTGTGTGTATATATATATATATATATATATATATATATATATATATATATATATATATATATGTATGTATGTATGTATGTATGTATGTATGTATGTATGTATGTATACATACATACATACATACATACATACATACATACATACATACATACATATATGTGTTGAGATATCGAGCTCCTCTAGTGAGGCAGTGGACACTGATGACCCGCTTGGGGGATAGGCTCCACACTTACACCACTGGCATGGTTGGTGAGATCATGGGTGATATGCGGCCAGTGGGATGACAGGCTGTGTGACAGCCATTCTAGAGACTGGCATAGTTATAGTGCAAGCTCGTTTAGTTGGGTTCACACTATAGAGAACCCTAGTATGTATTTGGTTGAGTACCTTTTCATATGGTGGGTACTCTTATCTTTGTATATGGTGTGTTGAGTGTTGTGTGAAGAAGAAGAAGATTTTCAGTCTCTCACCTTGTGTGTTCTCTTTTAGGGTTTTGTGAGTGTGTGTGTGCTTGCAAGAGCTCAAGCCCTCTTCCCCCCTGCATCTTTTCATCTCATGCAATCATAAGTACACAAGCATGGAAGAGGCACAATGCTAGAATGCTCTTTATCCTCACTCTCTCTCAAGTCACAAGGAGAGAGCTCTCAATAGCACAAAGGGGATTGTGTCTTTTCATTATGAGAAAATGCCTTATATACAATTAGCTCTTATTCACACTTGGATGCCCAAAACTTACTAGGCCTTGGGTGGCCAATATCTCATAATGTACAACCTTTATAGTGCCTTTTCATGACACTTATTAATGTCCTCAATCGAGGATCATGTTATTAATCCAAAATGGGATTGACATCCCCCCCTTCCTGATGTAGGTTCTATCCTCAGAACCTGTTACCGAGATCGGAAGACCTGGTCATCGAACTCAAGTTGGTAGAAATTTTGTTTGGATTGGAGCTACCAAAGAGTGCGACAGAATGCTGAGTGTGACTTCCAAAATCCAGTGTCCACCATGTCTTCAAATGTAACATGCATGTAGGCTGGAAGACATCGTTAATCGGTGGTAGTACAACATTAATCCTCTATTTGAAGGCCCTTGATTCATGTCAAACTTCAAGTGCTCTGCTTCAAAGCCATCGTAGGTTTCTTTTGGTTGATCTATTAGCACCACCAATAATTTCATAAACCTGACACTTGCCACAATGGCGGGATTAGCTATTCTTCGCCATGCTCTGATCCATGTAAGCATCTACTGTCTTTGTTCTTGAATATGGCCAAATGTTGCTGGTGTGAAGATAGGGAAGTTGTAACACACATGGGAGTCCCTGGCCTCTTAGAATTCCTATGGCGTCCACCTTCTCTTGATAGGCATGTACAATGGATCTACCCTCATTGTTGGTGGCACGCTCATGTATACTTGGCTGTATTTTGGAACTGACAGAAACTCCTTCCTCCATGTGGGTTGGATTCCAAAATCTATCACTTGTGGTTGTTCTTCATTAGTGATGATGCTGGCGTAGCCACCTCTTGTGTGCACAGGATGTGTCGTTCCATCTCCTAAAACAGTAGCTGATCATGAATGTGACAATGCAAATTTCTAGCAAGTCAACCAACTGAGGATTGGCGAGCCTTGTGTGTTTTGCGACATTTTCTCACATGTACCCTCTCCCACCAAAGGAAGTAATTCTTCTAAGTCGAGGTGTGGGGCATGGAGAGGGTATGGTACATAATGCTGTCTTATTGGTGTGACTGCAGAGTATGCCTCTGGCGTGATGTGGCGGGTAGGGTCGAATGGAGCAATCTGCATGAGAACTTTGAACATAAGTTTTGGCTTTAAAAGCGGATTGCCTGCTTGAATAAATTACTCGTACTTTGCAGCTGTCAAAGAATCTAAGACATTATTTTCAGTGAAAGGCACAATATTATCTTGTATAGTGAGATTGCGTAGCTCTGAGGTTGCCGTGGTGGAGATGGGTTAGGTGCCAGTACCTCCTCGGGGGTGAGTGTTAGTGGGAAAATCTAGCTTGGGAGGAGAGAAAGAAGAGTAAATATAGTCAGCTTGGGAGGATTTAGTAGGTGGCACACTTGGATAGGGATTGAGAAGCTTACTGGCTATATTAGAATATACAGGGTAAGTGGATTTTGAATGTGAAGAGGGACCTTCTTCTTGACCTTGACCGGTGCTAGGGGGTGGGTGGCTAGGCTTATGGGCTTTAAAAAAGTTTTGTATTTTGAGAATTTCTTTATTTTTGATATCAGGGTAGTTTATGTGAGTGGCATCAAAATTATATTGTACATTGGTGAGCATAGCTTCTAAATGCTTGTGGATATTAGTATAGAGTTTAAGTATGCCGACAGGGTGATATAATGTAGACTCACAAAGATTCAAATGTTGGTGAGTGTTGTACACCTCCAGTCACCCATGACTGATAACCCACTATTGATAAGTATTTGCTACCACCTCGTAGTTGGCTGACGTCTTTGGTATGCCATCTGGAACAAATAGATCAAGTTTTTTGATACTGTTGTCCAAGATTTTTGAATTTTGGTGTCACGTGCTATCCTTGAATGAGACTCTTCCAATATGGTTACGAATTCATCCTCTCTTACGCACCGTCTGAGCACATTGTCTTTTCCAAGCCTATATAGTTCTCCCGCAATCAATTGATATGGTGCTACAAGCTTGATAAGCCACCACATCTTATCTTTGTTCAAGGGTATGTCCTGGCTGAAAACCATAAGCTAGATACTCTGAGATCTCTTCGCTCAACTCAGGTACCATGTCCAACTTGAATAAACATGCATCATGAAGGTCATCATCGACACCAATTTGCTGGTTCCCCGTTTGGAATTCTGGACAAGTGATCGGCCAACACAAGCTATGTTCCCTTCCTTTACGCGACAGTAAAGTCGAATTCCAACAACAATAGTAGCCATCGCGTGATTCTTCCCGTGGTGCAAGGTTTATTCACTAGATATAGTAAGGCTTGATGGTCTACAAAAAATATGAATTTGTTGGCTGAGAGATAATGTCAATATTTTTTGACGGCGTAGACCATGGATAATCCTTCTCTCTCCGTGGTGGTGTAGTTCACCTATGCATCATTCAACTGACACTAGTGAAGCAAACTGGATAGTCCAATTTGAACTCACCAGGCTGGGCTAGCACCATGCAACCAATAGCAAAATTTGATGAATCGATGTGTACGTGAAATATGAGATCCCAATTGGGGGGTTGCAAATAGGCACGCTTGCCAATGCTTGCTTCAGACGATCATAAGCTTCTTGACACTCCTTAGTCCACTCAAAGACAAAGAGAAGTTTGTACAAAGGTCTGGCTATATCAACATAGAAAATGATGAAGTGTCGATAATACCCCACATGGCCCATAAACCTTTGCACTCCTTTGTAGTTGGTAGGTGGTGGTAGCTCCAAGATCAGTTTGACCTTGCTATCATCATCAATGGATATGTCATTCCTTGAGACAACGTGTCCTAATATCACACCATGCTTAACCCAGAACTGGCACTTCAAGGGGTTTAGTGATATACAATATAATCGGCAACGTTGAAACACTTTCCTCAAGCAGGCCATCATATGATCTTCCCATCGAGAATGCACACATAGATCATCAATGAATACCTCCAACTACTTTTGCAAAGTAGTCCTTAAAAGCTATGCACATCAACCGTTAAAAGGTTGCAGGGGCATTTGTGAGACCGAACGGCATAACCTTGTATGCAAATGTCTCCCACATTGTGTTGAAGGTTGTCTTATGTTGGTCTTTTGGTGCTATGGACACCTGATTGTACCCGAAAAACCCATCCAAGAGGCTGTACGCTTCCCTCCCAGCCACTCTTTCCAAAACATGTTCGGTATAAGATAATGGGTAATGGTCCTTCCGAGTGGCCGCATTTACTTTTTTAAGATCGACACATACTCTCAATTTCCCATTCTTTTTAGACACTATCGCAATTGGTGACAACCAATCTGTATGTTCGATCTCAATAAAGCCCGTAGCAGCATGAGCTTATCGATTTCCTCCTTTACAGTTGATGCATACTTAGGATTCATCTGGTATGGTTTCTGCCTGGCTGGTCTCGAACCTTCCATGATTGGAATTGTATGTTATACCACCTCAGGCGGTACCCCTTTCATTTCCTTGTAATTCCAGGTAAAACATTCCTTATATTCCTTGAGGAGAACAATGAGCTCCTCTTCCTCCGCGAAGTCAAATCTTTAGCAATGTATATGGGCCGTGCTTCTTCCCGTGGTCCCGCAATATCAACCTCCTTGACTTCTGCCAAGCCATCATATGATGCCGACAGCCCCTCCTCTTTTACCCTAGTAGCTGTTAGCCAGACCACTCTCTGATCATCCACCGTATAGTTCTTGAAATGGTTGGGTATTGAAAGCAAGTTTTGTTTGTCCTCATTGTCACTTTTGGCTTTTGCCATGATCTTCTTGGCCTCACGCTTTGCCTCTGCTAGGGCTTTGTTGTGTTTTTGACACTCTGCTTTTGTAAGCTTAGGTGCATCGATTTCTTGAAGGGCGATTTTCTCTTTGTGCCTTCCTTCCAATGATACTTTACTCAACTCCTCGCCCTAGTCCTTTGAGAATTCATCATGTACCTTAGTAGCCTCAAGGTATCTCAACCACTGGGCATCCATAGGTTTGCTTTGTAGCATGGTGCTTCATTGGGCTAGATACTGTTTCTGTCTACGCCATCGTCTTCTGAGGCGTTGAGCACTGGTACAGCTTCGTGCCACAGTATTTTTTGTACTTGATGTCTTCCCTCCTGATTCCTCATCAATTGTCTGCCAATTAACCATGTAGATAGAAGTCGTGGGAACAGTTCTAGATTCCAAATACTAGGTTCCCTTGGGCTGTATAACATCAATGGTAGCCAACACATGCATCCATTTTTCACTAAAGTCCAGAGGAGGTAGTGACACATACATTCTCGTTTCCTCCTCATCCTTGGATTCCTCCTTTGCAGGAGGTTGGCATATCTGTATGGATGTGGTTCGTTCCGTTGTGACCGAATCATTACCAAACAACTGCCCTTCCATGGGGTGTGCTTTCCATGCTCTCAGATTAATCTTCAAGATTTGTGAATCCTTGTGTACATATACGTGATCCAAGGCCCAATCATGCACCAATTTGGATTGTCTCATGAAAGGTCTTCCCAATATTATGTCATATGTATCAGGTTGGCGTAGTAAGTCCATGACCACAAATGTATGACGATAGGCGAAATGTAAAAAGTCTGAATTTAGCATTCTCCAAGACCCCAATGGGTCTTGAAATGTTCCTTCAGCCATTTTAACGATTAAGTCTGCTTTTTTTTAGATCAAGTTTTCCCAGCAACGTTTGGTAATGATGCTAACCCCTACCTCACCTTCCAAGATAGCCAATGCTTGGTATCCATTATGATATATCGGGTGGTAGCGTTCGTGTCGTCACTTTCATAGTAGCATTTTTGGGAGTCCTCTTCTGTTCCTTCCGAAATCAGGCCTGGCATGTTCAATACCCTATTTTGGGTCGGTTCATCTCGTGTATAGATGGTATCCCTTACTCGGCTGGTCCTTAGCTTAGTTTTATGAAGTCATTGGTACTCTTCGACTAAGGCCTTGGCATCTTCGAGCTTTCTTATTTCTTCGTCGGCATTGGGATATTCACCAACCCCCTTAGGATTTGCTGGTTGTTCTCCTTGTTTTCCTTGGTCTAATCCTCCAAGATGGATCCCTTGACCCCCCTCTTCCTTTGATTGGGTGGATCCAGTATCAATTGTATCTTCTTCGGATCCATCTTGGATTGGAACCCGTGTGTCCCCCTTTCCTACTTTCTTCACTCTTCTCCTCAGCGGCCAGATATGGGAATAGTCACATCTGCCCAGTTTCTTCCCTTTTCTCCTAATTGAGCTTGAGCTCATGTTAGGACATTGAGTGGTGTTAGCTTCCCAGATTGTACACTAATGGTCCAGATGGTGGCCTGATTTTAGCAGTAGAAGCAGAGCCACTTGCTCGATAGGGACAAGTGATCAATTCCACATTTAGTGCAAGTGAGCACTGGCATGTCATTGGGCATGGCTGCCACTTGTTGTGGTTGGTGTGTATAATTCATATTCTTATTTGGGCACTCGGCTACTTGATGTGGCCCACCGCAACCAAGCATTGTAAAGGTTCTCTTCTCAAATTTGAGTTTATTTCCTTGCCCTTCCATTGTACCATGGTTTGAAACACAGGTATTGGCATGTTATTCTGTAGGATGTAATATTTTGGCGTAACCTCAGCCGTGTCCTCATAGTATTCCCCGCTAAGTTCTATTTCTCGCACCCATGTCAACATCTTCTGATGGCTCTTCAATCACTACTTGATTGATCTTCGCCTGTGGTGGTTGTGGAAAGGGTGAAGCGTCTTGTACCCGAAACATCCCCCTAGGTAAGTAAGAAGAGTTTGGTTTTCTAGCAATGGCGGCGATTTGCATAGGTGGTACCGGCAGAGCCAATGGGGCTCTAATTGCGGGTAGCTGTGCCACATTTTGAAACCTTGGATATCTACACATTGAAGTGTCATGATTTTCCAATTTTACACAGTGAGCACAATAAAGTAATGGCCTTGCTCTTAACTGTGGACATTTGGTGGTGGTATGATTTAATCTGCACATAGAGCACCACACCAATTCCCTGTTGCGCCAAGGGGGTAAAGGTGGTTATGCCCATGCCCAGATGTCTCTCTTCCCTCCCTGACTTTTAATTTTTCTAATATGGAATTGCTGAGCTCATCCACAGTCATGTTTTCGACTTGTTTACTTTGAGCTCCAATTTCTTGGTGCCTCGAGACACGCGAAGTCGTGGTTTGCTGTAGATGTTTTAACATCTTCGGGTTGTGGCAATTCTAACATATTATCTTCATATTTGATTGCAGCATGCATCAAGAGTAGCTGGTCAGGCAAGTACCAAGTAATCATGCATTTTATGGTCTCTAACCCCTCTCTAAAAACAAGGCAACAATTGATCATCTGTTAACCTTTCCCGAAGTTTGCACCTTGAATTTAACATCTTCGGGTTGTGGCAATTCTAACATATTATCTTCATATTTGATTGCTAATTTGCAGCATACATCAAGAGTAGCTGGTCAGGCAAGTACCAAGTAATCATGCATTTTATGGTCTCTAACCCCTCTCTGAAAACAAGGCAACAATTGATCATCTGTTAACCTTTCCCGAAGTTTGCACCTTGAATTTAAGTGCTTCTAGATAAGAGACATAGTCTCTATCAACTTATCTTTCTTTTGTTTGATGTTATGTAACTGTGCCATAGGGCTCTATCTGTCTCATCACCACTGTGGGAAAATTTGGGCACAAAAATAGTCTTTAACCTTGTGAAGTTAACCTTATCCTCAAGCTTAAGGATTCGGAACCACTGATGAGCTTTTCCCTCTAAGGTCAAGAAGGCATGTATCATTGTCACATCACTGACCGGTCCACAGGTTTCACATGTGGATTCGAAAATCTCTACATGTTAGATAGGATCCCCATCCCCAAAGAACTTTTGGACAAGTTTTGAAATGATATAGGGCTTAATTTGGGAAGGTGTTGAAATATACAAGTGAATAGGGTATGTGCGGAAACAAGCCCTTGGCAAGAGGCTGTAAAAGAGAATCTGTAAATGTGAGAGAACATGTGAAAAGGTGAGAAGAATCTACTGGGAGAGAATAAAGGGTAGCATGAGAAGATTTAGGAAGTGTGGAGATATTCTGGGAAAAGTGAAGAGGTGGAGAGAATCAAGCAAAAGAGGTGGAGTGAATCAAGGAGAAATCATCAGTGGGATTAGATGCTTGGATGTAAACTCTATAAATTGAGGCATTGGCCTAATGAGAATTTGCTGGTTTTTGATTATCCATGCACTACAGGACTAGAATCCACGTTACCTTTTTAAGAAAACAACCCTTTCAAAAAGATTTTAGCATTTCAACTTGAGATTGCGATAAGACATTCTTTATTAAGGCATGTGCTATTGTTTAAAAGAATAAAAACTTTAACTAGTAAATCATTCAAAGATCACTATTAACAATTAATAGAGAAGTCGGGGCCATACCTCAACCCTTAAGAATGATATATAATTAAAAAATAATATATATATATATATATATACCTTTTAAAAATTTATCGTTTATCGTTGTCTTTGCTAGCTAATAAGAGTTTCAGAACTTGATATATGAGAATCGAGAATCTTCTAATACCTTCTCTTTTACGATTGAAATCATTCGATCATTCCCAAGCCTTATCTCGTCTTACTCGTACTCTGACTTTTCTCTCTTTCGAAGGTCTATGGCAAAGTAGCCTTCTCTTGCAGGGTTACATCATACTATTCTTTCTTTAAAAGAAAAGCTATGGAGTAGTATTATCTTTCTCATAAAGGTCATAGCAAAATTCAATTTGATCAAGTCTACAGTGAGATCCAAGCTCTTCATCAAATCTGTAGGTGACTTTGGTAAAATAGAGATTAAACATTCAATGTTTGGTCAAATCTTGTGTTTATTAGCTTAATCCTCTACTAGACTCATTGCTATTGATGGCCTTGAAAGCATTTGAGCTCATTTGAAGTCTAAGGTCCCAGATCTGGACTCCCCGCATACTCTGTTTTTTGCACACAAAACAGAGGATTAATTTGCTAATCAATGATTAATCAATGCTAATCACTGTATTTTGGTGCAATTGAGGATTCAAATTAACCATTAGGTATCTGATACAGATCCCTATAACTTCAGATTTCAATTCAGAGTTGGTTTGATACTCCAACCATTTCGTACAAATTGGTTACCCTTGATTTAATGTAATTTCTGGTAAAATTGTGCTGATAAATTTGTGATAATCATAATTTTGCATTTAACCCTTGGTTAATACCTATAAAGCACACTCAAATTCAAGATTATTCACATCCAGAGTTGCATTTGGGAATGTGCATGCTATACGCATTATGTATTGGGCACATTGCATCAGTGTAAAAATGGGATCAAACACTGCCCTTGTCCCCAGAATAAGGCAAGAGGTAAGACCTCCTGCATAAATTTGGGTTTGCATTGCATAATGATACAAGATAAACATCAAAAGCCCAAAAGAACTGTCAATCAAACATTTAAACATGTTGCTCACATGGAGCAAAAAGACCTGAGACGGACAAGCTCATGGCACATCTCTTTCCAAAAGAGGAAGATCCACACTCTAAAGGAAGCATTGAAGGAAGACATGGACATGAGAAGAGAAGCTGCCACAAGAAGACTGAAAGAAGAGGAAGACATGGACGCATGAAGAGAAGTTGTCTCACGACAAGAAGACTGAAGACAAGAGAAGATGTGAGGCTCCAAAGAGTGAGGAGCCATGTGAAAATCTCTGAGAGAGAGAGAGAGAGAGAGACCCCACAACCCAATGTAACCTGCCCCAACAAAGTAAAACCACCTCTGAGAGCTACCGATGATGTAGGCCACGTGGTAGATGTATGTGTGAGGACTTTAGTCAAGGTCGCGGGCACTTGTAGTAAGCCTTGGACACATAGAGAGAGAGAGTGTCAAGGACTATGAGTTTAGGGACTTGAGGCACTGGTCGCGGACTATTAAGTAAGAGAAAAACTTGGTACAGGCTCTAGGTGTGCTAAGATAACTTGAGGGGAGGAGTGCTAGACACTGGTCACGGACTATCAAGTAAGAGGGAAACTTGGTATAGGGTCCAGGTGTTCTAGGAGTATTCACTTGAGGGGAGGTGTTGAAATATACAAGTGAATAGGGTGTGTGCGGGAACAAGCCCTTGGCAAGAGGCTGTAAAAGAGAATCTGTAAATGTGAGAGAACCTGTGAAAAGGTGAGAAGAATCTACTGGGAGAGAATAAAGGGTAGCATGAGAAGATTTAGGTAGTGTGGAGATATTTTGGGAGATATTCTGGGAAAAGTGAAGAGGTGGAGAGAATCAAGCAAAAGAGGTGGAGTGAATCAAGGAGAAATCAGTGGGATTAGATGCTTGGATGTAAACTCTATAAATTGAGGCATTGGCCTAATGAGAATTTGCTAGTTTTTGATTATTCATGCCTACATTAAACTATTTGTTAATTACTCACTAATCACATCTTAATTATTTGTTATTGTTAATGATGTTGATTCTAGTATTTGATCCACCATAGCTCATCACATTGCTGTAATTTCAACAGAAGGTCGGGGTTCTCGAGTAGAGCCTAGTTCCCTGACCATCCCCCGGCCCATCTTTGCTGCCGTATTTAACAGGTCTACCCTTGTGGGCCACATTAAGGTCCATGGCTAGATCGTTTCTAGGCCTTTGGGGAATTGCTCCCCCCTTCCTAGACCTCGTCCCCTGCCTGTATTGGCTCTTCTAGGTATCTTGGGTTCATGGAATGGTCGAGTTCTTGTACCACCCTGGTGGGATTCCCCATTAGTCGCCTCTGTGTGTCTTTGTGTAATTAAGAGCTCCATGTCTTGTAAGAATGTAGGGTTATTGATCATTAGCTCAATATCATTTTTGGTATAGAGTCAGTTCTCTACTTCTACAGCCATGTTAGCTAGGTTACTCTCTTCTTCTCTGGTTGTAAACCCTTCCTCCATTCTGGATTCCTTGTTGACGGGTTCCAAGTTTGGAATTTCTCCCACTTCTACTTGTAACAAATTCAGGTTCTTTTCCTTGTGATTGGAGTGGGTTAACACTTCCTGTCTCCTTTCTCTCAACTCTTGTTCTACAAGTATCAAGCTTTTGTTTCCTTAAGCTCAATTCTAGGAGTTGTCATTCTACATCACTTCATTGGAGGTCTAATTCCACTTCCTCAGTGGTGGGAAAAAATATTTGATCCAACCTAGCCGCACTTTCCACACCTCGTCTAATTCGAGGGGTGCCAGTATTTGACGGCCTAGAATTCAACATTTGGAATGGCATTTCTTGTCTTGGACCGAGTCTAGCACTAGTTGATGGACCCATGCCCGCAGATGCTTCTTCATCATGACTAGTTTGGAGACCAAAAAATCCCCGGGCGATATCAATGATCCCATTAGAATTGGTTGGGGAGTGTGGTTTATCCTCTTCCCCAAACCCATCGTATCTCAACCCTTCTTCCATGGATTCTTCGCTATTAGTTTCAGCGGTGGTCACGTTTCTCAAAACACTCAAGTGTGTGCTTTACGGAATGTCCTGATCCCACACTTCTTTGGTAGGAAGTTCATACATGCACTATTGTCAGGCGTAAGATCATCCCCGATGAGTTTCCCAGATTTTAAGTGCATGTATGTACTATATGATAGATCATCCCCGATGAGTTTCCCAGATTTTAAGTGCATGTATGTACGATATGATAAGCTATTAATCGACCCAAATTGATTTTACTTCTAATTCTATGGCTCTGTTCAGGAGCCGTGAAACAGCAAAGAATGTTTCACGTCGTGAAACTGTAGGATGTGTTTCATGTCGTGAAACTGCAAGAAATGGTTCACGTCATCCAATGGTTTTCTTGCACTTTCACGTGCTCAAAAATTTTCCACCTAGGGTTAAATTCCTTCTTTTACTCAAAGTCCCTTTCCTTAGTCGATGCTCGCAGCCTTGGTATTGTCTATCCGTTGGTTTGGCCTACACGTGAATCTGCAAAAAATATTTTGCGTCGTGGAAATAGTAAGTGTTTCATGCCATGAACCGCTTCCAAAATGGTTCACGCCGTGAAAGGTTTACTGAACTTTCACGTGCTCAAAATGTCGGTGGATTGCATCGTGTCAGAGGTGTCACGATAAGGGTTTCTATTTTTGGAAGGTCATCCCGTGATTTTTGGCAATAATCCCGGCACAGAAAAATGGTTCACGGCATGAACGACTTTGCTGCACTTTCACGTGGAACTTGTAGGCAGTCTATGATTTTGGGTGCATAATACTTATCCAAATGATGATAATTAGATTGTGCCACTCCTAAGGAATGAAATGCAAGTTCCTGGCTCAATTAATGGTATTTTATGTTTTTGATTTTTATAAATTTTTTAAAAAAGAAGAAAATAATACACAACCTGCTCCTTCATGTTGGTGTTTTTGGTGACGTGAAATTCAAAATTATCAAAAGTAACCCAATGAATCCTTTCCTAAACTACTCCACCACAACATTCACAGTATCAAAAACCATATCTTTTTTTTTCTACCACACATACCTTATCCCTTCGTTTTCCATACAATACACTACCAGAATACAAAGGCAATAATGAATTCTATGCAATGGGAGCTGAAACTCAAAGAGGATGAAAGAAACAAAGGCGTTTCCCCAGCAACAACGAAGCCAAAAATGTTATGGGCTACCACATCTCCAAGAGGGAACTCTACACATGTTGAGATATCAAGCTCATCTAGTGAGAGGCAGTGGACACTGATGACCTGCCTGGGAGATAGGCCCCACACTTACACCACTGGCATGGTTGGTGAGATCATGGGTGATATGCGGCCAGTGGGATGACAGGCTGTGTGACAACCATTCTAGAGACTGGCATAGTTATAGCGCCAACTCATTTAGTTGGGTTCACACTATAGAGAACCCTAGTATGTATTTGGTTGAGTGCCTTTTCATATCGTGTGTACTCTTATCTTTGTATATGGTGTGTTGAGTGTTGAGTGAAGAAGAAGAAGATTTTCAGCCTCTCACCTTGTGTGTTCTCTTTTAGGGTTTTGTGTGTGTGTGTGTGTGTGCTTGAAAGAGCTCAAGCTCTCTTCCCCCCTGCATCTTTTCATGGTATCAGAGTTGAGCTGCAAGCAAGAGAAGCACAGGAAGTGGTATGAGGGTAAGAGCTTCATCTACTCTTCCCTATTTGTGTTGGTGACTACACCCTTATCGGGAGCTCTATGGGAGGCACCAGCAAATGATCTCCGATTGAGGAGCTTTCTTCGCGGGAGTAAAGCTATAGGGCAACTTTGTTGTCCTATTAGACGTCATTTTTTGTGCCAAAAACGCGTTTCAGGCGCGTTAGGACCTCCCTTTTTCAGAAAGCAGGTGATTTCAGTAAGTCATCATTTCTATGCAAAACTCTGTTTTAAGAACTGCAAGAAGACATATTGGTTATGCACACATTGTGTGTGCTACAAGGAACAGTTGCCATTGGGTGTATGTATGCACATTGAGGTCACTGGTTGTTGTGACATTTGAGTGTAGTACAATACCGTTGTAGAAAATACAGCAATTTGTGCAGGACAAACCAGAGTGTTGTTTCTAGTAAATTTGTGTGTCTGGCAAGATGTCAAATGATGGCATAAACCAGATTGTTGCTGAGAGGCTTGATAATAACAATTTTCATGCTTGGAGATTCAGGTTGACAAATTTTCTGATGGGAAAGGGTTACTGGGACTACATAGAAGGTGAGAAATAGAAGGTGAGCATGAAGAGACACCAGAGATACTGGAGATCAATCCGACTGCTGCAGATGTGAAAGAGTTCAAGGATTGGAACCAGGGAGCCAGAAAAGTTATGTATTGGCTCTCTATCAGTATACCACAGGACACCATGATTGGGCATATACAGGATGCCAGAAAGTTATGTATTGGCTCTCTATCAGTATACCAGAGGACACCTGATTGGGCACATACAGGATGCCAAGTCCCCCAAGGGATATGGGACACCTTGGTAAAACTCTATGAAATGAATACCAAGGCACGAAAGATACAGTTGAAGAATGAACATACTATAGAGAAAAAGAGTATGTCTGTGAATGACTATGCATTGAAGATCAAGGGTATTGTGGAATCCCTTGCAACTATTGGCGTTTCAGTAGATGATGATGATAAGGTGGAAGTCTGTCTACGTGGTCTCGGGCCACAATACCAGGTGTTCAAGACGTCTATTCAGACTCTGGAAAACATTCCCAATTTCACAGATTTGGTGTCTGTTGATTATAGAAGAGAAGAGCTTGGGTGAAGACCAACAGTCTTCACAAAACAAAAACAATTCAAAGCAACTGGCCCTCTACACAAGTTCAGGAAGAGGACGAGGTAGAGGAGGCCGTGGATGGCCAAGGAAGTGGCCGAATAGGTAATCAAAATTATGGCCAGTAGAGCAGCAACAACAACAGTCCCAGAATTCACACAACAACAACACGCAGGTGGAAGAGGCCAATTCAGAGGCAGGGGGAGTCAAAGAGGTCGTGGAAACTCGCAAAGGTGGTATAATGATACACGTGGATGCTTTTATTGTGGTAAGCCTGGACATGTGTAGGCAGATTGTTATAAGAAGCAGGCTAACATGCAAAATGGGAAATTGCAGCAAAACAACTATGCATCCTCGAGCAAAAACAATGAGGATAATGAAAGGTTGTTTGTTATGCAGCATGTCGTTATGCCATGTCTGAAAATGTTGAAGCAGCACATAAAGATGATGTATGGTATGTTAATTCAGGTGCTTCGAACCACATGACAAGTCCTGGGGAGTGGTTCAAGGAGTTGAAAAACCTTGAAAGACTAGGTTTTGTGGAAACATGGGATGGCACTGCTCATCCAATTGCCCATGTTGGAGATGTGCCATTGTCTATGCAGGATGGCAAAGTGAAGTACCTTGCAAATGTACTACATGTTCCAAACATAACAAAGAATCTGGTTTCAGTTGGCCAGATGATTGAGCAGGGTTTGCAGGTTCGGTTTAACCCTGAAATGGTTGTTATGTTGAACAAGTGGAGGTTGGTTGCAAAAGGCAACAGAGTGGGCAGCATGTTTACATTGAATGTAAACATGCCTGAAGTGAGTGCTGCGATGTTTGCAAATGGTTCAGGAATTGTTGCAGACATAGACATTTGGCATAAAAGAATTGGACATGTGAATGTGCAGAGAATGAAGTCTAAAGGAATTGTGACAGGGCTGCCAACGTTTAAAGTTGAAGTTATGTAGAAAATATGTGAAGCATGCCAATTTGGAAAGCAAACGAAGCATGTATTTCCACGTGACAGAAATGTGAGTAGAAATGCACTAGATGTTATGCATTCAGATGTATGGGGTCCTACGAAGACCATGTCTATGGGAGGCTGCAGGTATTATGTGACATTTATTGATGACCACACAAGGAAAGTGTGGGTATACTTCATGAAGGAGGAGAAGGGTGAGGTGTTCACTCATTTTCAGAATTTCAGAGTTATGGTTGAAAAGCAAACAGGGAAATATGTAAAGTGCCTAAGGTCAGATGGAGGGGGAGAATACTTCTCCAGAGAAGGGTGAGGTGTTCACTCATTTTTAGAATTTCAGAGTTATGGTTGAAAAGCAAACAGGGAAATATGTAAAGTGCCTAAGGTTAGATGGAGGGGGAGAATACTTATCCAATGAGTTCTTTGAATTTTTGAAGAAGAATGGTATTCGGAGACTGTTTACATGCAGATACACTCCGAAGCAAAATGGAGTTGCTGAGCGAAAAAACAGGCACATTGCTGAGATTGCACGAGCATTGATGGGAGAGAAGAATATGCCACATAGCTATTGGGCCGAGGCTATTTCTATAGCAGCTTACATCATGAACAGGACTCCAACTGCAGCCATACATGATATAACTCCAGAGGAGAGGTTTACTGGTAGAAAACCCGATTTGTCTTATCTGAAAGTCTTTAGATGCATTGCATATGTGCATGTGCCAGATAAGCTGAGAACTAAGCTGGATCCAAAAGCTGAAAAATGTATGTTTATTGGGTATTCCCTTGAGCAAAAGGGATACAGGTGTTATAACCCTACTACACGTGAGTTGAGGGGGGTAAGCAGGGATGTTATTTTTGATGAGATGAGCAGCTGGTATGCTGCTGAAAAAGAAGTTGTTGGGACTGATGTGAGCGAAAATATGGTTGCACAGAATACAAGTTAGCAATCACAGTCTTTGAGTGGACCAGGAGAGTCCTCATCTAGTGGTTCAGTTGATAGACCATGGAGTGGCAGGCTGCGTCATAATACCAGTCATGCAAATGTGATTAGTACATCACATAAAGGTAAAGAGAAAGTGGTTGAGCCCCTTAGTATGCCTGACATTTCTGCAGGGCATTCTCAATGTTGATGGAGAGTCTAGCAGCTCTCAGAGATGAGCCTTGATGAGGATCTTGAGATACCACCTATCTATGAGAACACCTGGTGTAAAGAAGGCTATGGAAGCCATGAATGCAAGGCTGTGAAAAGATCTGGGAGAGTGAAGAATCCTGTGCAGAGGTTTACCTATGATGATGGGGTTATGTGGCACATCACTATGTATACATGACAAAAGTTGTACAGGTTGTAGAGCTCACATGCATTGATGAGGCTGTTGGAAATGTGTGTTGGGAGAAAGCTATGGATGAGGAGATGGATGTAATATATGGAAATGAGACTTGGGATTAGTGCAATTGCCTGAAGGCAAGAAAGCCATTGGATGCAAGTGGGTGTACAAAGTAAAACATGGCAATGATGGAAGCATAAGTAGGTACAAGGCTAGATTGGTAGCCAAAGGATATACGCAGACATATGGCATTGATTATGAGGAAACTTTCAGCCCAGTGGCCAAGATGGCAATAGTGAGAGTTGTGATAGTAGTGGCTACGTCAAAGCAATGGTCTTTACATCAGATGGATGTAAAGAATGCATTCTTGCATGGGAGAGCAAGAAGAGGTGTATATGTTGCAGCCACCTGGTTATGAGAATGTGAGTCACCCCGAGCATGTTTGCAGGTTGAAGAAAGCCATGTATGGCTTAAAGCAAGTACCAAGAGCATGGTTTGACAAGATTTCTAAATATCTTGTCACTATTGGCTTTCATGTAGCCAATGCAGATTTCTCGTTGTATGTGAGACATAGTGATAGAGGGGTTATGCTTGTTGTCATCTATGTAGACATCTATGTAGATGACCTGATCATTACGGGGGACCATGATGCAGAGATCTTTGATGTAAAGATCTTGCTTAGACAGAAGTTTGAGATGAAGGATCTGGGGGAGCTCAGATATTTCTTGGGCATTGAGGTGATTAGGTCACCACATAGTATTGGATTACTGCAGAGGCAGTATGGCTTGGACATGTTATCCAAGTATGGTATGATAGGCTGTAAGCCTATCTCAGTGCCATTAGATCAGAATGGCAAGTTGAGTGCAGATTCAGGAGAGAGTTTGGAGGATCCTACTATGTATAGGCGCATATTAGAAAGCTTGATCTACATGACGATCACCAGGCCAGATTTGAGCTATGCTGTTGGGTTGGTGAGTCAATTTATGTAGGTTCCTTGGAAGCCACATTTGGATGCATTGAGATGCATACTGAGGTATGTGAGGTCTACTTTGCATTGTGGACTATTTTATGAAACTGGAACAGAGATATGTATACATGGGTACACAGATGCTGATTGGACTGGTAGTATCTCAGATAGAAGATTTACTAGTGGCTTCATGTTTTCTTTCGGGAGTGCTACTGTGACTTGGAGCAACAAGAAGCAACCTACGGTTGCTCTATCCACCAGTACAGAGGCTGAGTATAGAGGTGCTGCTATGGCAGCATGTGAGGTAGCTTGGTTGAGAAAGCTACTTGTTGGTAGATTTGGGTCTATCAGTGGATAGACAAGTTGTCATTTTCTGTGACAACATTAGCAGTATACAGTTGGCCAGGAACCCAGTTTTTCATGCTCGCACGAAGCATATAGAGGTCCACTACTATTTTGTCAGAGAGAAGGTTTTGGCAGGAGATGTTGACCTTGTTTATGTCAGCACACAGGATCAGGTCGATGACATCTTCACCAAAGCATTGGGTACAGAGAAGCTCCGCAGATTCAGGGCTTCGCTTGGTGTACAGGAGATGGAGTTGAGCTCGAGGGGGAGTGTTGAGATATCGAGCTCATGTAGTGAGGTGGTGGGGACACTGATGACCCGCCTGGGGGATAGGCCCCACACTTACACCACTGGCACGCATGGTTGGTGAGATCATGGGTGATATGCAGCCATTGGGATGATAGGCTGTATGACAGCCATTCTAGAGACTGGCATAGTTATAGCGCCAGCTCATTTAGTTGGATTCACACTATAGAGAACCCTAGTATGTATTTGGTTGAGTGCCTTTTCATATCGTGTATACTCTTATCTTTGTATATGGTGTGTTGTTGAGTGTTGTGTGAAGAAGAAGAAGATTTTGAGCCTCTCACCTTGTGTGTTCTCTTTTAGGGTTTTGTGAGTGTGTGTGTGCTTGGCAAGAGCTCAAGCTCTCTTCCCCCCTGTATCTTTTCAACACATTCACCTAATGGATGAGCAATAGATCACAACTATCATGGGGTACTTACCAATGCTTCAATCTCGAGTCCCTTGAGGCCTCCAAGATCAATTGTCAAGCTCCAAACTAAAAACTCCGAGCTCCACATCCACACTGTCACCGTGAAGTCGCTCACACCATCACATAGACCAATCACACTCTCTCTCACTCTCTCATACAAGCATAAGTACACAGCATAAGTACACAAGCATGGAAGAGGCACAATGCTAGAATGCTCTCACTTCTCACTCTCTCTCAAGTCACAAGGGGAGAGCTCTCAATAGCACAAAGGGGATTGTGTCTTTTCATTATGAGAAAATGCCTTATATACAATTGGCCCTTATTCACACTTGGGTGTCCAAAAATTACTTACTAGGCCTTGGGTGGCCAATATCTCATAATGTACAACCTTGATAGTGCCTTTTCATGAAACTTATTAATGTCCTCAAATTGAGGATCATGTTAATCCAAAATCGGATTAACACTTATCCTTTGTAAAAAATGATCTTTTAAGAAGGAATTAGAACATATAAAGTAGCCTTACCTTATGCTCAATGTCAAATAGGGAAAGTCTATGGACTTTGTATACATACTTGCTTAAGACTAGTACTAGACGTTGCACCATGTCAAATAGGGAAAGTCTATGGACTTTGTATACATACTTGCTTAAGACTAGTACTAGACGCTGCACCATTTTAAGTTTGGTTGGCATAATGTGAAAACTAGTTACTTATATATAAGTCATTTTTGATAATAAGCAATAACCTTCCCTTGCAAATAAAGTACTTGTGAGCTCCCCTTCTTCTTCACTCTTACTTGCTTATGCTTTATTGAATCTTACATGCTTTATGGATTGTGTGCTTTTGCCGCACGAGTCGTAGCTAGGGACTTGCCGAACACCGTATGCGAGCCACAAATGGCTGCAAGCATACAACCAGGAAAGCAAGCTCAAACAGAATGCAAGGGTGTGTCACTCACCGCTCAAACCACCGTCGTGAAGGATTCCCGCGTCGCAGCACCGTCGTCGCTCTACCGCCTCTCCGCCGCCGTTGTGCCGCTACACAGTGCTCGATCGCTCTCTCACTCTCTCTCTCTCTCTCTCACACACACACACACGCAGGAGAAGGAAACCAAGAGGATAAGGCAAGAGCACTCTTGTATTCAACACATGAGAATGAGGGTTTTAGGGTTACATTTGACTCTTATAGGTGACTTGGCCGTTCACACATGGGCGCCCATACATGGCCGGCCGATCCTAACCCTTATCCTACTGATATTCAAGGTGCGTCTCTCATCGGCGATCACCCAATCCCTTTATCCTTTACATATGGTGCCGACAAGCCCGGCCCATGACTCAAAATACTTAAATTAATTACATGACGTAAAACATGGTACGTCTCAATGTCCGTCATAGGTTAACATGCCCCCTTTCCTGATGTGAATTCCATCCTCGAAATCTATGGCATGGTAAGCTCGAGAGGGTTTGTTGTGGTAGACCGTCTGCAAAACAAGGAAGTAGAGTGAAAGTATGCTGAAATTCAAAAGATATAAAGTGTAATAAATTCAAGCATGTTAGACCACAATGGATGTTGCTATGAGCACTTAGTTTAAGGGGTCACATGAATGAGCTAGTGTAGCAAATTAATAGAAGTTTAAATTATTGAAAGTAAATGAAGAGTTAGCAAGGTGTCAAAGGTTAATCAAGGTTTATAACTGGCCTAAGTCAGGGAAAATAACCAAGCTTAATAAATAAACAGATGACCACAACTGTGCGCTTTTGCCGCACAGGTCGTAGCTGGGGACTTGCCGAACACCGTATGTGAGCCACGAATGGCTGCAAGCATACAACCAGGAAGGCAAGCTCAAACAGAATGCAAAAAGGTGTGTCACTCACCGCTTAACTGTCGCCTTGAAGGATTCCTGCGTCGCAGCCGTGAATGAGGAGCCGCCGTCGCGCCGCTCTACCGCCTCGCCACCGCCGTCGTGCCGCTACACAGTGCTCGATCGCTCTCTCACTCTCTCTCTCTCTCTCTCTCACACACGCAGGAGAAGGAAACCAAAGAGATAAAGCAAGAGCACTCTTGTATTCATAACACATGAGAATGAGGATTTTAGGGTTACATTTGACTCTTATAGGTGACTTGGCCGTTCACACTTGGGCGCCCATACATGGCCGGCCGACCCTAACCCTTATCCTACTGATATTCAAGGTGCGCCTCTCATCGGCGATCACCCAATCCCTTTATCCTTAACATATGGTGCCGACAAGCCCGGCCCATGACTCAGAATATTTAAATTAATGACGTAAAACATAGTACATCTCAATGTCCGTCATGGGTTAACATGCCCCCCTTCCTGATGTAGATTCCGTCCTCGGAAGCTATGGCATGGTAAGCTCGATAGGGTTGTTGTGGTGGACCATCTGCAAAACAGGGAAGTAGAGTGAAAGTATGCTAGAATTCAAAAGATATAAAGTGTATAAATTCAAGCATGTTAGACCACAATGGAGTTGCTATGAGAACTTAGTTTAAGGGTCACATGAATGAGCTAATGTAGCAAATTAACAGGAGTTTAAAATTATTGAAAGTAAATCAAGAGTTAGCAAGGTGTCAAAGGTTAATCATGGTTTATAACTGGCACAAGTTAATACCACGAGCCTAGGGACACAAGAAACATCAGAGTTACAGGAGTCTTTTGCCTTTATTTTTTTATTTTTATGCACGTGACAATTTTTACACATAATGGCGACCTTCCTAAAGCAAAACTAACATCGATCCTGGTACCATGTTTAACACAAGGCATTATCCAGGAATCTATTAGCTCACTTTAGGCAAGGCTACCCCCTACCAACCAAGGCATCGGTCTGGAGTAGAATACTCCTCGCCTACCAAGTATCAATAAGGCAATAGGCCAACATTAAAGCACATCATAGACTTGTATTGCCATATATTGTAGGCTTCTTTTTTAAAAAAAAAATCTTTTTCTTTTGATCTTCACTCCTGAACTATAATTTGTCTTGCATCCTTTCGACAAAGGGGTAATAGCTATGTCCTAGAGGTCAACACACACATGGCCAGGTGTCAAACATTAAGATGGTTTGACCCTAGACCTAAGACAATCGTATTCCAAGGTTAACTAAAGACGTCATGCTGCCTAGGAATATTTCCAATAAAGTTAAGCTCATTAATGATTTACACTAGCATGCAAGCAACTTCAAAAACTAAGTAGTACATTGACAATTTCCATGTGGTCATGCATTATAGTTTATGCAATTGATTGAACAGTAAAAACGAAAGAGAATGGGTATGGAAGAATTACACCTGTAATTGGAGATCTCCTTGACTTGATGAGACAGCTTGCAATTTGATGTAGATATATTTGATGAACGTTGCGGCAGTCTCAGGACTTGAAAGCGAACCCACCTCAAACTTTTTAACCTATACAATCAACTAACAAGCACTATACCTCGAGAGGCACATCAGTGTGAAAATTTCAAGACTCATTTAAGGAATCTAAACTAGAAAAACTTGAAAACACTAACCTACCTACCAATCACCACACTACTACTGAGGATATGGTAAGAGGATGTTGTAGAGTCCTGGCTTTAGCCCTAAGGCTAAGCCTCTATCCGCATCATCCAAATAAATAAAGTCAACCTCAGTAGTGCCATGAGTTTCATCCGTCCATTCATCATTGTCAGATATTTCCTTTTCATTTTCCCATCCACATAAACTCATCAAAAATGTAACCATGCGAGGATAGTCATCTTGTGGAAAAGGAAAGCATTGGGCTATCGGGGATATGTCCTACGGAGTAGGGGTCAGTCATGGTCAATAGGCGAATTAGCCATTCTAATTCCTCAACATTTTCTTCTCTGGCTAGTACATCTATATGATCCCATTCAGTTTCAATTACAGGATAGCACATGTGGAATATATGAGAAAGGTACAGATAATACCTCTCACCAAAGGTAGGAGTGGATGAAGTGTATGATGATCGGGCATCTGCCATATCTGCAAACACAGATATAGCATTAGTAGGTTTTTGACAGGTCAATCTAGTTCTTGATTGTATATGGATATTTCTCTTGTTTTTGTGCTCTTGCTCTTTTTACTATTTTTTGTTTTTCTTTTCTTTGTTTTTAAAAAAAAAAATGTATGAAGCTATATATATACATCCCCTTGAATTTGGCAATTACATGGTCAGGGGAGAAGGTTAAGGAGGAAGCATTAGAATGTCGAGCGTGAGTACATGCTCCCCCTTTCCTTGGGTAGATCATATTATTTGCAATGATGTTGCAGCCTCTTGGAACCAATTTGTCCAGCGGGTCATCGGTTGTGATGTGGGCAGATAGCTTTTTATGACCCTTGTGGCCAATTGCAAAGATGGTAGTGTATGCTCCCATTGACGAATGGAGGAAATGGTTTCCGACGATACTATTACAAGGGGAGACGTAGACTCATCGATTTTTTGTTGGGTGTTGACAAGAGTGGGTGTAGAGCATGTAGAAACTTCTATATGAGTGTGTGCCTGGCATGAGGAGCTAGAAGCTTCATGTGGCTCCCCCCTTCCTGAGCTAGGTGGTAATGATCGATATCGTTTGGGAATCCAAACTAACTCTGGAAGAAGTGGTGCGGAGCACTCTGTTACCTTTCCCTTACCACGGTCTTGAATTGTCATTGGGGTGGCAACAATTGGTTTGCAAGATTTTACAGGTGATGTAGAGGGATTCAGCTTATGTTTAGGGACCCAAATCTGGTCATTCCCCTTGTAGTACCCTTGGGATACTAATAATTTTTTAGGGATCCATCGTGATGTTACATTGCCCTTTCTCGGGTGGTTAACTGCTTTCCTTTTACGAGGCTTCTTGGTGGCTGAACGAGATTGAGTAGGGGAAGTAGCTGTTAACGAAGCTTTTGGGACCCATTTGTATATACTCTTTGGCTTAGTAAGCGGAACCTTAGAGACCACTTTGCATGTTTCCACTCTTGGCGTTGAAGCGTTAGAGGGGTGGCAAACAATCAAAGATGGTTTTGCCATTGGACTTTGTGAATTTTCATTATCTAATATTGGAGTGGATGACTTAGGTGCGGGATTTTGAGCGATCAGACCTAGTGTTGGTTCTTGCGTTGTGACTCGTCTAGTTGCCCAATCGATATTGCACTTGGTGGCCATCATCCATTTGCGCCCTAAGTTTACAGTCCCTTCCATGGTACCCGCAGGCATAACCAAAAAGCTTTGAATTATGGTTCCCTTATCATAAGCAACCGGAGTGTGCAGAATTCCTGAGACAGGGGTTTTCTTCTTGTTGATTCCTTGAACTTGGATAGAACTCTTGGATAAAGGTGGTTTTCCCAGTAGACACCACACGCCATATGATAGCAAATTGTGTTGAGTTCCTGTATCCAACAATGCATTATACAGCACCTCCCCGTAAGGACTCTGTAACTCAATTGGGTATCTTAGAGGTGGGTCAGATTCCAGTGAATCCTCGTCTGCCCCCTCGAAAAATGCTTGTGTAATCCCCAAGTTGGCTTCTCGTTGTCGCCTAGCATGCTGTTGACGTTCTTTGGCTTCGACTCTCGCTTGTATCTTTTTAAGCTCAGCTTGTTCTTTAGCTGCCTTCTTTTGATGGATTGCATGTAACTCCTCTTGGCTCAGGGGGTCATAGTATCTTTTGAATTTACTCCCATTAAGGAATCCAATGGTTTCAACTCCGTCGAGAGTCTCCACTCTAATGGTACCTTGCGGGGTAATTTCACATACTCTATATGGTCCCTTACCAGCGTATTTGAGCTTCTTCTTTTCGTTACGCACTCCATACATCAGGACTTTATCCCCAACCTTGATGTCCTTGTCCTTTAGGTGGCGATCAAACCATTTTTTCCTTCTATCCTTCTCCACAAGGGCATTGTACACAGCCAATTGTCTTTCTTCATTTAGCCGCTCAAGGATATACAGACGCTCTGCTAAGGGATTACCATCCCAACCCTCTTGAGTAGCAACACGAAGACTTGGAATGACAAATTCCCACGGCATGACTGCTTCTTGGCCATATACCATTTTGAATGGTGTGCAATTAATAGCCACTTTGTACGCAGTACGATAGGCCCATAAAGCTGTCGTAAGATTTAGATCCCAATCTGTGCGATGAGCTTCAACTGTCTTTGTCAAAACAGAGATTAAGGTCTTGTTGGTACTCTCAGCTTGGCCATTCGCTTGCGGATAGTAAGGAGTAGATTTATGATGGGATATCATGAAATTTGTTGTGAGCTCCTTAATCACTTCATTTATAAAATGCGTATCATTGTCGCTCACAAGTTCAAAAGGACAACCGAAGCGTGTGATTATATTTTCAAAGAGGAACTTGGCTATTGTCCTCGCATCTGCCTTACGTGTCGCTTTCGCTTCAGCCCATTTGGTCATATAGTCAGTGGCCACAATAATATAGCGAGATTGTGTGTTTCGGGCCGCTGGACTAATTGGACCTACAAAGTCTAAACCCCACTTTTCAAATGGTTGGTTTACTTTGATCGGATGTAGGGGCATCTGATCTTTCCTCTGGGGTTTCTTATATCGTTGGCATTCATCGCAACCCTTCACAAAGAGTGATGCGTCTTGGAACATAGTGGGCCACCAATACCCTGATTGTAAGATCTTTCGCGCAATTAAGTCTCCTGAGAAGTGACCACCGGCTACGCCCATATGTGCCTCTTGCAAAATGTATAGATACTCATCCTCTCGGGCACAACGCCTAAGAACGTCATCCTTTCCTCTTTTATAAAGCATCCCTGCTATCAGGCAATAGGGTTCGCATTCTTTGATTAGCTTTCGAGCTAGATCTTTACGAAGCTCCTTGGGTGGAAAGCCATTAACCAAAAAGTTAACAATCTTCTCACTCCATTCAGGCATTGTCTCCACCATGAACAGGGAAGTGTCAGGTAAGTCATCATCAACCCCCGTAGGAGCCTCACCATTAGGTATGCGAGACAAATGATCAGCCATAACATGTTTTTTGCCAGGTCTCACAACAACACTGAAATCAAACTCAAGAAGAATCAATAGCCATCGTGTGATTCTTCCTGTGGATCATGGTTTGTTTACCAGATACAACAGTGCTCGATGATCCACATAGAAAACAAACTTGGTGGCAAGGAGGTAATAACGAAATTTCCTTAGTGCATATATCATTGCCAACCCTTCTCGCTCCGTAGTGGTGTAGTTCATCTCAGCATCGTTCAACTGGCGAGGCAAAGCTAATGGGGTAGTCTAGCTTTTGTTCTCCAGGTTGAGTTAACACACACCCAATAGCAAAGTTTGATGCATCAATATGCACATGGAAGAGTAAATCCCAGTTAGGCATTCTCAAGATTGGAGCACTCGCCAAGGCCTTCTTTAATAGCTCATAGGCACGGTCACATTCTTCGGTCCAAATAAACTCGATGAGAAGCTCATACAATGGTCGAGCTATCTCGGCGAAGAATAGAATAAACCTTCGATAATAACCAACATGGCCCATAAAGCGTTGGATTCCCTTGTAGTTGGTGGGTGGCGGTAGTTCCAGAATGACCTTGATTTTACTCTCGTCCGTGAAAATCCCATTTTTGGACACTATATGCCCTAAGATAACTCCGTGTTTAACCCAGAATTGGCATTTGAAAGGATTCAAGGAGATGCGATATAATCTACACCTTTCAAATATTTTTCGTAAACACATTAAGTGCTCGTCCCAAGAGGAATGAACACAAAGATCATCTAAGAAAGCTTCACAGAAGTCCCTTAGATATTCCTTAAAGGCCGTGTTTATCAATCGTTGGAATGTTGCAGGTGCATTGGTCAAGCCAAAAGCCATGACGCGAAAGGCAAACACTCCAAACTCCGTGATAAATGCTGTTTTAGCTTGGTCCTCGACTGCAGTTGTGATCTGATTGTAACCCGAGTACCCATCTAAAAAGCTATATGCCTCCTTGCCTGCTACTCTTTCAAGCACATGTTCAGAATATGGCAAGGGGTAATGATCCCTTCTGGTGGCTGCATTAACCTTTTTGAGATCAACGCACACTCTGAGTTTCCCATTCTTCTTTGGCACGATGACTATCGGAGAAACCCATTCTGAGTGCTCAATAGGGTATATGAATCCACATTTTACAAGCTTTTCAATTTCCTCTTGTACAATCTTTGCGTACTTAGGATTCATTGGGTAGGGACGTTGCTAGACTGGTTTAGCAGTGCTAATCATTGGAATCGTGTGTTGCACCACCGAGGGTGGAACACCCTTCATATCATGATATGTCCAAGCAAATATGTCCTTGAATTCTTTAAGAAGCTTCGTAAGTGCAGCTTCTTCCGCCTTGGTGAGGTCTTGAGCAATAAAAACTGGTTTAGACTCCTCACCCGGATCTGCTAAGTCTATCTCCTTAACTACCGCAGGGCCATCGTAGACACCGCTACTCCCATTGGTAGGCGTTCGTTGGGCTTTTGTGTAGACCACTTTACGTTCCCCTCTGGTGAATGATTTGAAATGCTCGGGTGCGAGGTGTAAGTCTACTGGTTCTTGTTGTGCCAGGCTTTTTTCTTTCAATTCCGCTTCCTTTTGTTGCTGAGCCAACTCTTGGTTTTGCCGCCTTCTTGCAGTACGACTTAGTTTCGGCTTCTCTTCGATTTCTAATTGGGCGACGTCATGAGGTTGCGGAATACACCACATGACACTTTGGAGGTATTGTCCCCAATTATCCGCTATCTTCCGATGAGCATCAATGGCTCCTACATAACTAAGCCATTCTGCAGTGGATCTTTCCTTGTTTATTGCAGTGCGTACATTAGCTCGATAGCGTTGGCGCTTATGTCTCGTTTTCTTCTTCCCAAGTTTTTGATTTTTGTTTCTATCAGATTCGGATTCACTTGGTCGATCTTCACTTTCGGATGAACTGCAGGAGGCCACTGTCCTAGGCCTTGAGCACCTTGCTTCCACATTTGGGTGAATATTTGATTCATTTTTCCCATCAGGCTCAGGGTCAGTTTCTTCTTGAGATTCATACTCAGAGTTGCATTGGTCAGAGTCTTCGCTACTTTCAGTGTCGGTGGAGTTTGCCACGTTCTCGCCATCAAGAGTGAAGTGCATAACACCTATCATGTTTATTGGCACTAACGGTGGCATATCTTGCCCCTCAGGTGTTACCCAACTTGTACCTCTATTTCCCCATGTGTCTGCTGCTAGGTGTACCCAATCCACGTTATCCGACTCAGTCATACCCGGTAGGACATCCATATAAGGAGAATCTTTCCCATCATCAGTCTCTTTTTTGCATGTATAGCAATACCTTAATGGGACGGAGTGAACAGTGGTATCCGATCGATTATCGATGATAACCTTGCTTCCTAAAGGATGCGCACGACCATTCTCAAGATCAACTCGAATGACAGAGTCCTGGAATTGTAGGTAGACATGGTTTTTCGACCAGTCATGCACCATTTGTGCTTCCCTCATGAAAGGACGTCCTAAGATCATTTGATATGACATAGGATGCTTGGAGAAATCCATTACAATGAAGGTATGTTTTACCTTGTATCCCAGAACCTTGATCTTAAGGTCCCTTAACATTCCAATAGGTTTAGCAATAGTTCCGTTTGCCATCTTAACCACTATGTTTGTGACTTCGAGGTGAGGTCTCCCCATAGATTCCCAACAGTTTTTAGTCACAATGCTCACGCCAGCACCACCATCAAGGATTCCCTTTAGAGTTAATCCCTTGGTAGTAATGGGGAGGGTGGCATTAGATTCGTCACCTTCAAAGTACTGTCCCAACTTGTTCACAGGTATTTCAACGACCGAGTCTTCATCTAGGTTGGGTTGTAGATCCCAATGCTCCTCTTCATCTTGAAGCGTGTCAGGTCTATCCATATTTGCAAATTGTGGTAGCCCCGCCTTTAGTTCTCCATTGAGAAATGCCCGAAGAGCTAAGAATAGCTCAGGATCTCCGTATAATTTGGATATGATCGTGGTTCTGATTTCAGAGGACATGAAATCCATTAGCTTGGACACATTCAACGGTACATTTCGAGACATCGCCCCTTGACTAGGGACTGGTGAAGATGGAATCACTTCCTCTTCGATGGGGTCAGGCATTTCCTCACTAAACATTCTTTCCAGCAAGAAGAGTGTTTGCCCACTTCCGGATGTCCTATCCTCACTTTCTTCCCGAATGATACTAGGTATAGCTAACGGTTTATGGTTCCTGTGAGGCTGAACTTGTGTAGGAAACACTGTGTCTGGAATTTTGAATTTTCTCGGGTTTGGCTCCAGTTCTCTTTGTGTTTCTTCCACCAAACCCCTTAAGTGTTGCACTTGTTCAATCTCCTCAACTGGGTTTGGGTAAGTTCCAATCTTTTTCTTGAGGGTTTTTGGCCCACGTGGCTTGTCTTGGGGAGTCTCAGTCAGTTTGGGTGGTCGAGAGGGCATTAACTGACTTGGTTGTGGGGCCGAGGAAGTTTCCTTCTGTTTCCCCTTATTTATGTACTCGCTTGATTCTCCTTCATTGAGCTCCCGAGTGGGTTCCTCCCTTAAGGTAGTGGCTTTGGTCCCCATGGTTTCTATTGAATCAGAATCATCTTCAGGATCATTCATATACACGGGGTCGTCTCCTGTCCCTATGTTAGTCTTTGAACTGGGCTTGGAGCTCGTGGCATTAAGCGATCTCTTTCGCCGTGTTTTCTTTCTCTTTGCCTGAGCGATTGATGCAGTATCCCTCTCTTCAAGAATGTAGTTTTGATTTTGAAGCATTGACCGTGTAACTACATTCGCGGGTACAACAGGTGTGGTTCCTCGTGCTTGGTTGGTGACCTCAACCAAATTCAATGGCGTAATCTTGGGTGCATTAGGATTATGTGGACATTGAGCGATCAAATGATCTATGCCACAACGATTACATGTAAGTACCGGCATTCCCGATGTGCTCCCTTGATTTGGTTGCATTTGAGTAGCAATCTTCTGTAGCCTATTAGGGCACTCTGCTACACGATATGGTCCACCACAATCATAGCATTGAAGAGGTGGTCTCCTCGCCAAGGTATTAAGGTTTTGCCCTCTTGTGGCGAGAGCAGCCGCTTGATATACAGGCTTGACTTGCCTGAAATGATCCTCCATGTAGTACTAGGGAATCATTTCAAACGTATCAATCCCATATGGAGCAGTGGGGTCTATCTCCTCTTCATAATCCCCACACGCACTATGTGACTCACAACCCATCTAGTTTATTGGGGTAATCCTTGGATGTGGAGGTTGTGGTCCTAGCACTGGCGGTGGTAACAGCACAGACTAGACTACATTCGGATTCCTTAGAACTATGTGCTGTGACGGTTGCTCGATAGGTTGTGCGGGCATTAGCGCGGGTACTTGAGGTGTGTTTGACCAGGCTAGTGGTGCCTGATTTGCCAACATTCGCTTAAGTACTAGGCAATCCTTAGATTGATGGCCGTACTTACCATATGCATTGCAATTCCCATTGAATTTGACTCTGAATGTGGGACATTCACTCGTGCTATGTGGTCCTAAGCACACCGAACACCATTGTTGCTCTCTTCTTGGGTACATATGGCTATTGTGAGGAGCTCGATTACCCCTAAAGTATTCTTGGAGAGCCTTAGTAAGGTTGGTCACAGACATTTCGGATATCTTGGGCTCCTTGGCAATAGGTTTTACTGTCATTGGCTCGTGCCCAGATACTTGCGAACTAACGGATTTTGTTTCTGAAGATACCTTTTTACCTGCAATCATCAAGTTGTCTTCTAACTGGATTGCATTGGCAGTGACTGCTTCCCACGTTGTAAGACCTCTAATGACTAGGCCATTGTAAATGTCCTCGTGGCGCAATCCTTGGATGAATCTATCGAGCAGTTGGTTATTATTGAAGCGCTCATCGGGAGTGCAGCGAGAATTTAGATGCTTTAATCGACTTATAAAGTCTCTCACTGACTCCCCTTCCTCACGTTCAGCTTTTTGGAGTTGAGATGCTACTCGCCAAAGCACACCCTCACGTATGTATTCTTTCAAGAACAATCTCTTGAGAATGGGGTAGTGAGTGCGCTCTTCAACCCTTAAGGTTCGATACCAATCTCCGGCCTTCCCTCTCAAGGTTAAGCCTAAGGCTTTACACTTATGCAACTCATTGTGCTCTTCCAAGGAATCACACACGTGTTCAAAGACTTCA
Organism: Cibotium barometz; assembly: GCF_041138505.1. Lineage (NCBI taxonomy): Eukaryota > Viridiplantae > Streptophyta > Polypodiopsida > Cyatheales > Cibotiaceae > Cibotium > Cibotium barometz. Next base: position 47,669,882 of record NC_141088.1, read on the forward strand.
ATGTGCTTCCTAACATCCTCGTTACCACTGAAGTTTTGAGTGAGCTTAGCCACTTGTACTGCCTTGCTTCTAGGTTCTCTCTCAGGCATGCCCCGCATGTTTTCCGCAATGGATCGTCCGATCGTCTGAGCAAACGCTGCGAGATCACCTAGGTGAGCAGGCATAGTTGGTGGAGGCACTTCTGGGATAGCCTGGCTGATAGGAGTTGGCGTTGGTCTGAGTATGTTGGCAAATGATGTAGGATATAATATGTGGCTAGGCCTAGCTCCTCTTGGATAAGGGTTGTGATAAGGCGGTCGTGGAGCATACGCCATTGGCATACTAAGAGGCGTAGGAGCTACATGAGCATGAGTAGCGATAGGTACATATGGTTGATAGGCACCAGCACGCACTGTTGTAGGTACTGTTCCACTAGGTAGTGGTGTCATACTAACTACAGTGGTAACAGGTGCGCTTTCTGTCATGCTCATCATTGGGGTAGGCATTGTGGATTCCCTAATGGAAAGTTGAGCCAAGGTTGGAAAGCTAAAGTTAGTGCTCGTGGGCTCAACCTGCATTGAGACTCCAGGCGAAACAACATATGAAGGGTCTATGGGACTCGTCGAGGGAGTCTCCAATTGTGATAGGGTTGGTTGTTTGGCCTTGCCCGTATCCAAAAACCTCATAGGGCCAGTGGAAACTAGGTTCACTCCCCTATTTTGCCTCTCAATTTGGATAATTCTATGAATAACCTCACATATCATTTGCTGTTGCTCTTCTGGATTGGTGGCGCTAGATGCTGATCGTAGGACTTCTAACCAACCCACATGGTATGTGTAACCCGTGTATAGGTCCGTTAGAGTCTCTATGTGTAGATCATATTCCCAATTTTCATTGAGAAATATCCCATCCAGACTTAGTGTGCCAAAGGGTTCTCTTGAAGTGGACGCAATGTCACTTCTTAAGGGTTGGCTTCTAGGGACCTCTACTTTAGGAAGAGCATCGGAATGTGGTAGCTCAGTAGGGCCCTCATTAAACGAATGTTGAGATATCGAGCTCTAGTGAGGTGGTGGACACTGATGACCCGCCTGGGGGATAGGCCCCACACTTACACCACTGGCATGGTTGGTGAGATCATGGGAGATATGCGGCCAGTGGGATGACAGGCTGTGTGACAGCCACTCTAGAGACTGGCATAGTTATAGCGCCAGCTCATTTAGTCGGGTTCACATTATAGAGAACCCGTGTATGTATTGGTTGAGTACCTTTCATATTATGTGTACTCTTATTCTTGTATATGGTGTGTTGAGTGTTGAGTAGAGAAGAAGAAGATTTTCAGCCTCTCACCTTGTGTGTTCTCTATTAGGGTTTTGTAAGTGTGTGTGTGTGCTTGCAAGAGCTCAAGCTCTCTTCCCCCCTGCATCTTTTCATGGTATCAGAGCCTGGTTCGTGCTAAGGGCTGAGCTGCAAGCAAGAGAACCACAGGAAGCGGTACGAGGGTAAGAGCTTCAACTACTCTTCCCTATTGTGTTGGTGACTACACCCTTGTCGGGAGCTCTACGGGAGGCACCGGCAAACGATCTCCAATTGAGGAGCTTTCTTCGCGGGAGTGAAGCTATAGGGCAACTATGCAGTCCTACGGACTACATCTTTCGGGCCGAAAACACGTTTCGGGCGCGTCTGGACCTCCGTTTTTCAGAAAGCAGGCGATTTCGAGCACTGTGGGTAAGTCATCGATTCTCTGCAGAACTCTGTTTTAAGAACTGCAGGAAGACAGATTGACTGTGCAGACACTGTGGGTGCTGCAAAGAGGTCTACAGTTGCCATTGGGTGTATGTATGTGCATTGAAGTCACTGGTTGTGACATTTGAGAGTACTGCAGTACCGCTGTGCAGAAAATACAGCATTTGTGCAGAAAAACCAGAGTGTAGTTTCTGGTAAAGTTGTGTGTTTGGCAAGATGTCAAATGATGGAATAACTCAGATTGTGGCTGAGAAGCTGGATAAGAATAACTTCCATGCTTGGAGGTTCAGGTTGACGAATTTTCTGATGGAAAAAGGTTATTGGGACTACATAGAAGGTGAGCATGAAGAGGCACCGGAGATACCGGATATAAATCCGACTGCTGCAGATGTGAAAGAGTTTAAAGACTGGAACCAAGGAGCTAGGAAAGTAATGTATTGGCTTTCCATTAGTATACAGGACACCATGATTGGGCACATTCAGGATGCCAAGTCCCCCAAGGAGGCGTGGGACACCTTGGTAAAGCTTTATGAAACAAATACCAAGGCACGTAAGATACAGTTGAAGAATGAACTTCATACTGTGGAGAAAAAGAGCATGTCTGTGAATGACTATGCGTTGAAGATAAAGGGTATTGTGGAATCCCTTGCATCTATTGGTGTGTCAGTAGATGATGATGACAAGGTGGAAGTCTGTCTACGTGGTCTCGGGCCACAATACAAGGCGTTCAAGACGTCTATTCAGACTCGGGAAAACATTCCCAACTTTACAGATTTGGTGTCTATGCTGATTATCGAAGAGAAGAGCTTGGGTGAAGACCAACAGACTTCACAAAGCAAAAACAGTTCAGAGCAACAGGCCTTCTACACGAGTTTAGGAAGAGGATGAGGTAGAGGAGGCCGTGGACGCGGTCAAGGAGGTGGCCGAACAGGTAATCAGAATTATGGCCAGCAGCAGCAGCAACAACAACAGTCCCAGAATCAACAACAACAACAACACGCAGGTGGAAGAGGCAAATTCAAAGGCAGGGGGAGTCAAAGAGGCCGTGGAAATTGGCAAAGGCAATATAATGATGCACGTGAATGCTATTATTGTGGTAAGCCTGGACATGTGCAGTCAGAATGTTATAAGAAGCAGGCTGACATGCAAAATGGGAAAGTGCAGCAAAACAACTATGCATCCTCAAGCAGAAATAATGAGGATAATGAAAGGTTGTTTGTTATGCAGCATGTCGTGAATGCCATGTCTGAAAATGTTGATGCAGCATAAAAAGATAATGTATGGTATGTGAATTCAGGCGCTTCGAACCACATGACGAGTCATGGGGAGTGGTTCAAGGAGATGAAAAACCCGGAAAGACCAGGTTTTGTGGAAACAGGGGATGACACTGCTCATTCAATTGCCCACGTTGGAGATGTGCCATTGTCTATGCAGGATGGCAAAGTGAAGTACCTTGCAGATGTACTTCATGTACCGAACATAACAAAGAATCTGGTTTCAGTTGGCCAGATGATTGAGCAGGGTTTGCAGGTTCGGTTTAACCCTGATGGGTGTTATGTTGAAGATTTCAAAGACAAGTGCAGGTTGGTTGCAAAAGGCAACAGAGTGGGCAGAATGTTTACGTTGGATGTAGACATGCCTGAAATGAGTGCTGCGATGTTTGCAAATGGTTCAGGAATTGTTGCAGACACAGACATATGGCATAAAAGAATTGGACATGTGAATGTGCAGAGATTGAAGTCTATGCAGACAAAAGGAATTGTGACAGGGCTGCCAAAATTTAAAGTGGAAGGTATGCATAAAATCTGTGAAGCATGCCAATTTGGGAAGCAAACAAAGCATGTGTTTCCACGTAACAGATATGTGAGCAGAAATGCACTAGATGTTGTGCATTCAGATGTATGGGGTCCTACGAAGACCGTGTCTATGGGAGGCTGCAGGTACTATGTCACTTTCATTGATGACCACACAAGGAAAGTGTGGGTATATTTCATGAAGGAGAAGAGTGAGGTGTTCACTCACTTTCAGAATTTCAGAGTTTTGGTTGAAAAGCAAATAGGAAAATATGTAAAGTGCCTAAGGTCAGATGGAGGGGGAGAATACTTCTCCAATGAGTTCTCTGAATTTTTGAAGAAGAATGGTATTCGGAGACAGTTCACATGCAGATACACTCCGCAGCAAAATGGAGTTGCTGAGCGGAAAAACAGGCACATTGCTGAGATTGCGCGAGCATTGATGGAAGAGAAGAATATGCCGCATTGCTATTGGGCTGAGGCTATTTCTACAGCAGTATACATCATGAACAGGACTCCAACTGCAGCCATACATGATGTAACTCCAGAGGAGAGGTTTACTGGCAGAAAACCAGATTTGTCTCATCTGAAAGTCTTTGGATGCATTGCATATGTGCATGTGCCAGATGAGCTGAGAACCAAGCTGGATCCGAAAGCTGAAAAATGTGTGTTCATTGGATATTCCCTTGAGCAAAAGGGATACAGGTGTTATAACCCTGCTACACGTGAGTTGAGGGTAAGCAGGGATGTTGTCTTTGATGAGATGAGCAGCTGGTATGCTGCTGAAAAAGAAGCTATTGGGACTGATTTGAGTGGAAGTGTGGTTGCACAGAATGCAGGTCAGCAATCACAGTCTTTGAGTGGACCAGGAGAGTCCTCATCTAGTGGCTCTGTTGATAGACCATGGAGTGGCAGGCTGCGTCATAATACCAGCCCTGCAAATGTGATTAGTACATCATGTAAAGGAAAAGAGAAAGTGGTTGAGCCCCTTGGTATGCCTGACATTTCTGCAGGGCATTCTCATGTTGATGGAGAGTCTAGTGGCTCAGATATGAGCCTTGATGAGGAGCTTGGGATCCCAGCTATGAGAACACCTGGTGTAAAGAAGGCTATGGAAGCCATGAATGAAAAGCTGCGAAGATCAGGGAGAGTGAAGAACCCTGTGCAGAGATTTACATATGATGGTTATGTGGCACATCACTATGCATATATGGCAAAAGTTGTGCAGGTTGTAGAGCCCACATGCATTGATGAGGCTGTTGGAAATGTGTGTTGGGAGAAAGCTATGGATGAGGAGATGGATGCACTATATGGAAATGAGACTTGGGATTTAGTGCAATTGCCAGAAGGCAAGAAAGCCATTGGATGCAAGTGGGTGTACAAAGTTAAACATAACAGTGATGGAAGCATAAACAGGTACAAGGCTAGATTGGTAGCCAAAGGATATGCGCAGACATATGGGATTGATTATGAGGAAACTTTCAGCCCAGTTGCCAAGATGGCAACGGTGAGAGTTGTGATAGCAGTGGCTGTGTCAAAACAATGGTCTTTACATCAGATGGATGTAAAGAATGCATTCTTGCATGGAGATTTGCAAGAAGAGGTGTATATGTTGCAGCCACCTGGATATGAGGATGTGGGTCACCCCGAGCATGTTTGCAGGTTGAAGAAAGCCTTGTATGGCTTAAAGCAAGCACCAAGAGCATGGTCTGACAAGATTTCTGAATATCTTGTCACTATTGGCTTTCATGTAGCCAATGCAGATTTCTCATTGTATGTGAGACATGGTGATAGAGGAGTTGTGCTTGTTGTCATCTATGTAGATGACTTGATCATTACGGGGGACCATGATGCAGAGATCTTTGATGTAAAGATCTTGCTTAAACAGAAGTTCGAGATGAAGGATCTGGGGGAGCTCAGATATTTCTTGGGCATTGAGGTGATTAGGTCACCACATGGTATTGGATTACTGCAGAGACAGTATGGCTTGGACATGTTGTCCAAGTATGGTATGACAGGCTGTAAGCCTATTTCTGTGCCATTGGATCAGAATGGCAAGTTGAGTGCAGATTCAGGAGAGATCTTGGAGGATCCTACTATGTACAGGAGCATAGTAGGAAGTTTGATCTACATGACGATCACCAGACCAGATTTGAGCTATGCTGTTGGGTTGGTGAGTCAGTTTATGCAGGTTCCACGGAAACCGCATTTAGATGCAGTGAGACGCATACTGAGGTATGTGAGGTCTACTTTGCATTGTGGACTATTCTATGAGACTGGGACAGAGATATGTGTACATGGATACACAGATGCTGATTGGGCTGGTAGTATCTCAGATAGAAGATCTACCAGTGGATTCATGTTTTCTTTGGGGAGTGCTGCTGTGACTTGGAGCAGCAAGAAGCAACCTACGGTTGCTCTATCGAGTACAGAGGCCGAGTATAGAGGAGCTGCTATGGCAGCATGTGAGGTAGCTTGGTTGAGAAAGCTGCTTGCAGATTTGGGTCTATCAGTGGATAGACAAGTTGTCATTTTCTGTGACAACATTAGCAGTATACAGTTGGCCAGGAACCCAGTCTTTCATGCTCGTACGAAGCACATAGAGGTCCACTACCACTTCGTCAGAGAGAAGGTCTTGGCAGGAGACCTTGACCTTGTTTATGTCATCACAGAGGATCAGGTAGCTGACATCTTCACCAAAGCATTGGGTACAGAGAAGCTCCGCAGATTTAGGGCTTCGCTTGGTATACATGAGATGGAGTTGAGCTCGAGGGGGAGTGTTGAGATATCGAGCTCTAGTGAGGCGGTGGACACTGATGACCCGCCTGGGGGATAGGCCCCACACTTACACCACTGGCATGGTTGGTGAGATCATGGGAGATATGCGGCCAGTGGGATGACAGGCTGTGTGACAGCCACTCTAGAGACTGGCATAGTTATAGCGCCAGCTCATTTAGTCGGGTTCACATTATAGAGAACCCGTGTATGTATTGGTTGAGTACCTTTCATATTATGTGTACTCTTATTCTTGTATATGGTGTGTTGAGTGTTAAGTAGAGAAGAAGAAGATTTTCAGCCTCTCACCTTGTGTGTTCTCTATTAGGGTTTTGTGAGTGTGTGTGTGTGCTTGCAAGAGCTCAAGCTCTCTTCCCCCCTGCATCTTTTCAACGAAGTGGGTAGAATATCCACATGGACACTCTTTGGGAGGGTAGGGTCCACATAAGATGTGAATGGCGAATCTACTACCCCTCCTTCCTTATTTACTTCGCTTGTCGCATGCTCAGAGCGTGTAGCTCTACTAAAGGTCTCTATTAGACGACTAAACATGCTAGATCCGGGTTGTGGGGCCCACACTGGCATGTTTTGTCTTGTCTCCTCAGGGTTCTTGGTAGGGTGCCCTTCCATGGCTTCTGAGTCAGAGGACGAGTCACTATCCACTATTTGTGGATCTTGGGTTGCACTCCCTTGGGTTCCAGCCGAAGGCCAAGATGCCAACGTGGAGGGATGGTGTGAGCCTGCGTAAACTGAAACACTTTCTAGTGATTCAGGCTCTAGCACCCGACCAGAACATAGATGCATGTGACGTGGGTACCCTACGTGCGTTGGTAACTACCCTTGAAACTCACACAAGTGGTTTCTTGGGTATTTCGCACCCCGTTTTTACTTGTTTTTAGATTGTTTTTAACTCGTTTTTGACCCCCTTACTCACGGTCGAACTTGGACTAGGGCGTGTGATAGCTCGAAACGAGCGTATCGTTCAAAGGGTCCTAGTGTGCTTTACAGCACCGTGTTCGCCTATCTAGAGCTCCTGTAGTCCTCAAAACAGTCCGTTTCCCTTGGGGGGAAGGGGCAAAAGCCTATTTGCTTGTGGAGGAAAGGGTGAGGGCTTTATCCCACATGCTCACTTTACTCCTTGGGGAGTGGGCTACATATAGGGCACGACTTCCCATAAGCTCTCACTTGAAAGAAAGCTATGGAGGCTCACTCTCCTATATATATATATCAATAGACCGAGACTGCGGCCGGGGCCGGGGTCGTGGGTCGATTGGGGTTCTTTCTTTTCAAAATTTTTTTCTCCAATTAAAAAATCTTTCCTCTCCACACGTTTGGTTCTTTCTTTGAAAATAAAATAAAATTTTTTATTTTTTTTATTTTTTATATTTTATATTTTCTGTTTTTTAAAGATAAGTTTTCTAGGGTTTCTTTAGGGTTCGGCCTTGGCCGCGGCACAATTCACACACAGCACAGATCTGGGGATTCAAAAATCCCCCCTCACACGCAGAAAACCAGATAACAGAACGCACGCCCACACGCGGAGCGAAAAAATAACAAAAGAAACAGGAATGCAGAAGACAAATTGCAGAAACAGATTGCAAAACACAGAAACACCTCAACAACAAACACACAGTCGCTTTCCTACAGTGTAGATTAAACTTCACGCAGCAGCCGAGCTGCAAACTGGAGCTTGGTGCAGGGCAACTCCCCGGCAGCGGCGCCAAAAATGTGCGCTTTTGCCACACAGGTCGTAGCTGGGGACTTGCCGAACACCGTATGCGAGCCACGAATGGCTGCAAGCATACAACCAGGAAGGCAAGCTCAAACAGAATGCAAAAAGGTGTGTCACTCACTGCTTAACTGCCGCCTTGAAGGATTCCCGCGTCGCAGCCGTGAAGGAGGAGCCGCCGTCGCGCCGCTCTACCGCCTCGCCGCCGCCGTCGTGCCGCTACACAGTGCTCGATCGCTCTCTCACTCTCTCTCTCTCTCTCTCTCTCTCTCTCACACGCAGGAGAAGGAAACCAAAGAGATAAGGTAAGAGCACTCTTGTATTCATAACACATGAGAATGAGGATTTTAGGGTCACATTTGACTCTTATAGGTGACTTGGCCGTTCACACTTGGATGCCCATACATGGCCGGCTGACCCTAACCCTTATCCTACTGATATTCAAGGTGCGCCTCTCATCGGCGATCACCCAATCCCTTTATCCTTAACATATGGTGCCGACAAGCCCGGCCCATGACTCAGAATATTTAAATTAATGACGTAAAACATAGTACATCTCAATGTCCGTCATGGGTTAACAACAACGTGTTTACTCTAAGAACAAGTTAATACCACGAGCCTAGGGACACAAGAAACATCAGAGTTACAGGAGCCTTTTGCCTTCATTTCTTTATGCACGTGACAATTTTTACACACAATGGCGACCTCCCTAAGGCAAAACTAACCTCGATCCTGGTACCATGTTTAACACAAAGCATTATCCAGGAATCTATTAGTTCACCTTAGGCAAGGCTACCCCCTACCAACCAAGGCATCGGTCTAGAGTAGAATACTCCTCGCCTACCAAGTGTCAATAAGGCGATAGACCAACATTAGAGCACATAATAGACTTGCATTACCATTTATTGTAGGCCTTTTTTTTAAAAATAAAATAAATTATTTCTTTTGATCTTCGCTCCTGAACTATAATGTGTTCTTACATCCTTTCGACAAAGGAGTAAAAGCTATGTCCTAGAGGTCAACACACAGATGGCCAGGTGTCAAACATTAAGATGGTTTGACCATAGACCTAAGACAATTATATTCCAGGGTTAACTAAAGACTGCATGCATTCTCAAGAATATATCCAATAAGGTTAAACTCCTTAAGGATTTACACTAACACGTCAGGCAACTTCAAAAACTAAGTAGTGCTTTGACAAGTTCCATGTGGTCATGCAATATAGTTCATGCAATTAATTAAACAGTAAAAACGAAAGAGAGTGGGCATGGAAGAATTACACTTGAAATTGGAGATCTCCTTGATTTGATGAGACATCTTGCAATTGGATGTAGATATATTTTGATAAACATTGCGGCAATCTTAGGACTTGGAACGAACCCACCTCAAACTTTTTAACCTGGAAAAAACTAGAAAACACTAACCTACCCACCAGTCACCACACTACTACTGAGGATATGGTAAGAGGATGTTGTAGAGTCCTGGCTCTAACCCTAAGGCTAAGCCTCTATCCGCATCATCCAAATAAATAAAGTCAGCCTCAGTAGTGCCATGAGTTTCATCCGTCCATTCATTGTCGTCCGATATATCGTTTTCGTTTTCCCATCCACATAAACTCATCAAGAATGTAACCATGCGAGGATAGTGATCTTGTGGAAAAGGAAAGTCTTGGGCTATCGGGGATATGTCCTCTACGGAGTAGGGGTCAGTCATGGTCAATAGGCGAATTAGCCATTCTAATTCTTCAACATTTTTCTCTCTGGCTAGTACATCTATATGATCCATTTTGGTTTTAATTACAGGATAGCACATGTGAAATATTTGAGAAAGGTACAGATGATACCTCTCACCAAAGGTAGGAGTGGATGAAGTGTATGATGATCGGGCATCTGCCATATCTGCAAACACAGATATAGCATCAGTAGGTTTATGACAGGTCAATCTAGTTCCTAATTGTATACGGATATTTCTCCTCTTATTGTGCTCCTGGTCTTTTTACTATTTTTTGTTTTTCTTTTCTTTTCTTTTTTATGTATGAAGCTATATATATATACATCCCCTTGAATTTGGCAATTACATGTTCAGGGGAGAAGGTTAGGGAGAAAGCATTAGAATGTCGAGCGTGAGTACATGCTCCCCCTTTCCTCGGGTAGATCATATTTTCTGCAATGATGTTGCAGCCTCATGGAACCAATTTGTCCAGCGAGTCATAGGTGGTGATGTGGGAAGATAGCTTTTTATGACCCTTGTGGCCACATCAAATTGCACAGATGGTAGTGTACACTCCCATTGACGAATGGAGGAAATGGTTTCCGATGATACTTTTACAAAGGGAGACATAGACTCATTGGTCTCTTGTTGGGTGTTGACAAGAGTAGGTGTAGAGCATGAAGAAATTCCTATATCAACGTGTGCCTGGCATGAGGAGCTAGAAGCTTCATGTGGCTCTCCCTATCCTGAGCTAGGTGGTATTGTGATCGATATCGTTTGGGAATCCAAACTAGCTCTGGAAGAAGTGGTGCGGAGTACTCTGTTACCTTTCCTTTACCACGGTCTTGAATTGTCGTTGGGGTGGCAACATTTGGTTTGCAAGGTTTTACAGGTGATGTAGAGGGATTCAGGTGATGTAGAGGGATTCAGCTTATGCTTAGGGACCCAAATCTGGTCATTTCCTTCGTAATACCCTTGGGCTACTTTTTTAGGGATCCATCATGATGTTACATTGCCCTTTCTCGGGTGCTTTCCTCCTACGAGGCTTCGTGTCCGAACGAGATTGATCAGGGGAAGTAGCTGCCTGTTGACGAAGCTTTTGGGACCCATTTGTATGTACTCTTTGGCATAGCAAGCGGAACTTTAGAGACCACACTGCATGTTTCCACTCTTGGCATTGAGAGGTGGCAAACAATCAGAGATGGTTTTGCCACTGGACTTTGTGATTTTTCGTTATCTAGCATTTTGTCCAGAGTTGATGGCTTAGGTGCGGGATTTTGAGCGGTCAGATTGAGTGTTGATTCTTGCGTTGTGACTTGCCTGGCTGCCCAATCGATATTGCACTTGGTAGCTAACATCCATTTGTGCCCTAAGTTTACAGTCCCCTCCATGGTACCAGCAGGCATAACCAAAAAGCTTCGAATTACGGTCCCCTTGTCATAGGCAACCGGAGTGTACAGAATCCCTTGAACTTGGGTTTTCTTCTTGTTGATTCCTTGAACTTGGATAGCACTCTTGGATAAAGGTGGTTTTCCAAGTTGACACCACACGCCATATGATAACAAATTGTGTTGAGCTCCTATATCCAATAATGCATTATACAGCACCTCCTCATAAGGACTCTGTAACTCAATTGGGTATCTTAGAGGCGGGTCAGATTCCAGTGAATCCTCGTCTGCCTCCTCGAAAAATGCTTGTGTAATCCCCAAGTTGGCTTCTCGTTGGTGCCTAGCACGCTGTTGACATTCTTTGGCTTCAATTCTTGCTTGTATCTTTTTAAGCTCAGCTTGTTCTTTAGCTGCCTTCTTTTGATGGACTGCATGTAACTCCCCTTGGCTCAGGGGGTCATAGTACCTTTTGAATTTACTCCCATTAAGGAATCCAATGGTTTCAACTCCGTCGAGAGTCTCCACTCGAATGGTACCTTGCGGGGTAATTTCACATACTCTATACGGTCCCTTACCAGCATATTTGACCTTCTTCTTTTTGTTACGCACTCCATACATCAGGACTTTATCCCCAACCTTGATGTCCTTGTCCTTCAGGTGGCGATCAAACCATTTTTTCCTTCTATCCTTCTCCACAAGGGCATTGTATACAGCCAATTGTCTTTCTTCGTTTAGTCGCTCAAGGATATATAGACGCTCTACTAAGGGATTACCATCCCAACCCTCTTGAGTAGCAACACGAAGACTAGGAATGACAAATTCCCACGGCATGATCGCTTCTTGGCCATATACCATTTTGAATGGTGTGCAATTAATAGCCACTTTGTACGCAGTACGATAGGCCCATAAAGCTGTCGTAAGCTTTAGATCCCAATCCATGCAATGAGCTTCAACTGCCTTTGTCAAAACAGAGATTAAGGTCTTGTTGGTACTCTCGGCTTGGCCATTTGCTTGCGGATAGTAAGGAGTAGATTTATGATGGGATATCATGAAATTTGTTGTGAGCTCCTTAATCACTTCATTTATAAAATGCGTACCATTGTCGCTCACAAGTTCAAAAGGACAACCGAAGCATGTGATTATATTTTCAAAGAGGAACTTGGCTGTTGTCCTTGCATCTGCCTTACGTGTCGCCTTCGCTTCAGCCCATTTGGTCATATAGTCAGTGGCCACAATAATATAGCGAGATTGTGTGTTTCGGGCCGCTGGGCTAATTGGACCTACAAAGTCTAAACCCCACTTTTCAAATGGTTGGTTTACTTTGATTGGATGTAGGGGCATCTGATCCTTCCGGTGGGGTTTCTTGTATCGTTGGCATTCATCGCAACCCTTCACAAAGAGTGATGCATCTTGGAACATAGTGGGCCACCAATACCCCGATTGTAAGATCTTTCGCGCAGTTAAGTCTCCTGAGAAGTGACCACCGGCTACGCCCATATGTGCCTCTTGTAAAATGTATAGATACTCATCCTCTCGGGCACAACGCCTAAGAACGTTATCCTTTCCTCTTTTATAAAGAGTCTCGGCCTATCAGGCAATAGGGTTCGCATTCTTTGATTAGCTTTCGAGCTAGATCTTTACGAAGCTCCTTGGGTGGAAAGCCATTAACCAAAATGTTAACAATATTCTCACTCCATTCAGGCATTGTCTCCACCATGAACAGGGAAGTGTCAGGTAAGTCATCATCAACCCTCGTAGGAGCCTCACCATTAGGTATGTGAGACAAATGATGAGCCATAACATGTTTTTTGCCAGGTCTCACAATAACAGTGAAATCAAACTCAAGAAGAATCAATAGCCATCATGTTATTCTTCCTGTGGAGCATGGTTTGTTTACCAGATACAACAATGCTTGATGATCCACATAGAAAACAAACTTGGTGGCAAAGGAGGTAATAACAAAATTTCTTTACTGCATATATCATTGCCAACCCTTCTCGCTCCGTAGTAGTGGTGTAGTTCATCTCAGTATCGTTCAACTGGCGAGACGACTGGCAAAGCTAATGGGGTAGTCTAGTTTGTGTTCTCCAGGTTGAGTTAACACACACCCAATAGCAAAGTTTGATGCATCAATATGCACATGGAAGAATAAATCCCAGTTAGGCATTCTCAAGATTGGAGCACTCGCCAAGGCCTTTTTTAATAGCTCATAGGCACAGTCACATTCTTCGGTCCAAATAAACTCGATGAGAAGCTTATACAATGGTCGAGCTATCTCGACGAAGAATAGAATAAACCTTCGATAATAACCAACATGGCCCATAAAGCGTTGGACTCCCTTATAGTTGGTAGGTGGGGGCAATTCCAGAATGACCTTGATTTTACTCTCGTCAGTGGAAATCCCATTTTTGGACACTATATGCCCTAAGATAACTCCGTGTTTAACCCAGAATTGGCATTTGAAAGGATTCAATGAGATGCAATATAATCTACACCTTTTAAATATTTTTCGTAAACACATCAAGTGCTCATCCCAAGAGGAATGAACACAAAGATCATCTAAGAAAGCTTCACAGAAGTCCCTTACATATTCCTTAAAGGCCGTGTTTATCAATCGTTGGAATGTTGCAGGTGCATTGGTCAAGCCAAAAGCCATGACGCGAAAGGCAAACACTCCAAACTCCGTGATAAATGCTGTTTTAGCTTGGTCTTGGACTGCAATTGTGATCTGATTGTAACCCGAGTACCCATCTAAAAAGCTATATGCCTCCTTGCCTGCCACTCTTTTAAGCACATGTTCAGAATATGGCAAGGGGTAATGATTCCTTCTGGTGGCTGCATTAATTTGTTGAGATCAACGCACACTCTGAGTTTCCCATTCTTCTTTGGTACGATGACTATCGGAGAAACCCATTCTGAGTGCTCAATAGGGTATATGAATCCACATTTTACAAGCTTTTCAATTTCCTCTTGTACAATCTTTGCGTACTTAGGATTCATTGGGTAGGGACGTTGCTGGACTGGTTTAGTAGTGCTAATCATTGGAATCGTGTGTTGCACCACCGAGGGTGGAACACCCTTCATATCATGATATGTCCAAGAAGCAAATATGTCCTTGAATTCTTTAAGAAGCTTCTTAAGTGCAGCTTCTTCCGTCTTGGTGAGGTCTTGAGCAATAAAAACTGGTTTAGACTCCTCACCCGGATCTGCTAAGTCTATCTCCTTAACTACCGCAGGGCCATCGTAGACCCCGCTACTCCCATTGGAAGGCGTTCGTTGAGCTTTTGTGTAGACCACTTTACGTTCCCCTGTGGTGAATGATTTGAAATGCTCGGGTGCGGGATGTAAGTCTACTGGTTCTTGTTTTGCCAGGCTTTTTTCTTTCAATTCCACCTCCTTTTGTTGCTGAGCTAACTCTTGGTTTTGCCGCCTTCTTGCAGTACGACTTAGTTTCGGCTTCTCTTCGATTTCTAATTGGGCGACGTCATGAGGTTGCGGAATACACCACATGACACTTTGGAGGTATTGTCCCCAATTATCCGCTAACTTCCGATGAGCGTCAATAGCTCCTACATAACTAAGCCATTCTCCAGTGGATCTCTCCTTGTTTATTGCAGTTCGTACATTAGCTCGATAGCGTTGTCACTTATGTCTCGTTTTCTTCTTACCAAGTTTTTGATTTTTGTTTCTATCAGATTTGAACTCACTTGGTCGATCTTCACTTGTGTCCCCCTCACTCTCGGATGAACTGCAGGAGGTCACCGTTTTAGGCCTTGAGCGCCTTGCTTCCACACTTGGGTGAATATTTGATTCATCCCCCCCATCAGGCTCAGAGTCAGTTTCTTCTTGGGATTCAGACGACTCAGAGTTACATTGGTCAGAGTCTTCGCTACTTTCAGTGTCAGTGGAGTCTGCCGCTTTCTCACCATCACGAGTCAAGTGCATAACACCTATCATGTTTATTGGCACTAACGGTGGTATATCTTGCCCCTCAGGTGTTACCCAACTTATGCCTCTATTTCCCCATGTGTCTATGGTTGCCGCTAGGTGTACCCAATCCACGTTACCCAACTCAGTCATACCTGGTAGGACATATAAGCAAAATCTTTCCCATCATCAATCTCTTTTTTGCGTGTATAGCAATACCTTAATGGGGCTGAGTGAATAGTGGTATCCGATCGATTATCGATGATAACCTTGCTTCCTAAGGGATGTGCACGACCATTCTCAAGATTAACTCGAATGACAGAGTCCTGGAATTGTAGGTAGACATGGTTTTTCAACCAGTCATGCACCATTTGTGCTTCCCTCGTGAAAGGACGTCCTAAGATCATTTGATATGATATCGGATGCTTGGAGAAATCCATTACAATGAAGGTATGTCTTACCTTGTATCCCAGAACCTTGATCTTAAGGTCCCTTAACATTCCAATAGGTTTAGCAATAGTTTCGTTTGCCATCTTAACCACTATGTTTGTGACTTCAAGGTGAGGTCTTCCCATAGATTCCCAACAGTTTTTAGTCACAATGCTCACTCCAGCTCCACCATCAAGGATTCCCTTTAGAGTTAATCCCTTAGTAGTAATGGGGAGGGTTGCATTAGATTCGTCACCTTCAAAGTACTGTCCCAACTTGTTAACAGGTATTTCAACGACCGAGTCTTCATCTAGGTTGGGTTGTAGATCCCAATGTTCCCCTTCATCTTGAAGCGTGTCGGGTCTATCCATATTTGCAAATTGTGGTAGTCCCGCCTTTAGTTCTCCATTGAGAAATGCCCGAAGAGCTAAGAATAGCTCAGGATCTCCGTATAATTTGGATATGATCGTGGTTCTGATTTCAGAGGACATGAAATCCATTAGCTTAGACACATTCAACGGTACTTTTCGAGACATCGCCCCTTGGCTAGGGACTGGTGAAGATGGAATCACTTCCTCTTCGATGGGGTCAGGCATTCCCTCACTAAACATTCTTTCCAGCAAGAAGGGTGGTTGCCCACTTCCTGATGTCCTATCCTCACTTTCTTCCCGAATGATACTAGGTATAGCTAATGGTTTATGGTTCCTGTGAGGCTGAACTTGCGTAGGAAACACCAAACCCCTTAAGTGTTGCACTTGTTTAATCTCCTCAACTCGGTTCGGGTAAGTTCTAATCTTTTTCTTGAGGGTCTTTGGCCCACGTGGCTTGTCTTGGGGAATCTCAGTCAGTTTGGGTGGTCGAGAGGGCATTAACTGACTTGGCTGTGGGGCCGAGGAAGTTTCCTTCTGTTTCCCCTTATTTATGTACTCGCTTGATTCTCCCTCGTTGAGCTCCCGAGTGGGGTCCTCCCTTAAGGTAGTGGCTTTGGTCCCCATGGTTTCTATTGAATCGGAATCATCTTCAGGATCATTCATATACACGGGGTCGTCTCCTGTCCCTATGTTAGTCTTTGAACTAGGCTTGGAGCTCGTGGCATTAAGCGATCTCTTCCGCCGTGTCTTCTTTTTCTTTGCTCGAGCAATTGATGCAGTATCCCTCTCTTCAAGAATGTAGTTTTGATTTTGAAGCATTGACCGTGTAACTACATTCGCGGGTACAACAGGTGTGGTTCCTCGTGCCTGGTTGGTGACCTCAACCAAATTCAATGGCGTAATCTTGGGTGCATTAGGATTATGTGGACATTGAGCAATCAAATGATCTATGCCACAACGATTACATGTAAGGACCGGCATTCCCGATGTGCTCCCTTGATTTGGTTACATCTGAGTAGCGATCTTCTCTAGCCTATTAGGGCACTCCGCTACACGATGCGGTCCACCACACTCGTAGCATTGAAGAGGTGGTCTCCTTGCCAAGGTATTAAGGTTTTGCCCTCTTGTGGCGAGAGCAGCCACTTGATATACAGGCTTGACTTGCCCGAAATGATCCTCCATGTAGTACTAGGGAGTCATTTCAAACGTATCAATCCCATATTGAAGAGTGGGGTCTATCTCCTCTTCATAATCCCCACACGCACTATGTGACTCACAACCCATCTGGTTTATAGGGATAATCCTTGGATGTGGAGGTTGTGGTCCTAGCACTGGCGGTGGTAACGGCACAGACTGGACTACATTCGGGTTCCTTGGAACTATGTGCTGTGACGGTTGCTCGACTGGTTGAGCAGGCATTAGTGCGGGTACTTGAGGTGTGTTTGACCAGACTAGTGGTGCCTGATTTGCCAACATACGCTTAAGTACTAGGCAATCTTTAGATTGATAGCCATACTTACCACATGCATTGCAATTCCCATTGAATTTGACTCTGAATGTGGGACATTCACTCGTGTTATGTGGTCCTAAGCAAACCGAACACCATTGTTGCTCTCTTCTTGGGCACATATGGCTATTTTGAGGAGCTCGATTACCCCTAAAGTATTCTTGGAGAGCCTTAGTAAGGTCGGTCATAGACATTTCGGATATCTTGGGCTCCTTGGCAATAGGTTTTACTGTCATTGGCTCGTGCCCAGATACTTGCGAACTAATGGATTTTGTCTCCGAAGACACCTTTTTACCTGCAATCATCAAGTTGTCTTCTAACTGGATTGCATTGGCAGTGAGACTGCTTCCCACGTAAGACCTCTAATGACTAGGCCATTGTATATGTCCTCGTGGCACAATCCTCGGATGAATCTATCGAGCAGTTGGTTGTTATTGAAGCGCTCATCGGGAGTGCAGCGAGAATTTAGATGCTTCAATCGACTTATAAAGTCTCTCACTAACTCCCCTTCCTCGCGTTCAACTTTTTGGAGTTGAGATGCTACTCCCCAAAGCACACCCTCACGTATGTATTCTTTCAAGAACAATCTCTTGAGAGTGGGGTAGTGAGTGCGCTCTTCAACCCTTAAGGTTCGATACCAATCTCCGGCCTTCCCACTCAAGGTAAAGCCTAAGGCCTTACACTTATGCAGCTCATTGTGCTCTTCCAAGGAATCACACACGTGTTCAAAGACTTCAATGTGCTTCCTCACATCTTCGTTACCACTGAAGTTTTGAGTGAGCTTGGCAACTTGTACTGCCTTGCTTCTGGGTTCTCTCTCAGGCATGCCTGCATGTTTTCTGCAATAGATCGTCCGATCGTCTGAGCAAACGCTGCGAGATCACCTAGGCGAGCAGACATAGCTGGTGGAGGCACTTCTAGGATAGCCTGGTTGATAGGAGTTGGCGTTGGTCTGGGTATATAGGCAGCTGACGTAGGATATGATATGTGACTAGGCCTAGCTCCTCTTGGATAAGGGTTTTGATAAGGCGGTCGTGGAGCATACGCCATTGGCATACTAAGAGGCATAGGAGCTACATGAGCATGAGTAGTGATAGGTACATATGGTCGATAGGCACTGGCATGCACTGTTGTATGTACTGTTCCACTAGGTAGCGGCGTCGTACTAACTACAGCGGTATAACAGGTGCACTTTCCGTTATGCTCATCATTGGGATAGGCATTGTGGATTCCTTAATGGAAAGTTGAGCCAAGGTTGGAAAGCTAAAGTTACTGCTCGTGGGCTCAACCTGCATTAAGACTCCAGGCGAAACAACATATGAAGGGTCTATGGGACTCACCGAGGGAGTCTCCAATTATGATAGGGTTGGTTGTTTGGCCTTGCCCGTATCCAAAAATCTCATAGGGCCAGTGGAAACTAAGTTCACTCCCCTATTTTGCCTCTCAATTTGGATAATTCTATGAATAACCTCACATATCATTTGTTGTTGCTCCTCTAGATTAGTGGCGCTAGATGTAGATCGTAGGACTTCTAACCAACCTACATGGTATGTGTAACCCGTGTATAGGTCAGTTAGAGTCTCTGTGTGTAGATCATATTCCAAATTTTCATTGAGAAATATCCCATCTAGACTTGGTGTGCCAAATGGTTCTCTTGAAGTGGACGCAATGTCACTTCTTATGGATTGGCTTCTAGGGACCTCTACTTTAGGAAGAGCATCGGAAGGTGGTAGCTCAGTAGGGCCCTCATTAAACGAAGTGGGTAGAATATCCACATGGACACTCTTTGGGAGGGTAGGGTCTACATGAGATGTGAATGGCGAATCCACTACCCCTTCTTCTTCATTTACTTTGCTTGTCGCATGTTCAGAGCGTGTAGCTCTACTAAAGGTCTCTATTAGACGACTAAACATTCTAGATCCGGGTTGTGGGACCCAAACTGGCATGTTTTGGCTTGTCTCCTCAGGGTTCTTGGTAGGGTGCCCTTCCATGGCTTCTGAGTCAGAGGACGAGTCACTAACCGCTATTCTTGGATCTTGGGTTGCACTTCCTTGGGTTCCAACGGAAGGCCAAGATGCTAACGTGGAGGGATGGTGTGAGCCTGCGTAGACTGAAACGCTTTCTAGTGGCTCAGGATCTAGCACCCGACCAGAGCATAGATGCATATGACGTGGGTACCCTACGAGCGTTGGTAACTACCCTTGAAGTCCACACAAGTGGTTTCTTAGGTGTTTCACACCCCGTTTTTACTTGTTTTTGTATTGTTTTTAACCCGTTTCTAATCCCCTTACTTATGGTCAAACCTGAACTAGGACGTGTGATAGCTCGAAACGAGCGTATCGTTTAAAGGGTCCTAGCGTGCTTTACAGCACCGTGTTCGCCTATCGAGAGCTCCTGTAGTCCTCAAAACAGTCCGTTTCCCTTGGGAGGAAGGGGCAAAAGCCTATTTGCTTGTGGAGGAAAGGGTGAGGGCTTTATCCCACATGCTCACTTTACTCCTTGGGGAGTGGGCTACATATAGGGCACGACTTCCCATAAGCTCTCACTTGAAAGAAAGCTATGGAGGCTCACTCTCCTATATATATATATATATCAAAAGACCGAGGCCGGAGTCGGGATCAATTGGAGGTTTTTCTTTTCAAAATTTTTTTCTCCAAATAAAAAATCTTTCCTCTCCACACGTTTGGTTTTTTTCTTTAAAAAAATTTAATTTTTTATTTTTTATTTGTTTTCAAAATTAATTTACCATTTCATCAAAGACATCAGAATTTTCTTTACCAACTAAATGTAGTGTGGCTGATTTCCTCACAAAGCCCATAAAGCTAAGCATGAGAAATCTAGCCAATCTAATGGCACTTATTGTAAAACATTAGTTATAAGACGGTGTGTCAAAGATTAAACCCACCTTTAACCTTAGTAAATAAGTCTTTTCTTTACAATGTAAATATGCTTGAGCAACTAACAACTATCCAATCGGATGTCCCATGACATACTATCTTCATATATACCTATCCATTCGAGAACATACCAAATTGTACAAGCCTTCTCTATTAGTGTTGCAATACCTTGACTCGTCAAGTGGTATATGTATCTAATCATATTAGACGCATTGGGTGGAGAACATGTTCGTACCCTAATCTACCAAACACTATCACATTTCCTTAGCACATGTCCCAACCTATGCCTTGTATGCTTAGTCATCTACACTTTTTGAAATCATCAGAACTTCCATATACTCTCATTTTACTTTTCACTCTCATTTTACTTTTCATGCCATTAAAATGCAATACGTTCTAAGGTGAGGCAAAAATTAGCTATGCATTTTATGGTACTCTTACCTAGAGATTTATGTGTGGATAACATTGACATGCCTATCATGCACACTTCTAGTCTAGCATTTATTTGGCTGCAATTTGCATCAATTCTTCCTCTTGGGATTTGCTGTAATAAGGTCTTATTTTGTAATTCAAATAGGAAAGGTAAGGCCTGCTCAATAGACTCTTTCTTGGAAACTCTTTCCCTTTCTTAAAGTTGCTCCACATGCTAGTATTGATTGATTCACTACTAATAAAAAAGTGTAAATGGTTTTGTACATGATCACAATTACAAGTCAACATGAAAGAAACTCTTCTCTAGATGCATTAGCACCCTACATAGTTCATATCAAACACGTATGATTGGCGAAGCAAACATTTGCCAATGTATGGTAAAATAGCGTATGTAACTGGTCTATCATTCTTGCTCGATTTTTAAATAAAAAATTTAAAACTTTTTTGATGAAAGTGACACCATAGCTGGTCTGCACCCTGTAGGTACTAGGCTCAGGTTGCGAAGAACCTGGGGCCAGGTACATAGTATGTACTAGCCTTAAACTTTCAAGTGTCAAATTGTCAATATTTTGAAGTCCCAACTCCCATATGCGTATATAGCCCCAAATTTAAGGCCACATATGAAACTCCAACAAGAGCTGAATCATACTTATCATTCTCCCTGACATATGGCAATATGAAATGTATGATATGAACTATGGCACCCTGTGAATCTCAAATTAAGCGATCACTTTGAAAGGTCAATGTAAACTAAAAAGAACACAAAATTATAAGATTGTGTAGTAATATTGATAAGATATCTAATCATGACAGCTTACCATGTTTTTTACCATACACTTCCCATACATGCCTACTAATACCAAACTTTCTTGTGAGTAGTAGAAAAGAGCTGATTTCTTTACTCTTGGTCATTCAGTAGTATGCTATGGAGGGTACCTCAGATGCTTCGTTATTCTGCAGACATCACAGAATGTATGAGATGGTCCTCAACGATACAAGTAGTGATCTTAACCAAAAAAGAAACACAAAATTTGAGTCTGTACCTGAGGCAGCTACGGCAGGGGAGGTGGGAGAAGCAGTGGGTTGTTAAAGCTTGCTCTTGGATATCTACAACGACAACAGCAAAATAAGCCTAAAATAGAATCTCTTTGATCAGAACAAGTTGCCCTGCCGGCCACAAGAATTATGATGAGCAAGTGTGAAGACTTGGTTGATTCCTACCTGACACCTTGCATATACTGGATGGCCATGTATTGCTTGGGTATCTCCATCAATGCAGCCACTGCAAATG
Organism: Cibotium barometz; assembly: GCF_041138505.1. NCBI lineage: Eukaryota > Viridiplantae > Streptophyta > Polypodiopsida > Cyatheales > Cibotiaceae > Cibotium > Cibotium barometz. The sequence continues at coordinate 47,691,853 of NC_141088.1, forward strand.
CTGCTTCTCTACAAGCAGGATTTCTGTACTCGGCCATAATTTGTGTGTAATTCACAAACTGCAAGATAGAATCTTTTTAAGTGCTGTCCGGAAGTCTCAAAAGGCAAGTAAGCAACATCAAAACACACACACACACATACACACACACACACGACCTGGAAATTGTCAAACTTGCGCTTGGGTATGGCATCATCGAATTGTCTCATTGTATCCCAAGGTCCATCACCAACTCCAACCATCAAAATTGACAATGGATAATTGCTGCAATTATGGCATGCACACGATACTGACTCATCACAAAGAACCATTGCAGCAGCATGCAAAAACTCCTATGTACCATTGAATGTGGATCAAAAAATTTCCTGATGGTGCTACCTTGCAGCAACAATGGCATCAATTGTTTCTTTCTCTTGTTGGCTGAGTCTTCCTCTGCCCATACCAATGTTTCCAGTTACCTAGAAAGAGAGCCAGTTTTGTATCAGACCAGGGGTATGCATGCAAGTGGCCTCCCTCTCGAGTTCCCTAAAACAAGCATCTTAATGCATCACTATTGGTACCTGCCCATCAGCAATGATTACAAGTATATGGAATTGGTTTCCACTTTGCTTCACAACATCTATTGCAGCATGTATGACTGGAGCAAATGATGTTGGTCCTGTGAAGCAAGATACATAATTAAATACTCGTTGAAAAGCACATCCAAGTGCTGAGGTTGGTTAGCTCTGACTTTCTCTTGCAACAAAGTCTCTTTCTTGAAAGGACAAACATGAGCATTGAGAAGTTTGATGCTTTTGTCAAGATAAAACTTTGCAGCATACCAGAAAGTGTGATGTGTGGAAGTAACTGTCTGTAGCGTGCCAAAACTTCTTCAATGCCAAGACAAGGTCGGCCATCATGATAAAAGCGGAAGACCTTTTGGTCATGTGTGGTTGCTGCCAGCCAACATGGGAAGAAAAATTTTAAAACACTTGGAACATGTTCATCAGAGATTGCATGTGGTGTTCAAAGGGTGTACCTACTTAATGTAAATTAAGCACAATAAAATGGAACCCTTTTTCTTCACAAACTTGTACCCCCCCCCCCCCCCCCCCCCTTTTTTTTGTGGAAAAATCAACACTAACTGTAAATATGTCTCAGTAAATTTATCTTAAAATGTATAACTATTAAACCATTTCTTATGTTGAACGCATGTGCTATGTTACATGATTTTTAAACCCTTATGTTGAGCTCATGTGCTATATTACATGATTTCTACTGAACCCCTAAGGTAAAATGATTGCAGTTGCAGAGAAAAGGGAAACTTCGGCATACCATCACCAAAACCAAAGCAAGGAATTCGTCTGTCTTCGTCAAGCTCCGATAGGGCCTTTCCAATGATGGAGATAGCATGTTCATAGGGGTTCAGTGTCCGAGATGAAACGGTGTGAAGGCTCAGTCCATCAAAACAATGTTTACCTGCAGCAAGCACACAAAATAAAAAAATGATATCACTGAAATTGGATGATGTCAATGCATTCCAAGGAGGAAGCAGGTGCCTGCAATGGTAGACAGCTGACATTTACAGACCGTGATCAGAACAGGAGTATCACCTGTCCACTCGTTACTCTTGGTGAAATCAATGCCGATGATCAAGTTTGATGACTCAAGCCCAGCAGTATTAAGGGCATTTGCAACCTGTATTTTAAACAGTACCGACTCCTCCCATGTAAGAGCTAGGGTGCCATCCCTCCTTTCAACACTAGTAGGCAAAATGCTCTTGCAGTACAAGAAGCCAACTGGTTGAAAAGGCTTTAAAAAAAGGTGTAACCAGTCACCTGAAAAATATCTGTGAACTCATCGCCTATGTAGGAAAAGTTTTCCATATCCTCTTACTTTGCCTTGCACTTTACTCCAATCTGCAAAGAGTATGCAGACGCTTGTCAACTAGCAAAGTTTGTAGAGTTCACCAGCAAAAGCTGCAAGACTGGGAAGTCATGCACTATCTAGAGTCCATGGTCACCATGTTGATGCATCAAAATACCATCACAGCCTCCATAGTGATATAGATCATGTACACACACACTCTCTCTCTCTCTCTCTCTCTCTCTCTCTCTCTCTCTACACACACACACACACACACTATACTATCTAGAGTCCTTGATGGTCACCATGTTGATCCATCAGAGAACCGTCACCAACTCCATATCATTATAGATCATGTATATTCTCTCTCTCTCTCTCTCTCTCTCTCTCTCTCTCTCTCTCTCTCACACACACACACACACACACACACACGAGCCTGTCATCGAGACTCAATCTATCACACATCACGTTGGTGCACCATCATGGTATCATCTGGCACACCATGTTGATGCATCATAGCATTACCCTACCAATCGATGGCACACCATGTTGATGTATCATGGTATCATCATACTATTATCACTACGAAGTCTGTGATGGTACTTTGATGCATGAAAATGGTGACCATGGTAAATGGTCATTTACCCCAGGACCATCCATAGGCTCATCATAGACTACACGTCATAGCATCGTGGTATCATAGGTTAATACAATGGACTTGAGACTAACCTGATAGTGCTGAGAAGAAGAAGCTCGAGACTCTTCTGTGTTACTCTAAGGCTCCCAAGAGCGCGTTTATATAGTGGGGTGTGTGTGTGTGTGTGTGTGTTGTTTGAAACGAGGAGGGGGGCGCATTGTTACCATGGGAGCGCCGACCAGAGCTTCGCACCACTGCTCCTGGTGCCACGATTCGCTTGTCCATCTCCATTCAGATTCTTCTCTTTCCGTCCCCAGCACCCTCAACACACACGCGCGCCCCTCTATTTAGTCGATCAATGAATTATCATGGGATATTGTCTTGTAAAGTGCATAAATGCTAGCACGCAGGCAGTCACCTGTTCCAGTGTGAAAGATACCCTACCATCCACAATACATAACTATGGAGAGTGCTTTTTACTAGAATAAGAGTGATACCAAATATGCACCACCAACATTTTTTAGTTTTGTATTAATTAATTAGTGCGTGCGTATAGATTGCTTACATAGGCGCTGTCTTTCACATAGGCGCACATGAAGGTTTTCTTGTCTTTTGCATGATAGGGCTGACGTGCCATGTCGGATCGTTTGCATGATGGCTGACGTAGGATCTCTTTTATGTTCATCCTTTTCACCACGGCTCACGTTGTTTTGACCATGGCCTGATTTTTTTCAGCATGGGTGACGGTAATTGCAGCATGCTGTTGTGTCGCCATGCTTCTCATTGCCGTGCTGTTGCTTTGCTCGCCTTCTGGAAGTCGACGTATGTCGTGTGGAGGATGTCTTCTGTCTTGTTCGTCTTTTCGTGGTTGGCTACCATCAGCATGGCTGCTCGCATGCTTGGTTACCATCAGCATGCTTTTCGTCTCTTCGTGGTTGGCTACCATTAGTATGCTTTTCGTCAGCATGGTTATGGGACCTTCTTTTGGTGGTTTTATCGAGCTTCCAGAATGGACTTAGCAGATCGGATATCTTCTGGAGTGTTTTGATTTTATGGCAAGTCATGGCCTCTTTTGCTATTTATTCAGAGTGTGAGTTGTGTTCTTTATGTACTTTCGTTTGTTCTTTGTATATTCGTCTCGCTGCCTTCCTGGTTATTATTATGGCTCCCAAAAGAAAACCCATGCATGATATCACCAACATCCTGCGAGAAGTTGATCTGCGTCCTTCTTGTTTCCCCTCTACTGAAGGTCTCCCATCCGCTTTCAGTATGGGGGGACCTACAACTGCTTCCCAGTCTCCGTCTACATTTATTGTCCCCAGGCAACAACTTTGTTCTGTCCATAACCGTGTTGACACTCCTCCTGAAGGCCCTTCCGTTGGTCGTAACTTGCATGTAATCAAGCTGAGAGCTTGATCGTTTGTTCTGTATAATCTGCACTTCTAATATTTCAAACCTTTTTCCTTCTCTGTATAAGCTCACAAGCTAATATGTTGTCTTTTTTGCTTTCGTTAAAAACATAAAACTTTATTGCTGTCATTTCTTTCTTTATCGCTTTGGTTTCTTTTTTAAAAAAAGATTATTGCTTTTATTTTCTACAATTTTGAAAAGGTTTAATGTTTTACTATTTGTAAAGAATCTGCAAATCCACACGTCTCAATTCAACCAGTTCAGCAGGAAAATGTGGTGAATATGTGCAGAATATATAAATATAAGCATGCAAAATTCATTGTACACTTGTCTGTCTGCACGATGTGTTTCGTTTCAGTTTTCTTTTCCTTGAAATCCATAAATGTTGAAGTCTTTAATTTCTGTAAAGAAACCATACCGTGTCTACATATTTAATCCAGAAATGTTGACGTCTTTGATTTCTGTAAAGAAACCGTGTTTGCATATTTCCAATTTTTAAAATTGCTTCAATAATTAATTCATCCAACATTTAAAAACTATGCATGAATTAATAAATTGCATATTAGGCACACGTAGAATTCATTGTACACTTGTCTGTCCACAGGGTGTGTTTCGTTTCAGCTTTCTTTGCTTAAAATCCAGAAATGTTGACGTCTTTGGTTTCTGTAAAGAAACCATGTCTGTATATTTTGAATTTTCAAAAGTGCTTTGAAAATAAATCAACAATATTAAAACATCCAATATATGTCATGCATGTATTTTCATATTTAAAAATTTATGCTTTTAAAAAATTAATCGTGTGTCTTCATTGCTATGCCACTTCCTCACATTACACTGTGCATTTTATATTTTTCTGTAATACGCACCTGCAAACAATAGATGGATGTATGTGGAACATAAATTCTTGACTACTGTTACATTATAATCTTAATGTAATGATTGTTTTGAAGGATCTACAAAACGCTATGACAAAGGAAAAAAACCAATGACAACTAAAAAGAACGTAGATTCGGAGTCTTCTGTACACAAGATTCCTTCTTTCCCTGTAGACAAGAAAACAAAGGTCTTTGAAGTGTCAGTTATAGTTACCATTGGTAATGGTGATATAAGGCTGTTAAGTTGGGAACCCTTAATTAGAATTTATCAGAATGAAAGTGCATAAAAGGACTCTTTGCACTGGAGAAAGGTGGTACCTTGAACCACTTGCATTTTCAAATGGTTGTCAGTTTGATGGCTCCATCCCTTATAAGTGTAGGGAAAACAATAAAATGATATTTATGATGGGATATTTTCAAACAATAGGGTGGCTTGGTTATGTGTAGAGGCCTTAGACAAATCAAAATGCACACCTTCAAAGGCATGGTAGGTTACTGTATGAATGACTTGCACAAACCACACTTTAAGTTCTTCTCACATAATATATCTACAGAGGAAATAACAGGAGGCCGTCAACTATATGCTTTATATGGGTAGGCTGAATTAAAAAACAAAGTTTGCCTCTCTCTTGTCAATCTTTTTGAATGAGCATATGTGTACATGGATAATTACATTGCAAATAAGGTTGGAGCATCACTACAAACCACACTCTTAAAAATGGTCCGGACTAGAAAGTACTACCTAGTAGCATCATGGATAATTCCAAAGATTGGCTCAAGCATGAGGAAGAAAAGATCTGTTGTAGTATGGAAAGTTATGAAGCTGCCTCACCTGACCCACTGCATAGACATAGACAAGATATTATTTGCAAATTCTCCATCTGTTAGTAGATACTTCAATCCGGTGGATGCAAGAGCAAACAGAGAAGATGAAGAGGATGAAACTAAAGATGGTAAAGGAGTACATAACATGCATGGCAACGACAGTGTAGAGCCAGGAACTCAAACAAATCCTATAGTCATTGATGACGATCAAGAAGCCCAAGTCACCGCATGACTATAGCACCGCCTACCTTTCTGTATGGGAACGGGCATACAAATTCAAAAAAGTGACTATGGATGGTGATGAATTTGTTCCCCTCTTGCCATATGTCTATAAATTCGTAGGTCTCACCAAGGAAGAAGCTTGTTTTGTGTAATCTTAATTTTTCTAGCTCAGTTTCCTTCTATGTAATCAATGTGCTGCTGGTTGTAACCTTGTGAATAAAAACATGTTTTATTTCAATGCCTCTACATCTATCTATGAGAAGTTGTGCACATAATTTTATTAGTTTTAATCTCAAAGACCAAATCTTTGTAATGTTACAAAATTCATTTATTTGAATCTTACGAAACTCAAGTTTTTAAACTTTAGAATGTGTAAATTTATAAAATTTAAAATGTATAACCTTATAAAATGTAAATTTTAGAAGCACCAAAATTTAAAAAATGTTAATTTTAAAACCTTAGACTTCATAAGGTTATTACCTTATAAAGTGTAAGGTTTGAGTGAATAAGCACCACCGAAAAAAATAATTAATAGGTTTGAGTGAATATGCACCACAAATTTATGCTTATTCACAACTTTCACATTCCATCTATACCCTCATATTTTTTAATCATTGTGCCTTCCCCCTCAATTTCTTAAATTTTTTTATAAAGGCTAGACCTTGGAAAGGTAAGCTTGGACCTTGAAGTAAATGATTGCATGCCTCAACCTTGCACTTACATCATGCATGCACATTCACTATTCACATTTACATCCCACCCTCTCGTGATGTTAGCAAGGTACCTTGGTACATGTGAGAGAGGCCTAGAGCTCCCAAACATAGAAGCATCTTACTCCTTATTGTGTGTGTGTGTGTGTGTGTGTGTTGTTTGAAACAAGGAGGGGGAGCATTATTACCATGGGAGCGCCGACCAGAGCTTCGCACCACTGCTCCTGGGGCCACGATTCGCTTGTCCATCTCCATTCAGATTCTTCTCTTTCCGTCCCCAGCACCCTCAACACACACGCGCGCCCCTCTATTTAGTCGATCAATGAATTATCATTGGATATTGTCTTGTAAAGTGCATATGGAGAGTGCTTTTTACTAGATTTTTGAAGAATAAGAGTGATACCAAATATGCACCACCAACATTTTTTAGTTTTGTATTAATTAATTAGTGCGTGCGTATAGATTGCTTACATAGGCCCACATGAAGGTTTTCTTGTCTTTTGCATGATGGGCTGACGTGCCATGTCGGATCGTTTGCATGATGGCTGACGTAGGATCTCTTTTATGTTCATCTTTTTCACCACGGCTTACGTTGTTTTGACCATGGCCTGATTTTTTTTCAGCATGGGTGATAGTAATTGCAGCATGTTGTTGTGTCGCCATGCTTCTCGTTTGCGTGTTGTTGCTTTGCTCGTCTTCTGGAAGTCGATGTATGTCGTGTGGAGGATGTCTTCTAGCGTGTTTGTGGCTTGTTCGTCTTTTCGTGGTTGGCTACCATCAGCATGGCTGCTTGCATGCTTGGTTACCATCAGCATGCTTTTCTACATTTACTGCCCCGAGGTAACAAGTTTGTTCTGTCCATAACCGTGTTGACACTCCTCCTGAAGGCCCTTCCGCCGCCGCTGGTCGTAACTTGCATGTAATCAAGCAGAGAGCTTGATCGTCTGTTCTGTATAATCTGCACTTCTAACATTTCAAATCTTTTTCCTTCTCTGTATAAGCTCGCGCACCAGCTAATATGTTGTCTTTTTTGCTTTCGTTAAAAACAAAAAACTTTATTGCTGTCATTTTCTACAGTTTTGAAAAGGTTCAATGTTTTACTATTCGTAAAGAATCTGCAAATCCACACGTCTTAATTCAGCCATTTCAGCAGAAAATGTGGTGAATATGTGCAGAATATATAAATATAAGCATGCAAAATTCATTGTACACTTATCTGTCCGCACACGATGTGTTTTTCGTTTCAGCTTTCTTTTCCTTGAAATCCATAAATGTTGAAGTCTTTGAATTCTGTAAATAAACCGTACCGTGTCTACATATTTAATCGAGAAATGTTGACGTCTTTGATTTCTATAAAGAAACCGTGTTTGCATATTTCCAATTTTTAAAATTGCTTCAATAATTAATTCATCCAACATTTTTAAATTATGGATGAATTAATAAATTGCATATTAGGCACACGTAGAATTCATTGTACACTTGTCTGTCCACAAGATGTGTTTCGTTTAAGCTTTCTTTGCTTAAAATCTAGAAATGTTGACGTCTTTGGTTTCTGTATATTTTGAATTTTCAAAAGTGCTTTCAATAAATCAACAATATTAAAATATCCAATATGTCATGCATGTATTTTCATATTTAAAAATTTATGCTTTTAAAAAATTAATCGTGTGTCTTCGTTGCTATGCCGCTTCCTCACATTACACTGTGCATTTTATATTTTTCTGTAATATGCACCTGCAAACAATAGATGGATGTATGTGGAACATAAATTCTTGACTACTATTACATTATAACCTTAATGTAATGATTGTTTTGAAGGATCTACAAAACGTGATGACAAAGGAAAAAAACCAATGAAAACTAAAAAGAACGTAGATTTGGAGCCTTCTGTACACAAGATTCCTTCTTTCCTTGTAGACAAGAAAACAAAGCTCTTTGAAGTGTCAGTTATAGTTGCCATTGGTAATGGTGATATAAGGCTGTCAAGTTGGGAACCCTTATCAGAATTTATCAGAATGGAGTGCATAAAAGGACTCTTTGCACTGGAGAAGTGGTACCTTGAACCACTTGCATTTTCAAATGGTTGTTAGTTTGATGGCTCCATTAGTGTAGGGAAAACAATAAAATGATATTTATGATGGGATCTTTTCAAACGATAGGGTGGCTTGGTTATGTGTAGAGGCCTTGACAAATTAAAATGCACACCTTCAAAGGCATGGTAGGTTACTGTATATGAAAGACTTGCATAAACCACACTTAAAGTTCTTCTCACATAATATATCTACAGAGGAAATAACAAGAGGCCATCAACTATATGCTTTATATGGGCAGGCTGAATTAAAAAACAAAGTTTGCCTCTCTCTTATCAATATTTTTGAATGAGAATATGTGTGCATGGATAATTACATTGCAAATAAGCTTGGAGCTTCGCTATAAACCAAACTCTTAAAAATGGTCCGGACTAGAAAGTACTACCTATAGCAACGTCATGGATAATTCCAAAGATTGGCTCAGGTATGAGGAAGAAAAGATCTGTTGTAGTATGGAAAGTTATGAAGCTGCCTCACCTGACCCACTGCATAGACATAGACAAGATATTATTTGCGAATTCTCCATGTTAGTAGATACTTCAATCCGGTGGATGCAAGAGCAAACAGAGAAGATAAAGAGGATGAAACTAAAGATCGTGAAGGAGTACATGACATGCATGGCAACGATAGTGTAGAGCCAGGAACTCAAGCAAATCCTATAATCATTGATGACGATCAAGAAGCCCAGGTCACCGCATGACTATAGCACCTCCTATCTTTCTGTATGGGAGCGGGCATAAAAATTCAAAAAAGTGACTATGGATGGTGATGAATTTGTTCCCCTCTTGCCATATGTCTATAAATTCGTAGGTCTCACCAAGGAAGAAGCTTGTTTTGTGTAATCTTAATTTTTCTGGCTCAGTTTCCTTCTATGTAATCAATGTGCTGCTGGTTGTAACCTTGTGAATAAAAACATGTTTTATTTCAATGCCTCTACATCTATCTTTGAGAAGTTGTGCACATAATTTTATTAGTTTTAATCTTAAAGACCAAGTCTTTGTAATGTTATAAAATTCATTTATTTGAATCTTACGAAACTCAAGTTTTTATTCTTTAGAATGTGTAAATTTATAAAATTTAAAATGTATAACCTTATAAAATGTAAATTTTAGAAGCACCAAAAATTTAAAAAATGTTAATTTTAAAACCTTAGACTTCATAAGGTTATTACCTTATGAAGTGTAAGGTTTGAGTGAATATGCATCATCGAAAAAAATAATTAATAGGTTTGAGTAAATATGCACCACCAATTTATGCTTATTCACAACTTTCACATTCCATCTATACCCTCATATTTTTTAATCATTGTGCCTTCCCCCTCAATTTCTTAAGAAAATTTATAAAGGCTAGACCTTGGAAAGGTAAGCTTGGACCTGAAGTAAATGATTGCATGCCTCAACCTTGCACTTATTGCACTTACATCATGCATGCACATTCCCTATTCACATTTACATCCCACCCTCTCGTGATGTTAGCAAGGTACCTTGGCACATGTGAGAGAGGCCTAGAGCTCCCAAACATAGAAGCATCTTACTCCTTATGATAGAGAGAACTATAATCTTATTGTATTTGGTCTCATAGGTCATTTTGGCCTTTTATAGGCATTAATCTCTCTCTCTCTCTCTCTCTCTCTCTCTCTCTCTCTCTCTCTCTCTCTCTCTCTCTCTCTCTCTCTCTCTCTCTCTTCAACAATCCTAATTAGGCGGGCTCTTTCTCTACCAATATGAAGATGATAAAATTCTTGAGTCAAATCTAAGATGCAACAAAAGAAAACATTCAAATGGAACAAAAATCATGCTAACAATCTAGTAGACCTATGATGTGAGACGTTAAATACAATGTGAGAAAAATCATGCTAATTATCTAATAGACCTACGATGTGAGGCATTAAATACATTCACCTCAACTAAAAATAGGGATCTATTTTTTGGTTTGGATTTCGGCTTACCAAAATTAATGACGGCTCTACCATCATAATAGATTGCCACTTTGCTTCTTTGTGAGCTACTCATACTTCGACTAATTTTGCATTATTAGGATTAGTTCCTCTATGATTCATATCTTTGTGCCTTTACATCTTTTTGACTATTTGAAAGACTCAATCTTATTCAATTTGTACTATTCAATTTGTACAAGGTAAGTTTACTCCATGATTTCCTTATCACATGGTGCCTTGTTGTGAGACATTAGCAAATACTAAACCCCATTCGATCTTATCGACGGCGGCAATCGATTCACCATCATTGAGAGAGAGAGAGAGAGAGAGAGAGAGAGAGAGAGAGAGAGAGAGAGAGAGAGAGAGAGAGAGAGAGAGAGAGAGAGAGAGAGAGAGAGAGAAGGAGGAGGAGGACGAGGAGGAGAAGAAAGAAAGTATATGTTAACATCTCTTAGAGACCTAAAGAGTCTATGAGATCACCAAAAAGATGTTACATGTAAACTAGATGTCAAAAAACATGAAAATAAAAATAGTAAGCTCTACATAGGTCCAAAAAGATGTTACATGTAAACTAGATGTCAAAAAACATGAAAATAAAAATAGTAAGAAAGTATATGTTAACATCTCTTAGAGACCTAAAGAGTCTATGAGATCACCAAAAAGATGTTACATGTAAACTAGATGTCAAAAAACATGAAAATAAAAATAGTAAGCTCTACATAGGTCCTTGTGTATATAATGTACAAAGAAATCTCATGTGTCCTCAACAAAGTATATAGAATCTCATGTGTCCTTAACAAAGTATAGGGTCATGATGTCCACTTGCCTACAGTGGTGCCTCCCTTAGGTGTCGAATAGATTTAACACTTTTGTAAAACTTAGGCCAATGAGAAGAATATGTGATAGCATATTATTCTCTTTTATTTTTCCTTAACACGCTAACAAAGAGGGACACATTTTCCATATAAAGAATCCTTAACACATTTTTATACAAAGAATCCCCGACATATTTATTTGAAAAGTCTACATGAATTTGTATAAAGAAATTCTTTTTCACTATCTATTTTACTCTTTTATTTATCAACTATTTACAAAGAATCCCCAACATATTAAATTAAAAAGTCTACATGAATTTGTGTGCAATGGCATCCTTTCACTATCTAATAAACACTTTTTACTCTTGTTATTCATGAACTAATTAAAAGAGAGACTAGATCATGCAAATATATTTTTATAATCCTATAACCACAAACAAGATTGGACAAATGATTACACTTAGAAAGAATAAAGTATTTTGTGTGGTCCATGCAGTTATTCTATTAGATAGTACACTCAACCATACCCTATTATTCATGGTGCTTTTCTAAAAGTTTTTAAAAAAAAGAGAATACCTTGTTTTCAAGTATAATCATTCTTCTCAATTATCCAAGGAGGAATGAATGAAAAGTTGTCAAGGTGTGGATATATATATATATATATATATATATATATATATATATATATATATATATATATATCATTGATGTGATAAAAAAGTTAAGAACTCGCTCTACATTTTGAAACCTCTTATATGAATTGACCCATGCTAGAGAACACTACTTGCATAGATAGCGGTTTGTGCCATTAATCTCACATCATTGGCAATAGTGGAAAGAGGGTGCCAATATGCATGTGGACCAAAACACTAACCAATATGGTAGTAAAGAAAATTTTGCTTCAATCTCTCTTCTTTAGCATAGATTGAGGGGGAACTCTTCGTGTGGGGATGTTGAGAGGAACCATTAATCCCACATGCTAGGTGGTGAATTGTGGATGGATCCTATGTAATGGTAACCAGAGTTTTCTTTCACTGAGCCAAGTAATAGCCGAGACTTAGAGAGTCCTGTCAGTATAGAAAGTAGAATGATTATACTTTTAATCTGGTTGATGTATAAAAAAATGTAGAGTGATATGATTGGATGTGGATTGATGTGAGATGATGTGATGAGATGTGGATTGGTGTGAGATGATGTGATTGGATGTGAATTGATGTGGGAATGATGTGATTGAATGTGAATTGATATGGGAATGATGTGATTAGATGTGTATTGATGTGGAAAGATGTGATTAGATGTGAATTGATGTGGGAATGATGTGCTTGGATGTGGATTGATGTGATCAGATGTGGATTGTTGTGGGAAGATGTGATTGGATGTGGATTAATGTGGGAATGATGTGATTGGATGTGGATTGATATGGAATGATGTGATTGGATGTGAATTGATGTGGGAATGATGTGATTAGATGTAAATAGATATAGGATGATTTGAAATGGATGAGAATTGATGTGAATAGATGTAGGATGATTTGAAATGGATGAGATTGGATGTAAATAGATGTAGGATGATTTGAAATGGATGAGAATTGATGTGAATTGTTGTACAAAAATGTGGGATAATGAGAAATGATATGGAATGATGAGAAATGATATGGAACGATGAGAGATGATGAGGAATAATGTGATAGGATGTGTAATGATGAGGAATGCTGTGAAAGGATGCGTAATGATGAGGAATGATGTGAAAGGATGTGTAATGATGATGAGAAAAGATGAAAATTTTGTTTGGAAGCTGTATTTGTATGTGAAAACCTATTTTTAAAGATTGTTTTACGTCAAGTATGCTGGGGAAAGCATTTTGACTGTCTTGTGGAATGAGGTCATGAGGACCTAAGTGGAAATGCTGCAATAGTTAACGGAGAGTCAATGAAGGATGTCTCGCATGGCAAGATCGGCCGAGGTCTTAACCAGCCCCGGTTCGATTAAAATGGTGAGCTTCCGGTACGGTGGATGAGGGACCAAGGAAGCGGCCTATGAGTGAAGTGCTAGGTCACCTGCTCTGCGAAGGAACCTAGAGGGTGCTGACCATACGGTGCTCGGGCTCTGGGTCACCCAGCATACCCATGGGTGCGTCGAGGAAGAAAATGAGTTGGAGTTGTTTTTCAAATATACGGGCATGGATGTGGTTGATTGGCCTTGCTGATCAAATCAGCCATCCATCTCTCTTGTGTGCTTGTCTACTTGTGTGTGTGTGTGTGTTTTGTTATAAGGAGCTCTCAGAGCAAGCTATTATTGGCTCTATTTTTATAATAAAATATATGACTACTCCATATGGGAAGAGGAGCCACCATCTCAAGGGGGCAGATTAGACCCAATGCTATGTGGTGAGTCTTTTTTCTTTGTTTTACACTTTGATTTCTATTTGTTGCTCATGTTTGCAAGCAAACAAGTCATGTTTGACCTCTGTAAGTTATAGTAGGAGAGTACTTTCCTATATTGTACAGAAAAAAAAAATCAGCCATCCATCTCTCTTATGTGCTTGTCTACTTGTGTGTGTGTGTTTTGTTATTACAAGGAGCTCTTAGAGCAAGCTATTATTGGCTCTATAGGCCTATTTTTATAATAAAAGATATAAATACTCCATATGGGAAGAAGAGCCACCATCTCGAGGGGCAGATTAGACCCAATGCTATGTGGTGAGTCTTTTTTCTTTGTTTTACACTTTGATTTCTATTTGTTGCTCATATTTGCAAGCAAACAAGTCACATTTGAGTTAAACCTTGCACGGATCCCATATGGATTAGGCATAGGGTATGGCTTACTAGATGGGTCACATAAGATGTAACATTGGCTACCTAGAAAATTGATTATTTAGAAAGTTAGTTAATAATGCTATAACAACATGGTTTAAATTTAATGTGTCCTTAAATCCTTCCATGAATGTACAAGGTACATTTGAGTATAGTGCAAATGGTTGGGTTGGTAAATTTATCAATTTCTTTCCATGCTTGCCTATGTGTATATGTATGTGTTCATTTGGTTGCTTTGAATGGAGGTTAATCTTTTGTGTCATGCATATCTAACCCTAAAAGGCAACCATAGTTAGTAGTTATAATCATAATATTGGAACTGAAATGCTTTTGTAAGTTTTTTTTTGAATCCTCCCCCCAAATCATGTAAAGATAACTCAAATAAGAAGTTATTAATCATTAAGAATTTCTTGAATTTGAGAAACTCGCATGGTTTTAGCTTACATATCTTCAATCAAATTTCTATAACCAAAGAAAAGCACTAACCATAAAAATGGCCTCTTTTTTTTTTCTTTTCTACTTTCCAACTATAAAATCCAAATTTCAATCATTCCTTCCTTAGTGTACCTATGGTATCATCGGCAACCATAACTCTCACCACCTAGTCAGTCCCTTTAGGCTCACCTAGTACTTCACTCAGGGGTCTTTTCAATATTTCCTAGCCCATAGTACCCATGAGTATAATCTCATAAATACATATGTACTCTCCATTTTAAACAACAGCTAGATCAACCAACAAGATCCATGTAAAAGGGCCATGACCTCATCCGTTGAAGCCCAGCAAGGCCAATCAACCAGATCCATGCCCGTATTCAAAAAACAACTCCAAGTCATTTTCTTCCTTGTAAGATTCCTCCCCCAGCCTCTCAAGATGTCCAACATCTTCCCTTGTAATCAAATCCCTCTTCAGAAATATAAAAGATCTTGTTTCTACCTGTTTTGGCCTAGAGAGAGAAAATATTCTAGAGAGAGGTTATTCAGATTTTGAATATTTTTGGATGGAAAAATATCTCTTCTTATTAAAATAAGTTCCCCCGAAACAGAAGTTCAAAAAGATTTTCAGAAGGTGCATTAGAAATCAAGTATAATCTGTTCAAGAGGCCTTACCCTAGGAGTCTAGATTTTTGAAAAATTTTTAAATTAAGGTTTGAGGGGCCAATCAGATTCATCCAAATGTGTGGAGAAGATAAATAGAAGAAATAAATAAAATCCTCCCAAAATTGAGTAAATACTCACATAAGATGAAGAGTGGACTAAGGACCAAAGGAATTACTAAAAAAATGGATTTTTGACACCTCACAATAGGGATTCCCCCCTCATGAATGAGGCACCTACTTCACATGTGTGGTGGAGTTTTAAATCATCAAAAATTGAGATATTTCATCTCTCCTCTCCTAATTCAAGTCTAGTTCCAAAAAGTAAGCTAAACTGACCTAAAAATGGTAAAAAATAGACCAAACTGAACTGAAAAATTCTAGAATCAGTTTGCTTGGTTAGGAGCTCACTTTTTCCTACAAATAGAAGCCTCCCCCCTTTGTTAAAGCTTAATAGTGTTTTATGCACTGTTACTCTACTTCTCCCAAGAGCAAAGAACTGTGAATTTCTTAATAATTCACTAGTTTTTGACCATTCCCTCTTCTAAAGAATTGGTGGCCACTCTTGTTGCAAACAAGAGTAGAACCCTCAAACCATCAAGCCAAAGGAAAGCTCCCAGAATTCATGTAAGTGAGAAATCTTATATTTTTCTTTATTGTTTTAATGGTTTTCTAAATTGTTTGTTATCTTAAAATGATAAACAGATGCTATGCCTTCTTGGAAAGGCTTTCCCCCTCTCTCATTCTTAAAATCAGCCCTTCTTTATCCTAGTTAAGTGATCTAATTGTTAGAATTAATCTTTTCATATTGTTTCTCTCTTAAAAATGAAAATTGATTAATTTAGAATGATTTAAACTAATTGGGGATAATTCCTAAGTAAACTAATTGGGGATAATTCCTAAGTAGATTAAGGTCAGAAAAATTGAAAAATGGTCAGCCATACAAAGGAGGTTATGGTAAAATTTTCTAAAAATTTGTGAAATAAATTTCATCTTTTATTAATCAAAAAGAGTAATCCCCATCATTAGTGTATTCTAAAAGTGTCATTTTCATTTATGCATAGAAAGATGCATATTGATTATTTTTTATTATTATAAAAGAGTGATTTTTAATAGAATTAAATTCTATGCATAGAAAGATGCATATTGATTTTTTTAATTATAAAAGAGTGATTTTTAATAGAATTAAATTCTATCCATAGAAAGAATCATATTGATTATTTTTTTATTATAAAAGAATGATTTTCAATAGAATTAAATTCTATGCATAGAAAGATGCATATTGATTATTTTTATTATTATAAAAGAATAATTTTTTAATTATAAAAGTGTTACTTTCATCATTATTGATTTTTATGCATAAAAGGATGCATAAAAGAATTTTTTTAAATATAAAAGTGTTACTTTCATCATTATGGATTTTTATGCATAAATAGTTGCATAAAAGAATAATTTTTAATTATAAAAGTGTTACTTTCAACATTATGGATTTTTATGCATAAATAGTTGCATAAAAGAATATTTTTTTATTATAAATGTGTTACTTTCATCATTATTGATTTTTATGCATAAAAGGATGCATAAAAGAAAAATTTTAAATTATAAAAATATCACTTTCATCAAAATGGATTTTTATACATAAATAGATGCATAAAAGAATAATTTTTTTATTATAAAAGTGTTACTTTCATCATTATTGATTTTTATGCATAAAAGGATGCATAAAAGAAATTTTTTAATTATAAAAGTGTTACTTTCATCATTATGGATTTTTATGCATAAATAGTTACATAAAAGAATATTTTTTTAATTATAAAAGTGTTACTTTCATCATTATGGATTTTTATGCATAAATAGTTGCATAAAAGAATATTTTTTTTAATTATAAAAGTGTTACTTTCATCATTATAGATTTTTATGCATAAATAGTTGCATAAAAGAATAATTTTTATTATAAAAGTGTTACTTTCATCATTATGGATTTTTATGAATAAATAGATGCATAAAAGAATAATTTTTTTAATTATAAAAGTGTTACTTTCATCATTATTGATTTTTTTGCATAAAAGGATGCATAAAGGATTCTTTTTAATCAATATAAGAGTTCACTTTAATCCTATGTTTAAACCCCATGAATATTGGAAAAATGAATAAGTAAATACTCAATAAAGGAAAATTATACCATTTTATATTCTCTAAGATGGTAATGAGAAAATTCAGAAAAACTATCGAAGTCGGAATTTAGATAAATGACTAATTTATTCCTCATAGGATTCGTGTTTAGTTTTGAATTCAGTAAAGTAGTAATTGAAATATTACCTTCGAGAAGGATAATTCAGGGAGAACCTTTCCAAACACAAACCTTGAATCAGACTATGACCAAGACGTAACTCCTTCGTTAGTTTTAAGAAATGACGATGTGACCAGTTCAGTAATCTACACTCAAATCACCCATCGAAATTGAAACTAAGTTGAGACATGAAATTTTGATCTGAGGATCAAGAATTCAAAATTCAAGGAATTCTGCTTGGGAATCCAGACCTGTGATCTAGAAGTCTTGGCTTGGATACGGAATTAAGATATACTCATTGTATTTAAAAGAAAATCAAAACTGAAAACTTGTATAGAAACCCTATTTTCTTAAAGGATTTGTAAGAAACAAGGATTGAATGGAAATTTTGAGTTGTCAGTAATTGTTTGTCAATGGATTGTTTTATAAATTAAAGTTTAAAGAGGAGTGTGAAGTTAAGAAAAGCTTTCAATTATGGGTGAATGAGTACTTGTCTGGTTCTACTATTCCAGTGGTTGGACAGTGGCTAACCCATGGGCCGGATGGGGTTAGGCTAGAATTAGTAGAGTTTTAATAATAGAATTGATTAATAGGATTATGCTTAGAACTCGAGTAGTTAATTAAAAGCCTGAAGACTTCTCAAATGAATAGATCAACGGCTGTGCCTAATTCAATTAGGAAAAAAGCGTTGATTCCTTCAAGTTAAGTCTGTTATAGTTTCCCTTCTATCTGGTTTATTCAGATGAAGGTTAGATCAGTCTTGACTTCGTTAGAAAAAAATTCGTTAAGAAATTCAAAATGGTGGAGTCGTCCCCGCTTTTCGGGCATGGAAAATTTTCCCGATTTCAGTTTTTGAAATGACCACCAGCTTAGTCTCGTGTCGGCGGACATTCGAGGGCGAGGCCCTGAGTGGGAAACCCTGCCCCGCGCAAGAGGAAGTTACTTCCGCTGTGCTACCATTCGGGAATCTGGTGCACAGAGGGCAGTGGGATCTCACAGTTGGTATCAGAGCGCTATTATAATCTACATAACGGCAACAGAAATTGCTTAAGAATTGTAAAGTAAATCTAGGAAATAATGTTTTCACTTGTTTATATTATGTTGAACGAACTTCAAAAATGAAAAACTCATAAATTGAATTGGAAATTTATAGATGGATACCCCGAATCTATCTGGCATTCTTGAACTCTCCCAGAGTCAGGATATGATAGCCTTTGCATGCGACCACCTCATCAACTCTACTACGACCCGAGTAAGCAGAGTGAGACTCGCACGTCATTTTGAGAGTCTTTACTTTCCTGATTCTCTTGAGCGAAATCATTTTGAGAGTCTTTACTTTCCTGATCCTCTTGAGAGACGTCAGTATATGTGGTTCTATGGAGGGCGATGTATTAATGTCAGTACCAGTCAGCTTCAGAGGCTCAGGCAGAATATTTCCTTAGCCATGATTCTGATAAGGCTAGGGCTTGTTCAACATGTGCAACTCTTTGATCATTCACCCAGGAACTTCAGAACTTCATGCCGAGTTTTTAGGCTTCTTAGCCGCTTTATCCCTAGAGATAGAATTACAGCACCTCTTTCTGTAATGAATCGTGTATACCATGGTATATCTCCTTCGTAGCTTCACTTCTTTATGCGAATACGATTGAGGCACTGATTTTTGGGAGCCGTAATGCTCTATGTATATATCGAAAACTTTTGATAATAAATGATGTTTTGCAAAAAACTTCCAAATTGTTTTCATGATTGTGAATATGGTTAACCTTGTTTCATGAAGAATGATGAAATAATTACCTGTTTAAAGAATAAATCGCAAAAATTAAATAATCATAAATCTGTTGTCAAAGTTAAGTTGATGAAAATCTTGTTTTGTCAAAGTCATGAGGCGTGCGGCTCGTGCAAGAAGGCAACCGGATCTTCTAACCGATGACAAAGAGTTAGATCCGGATGTTCGAAAAGCCCGGGTGAAGGGGAACAATTAGGTGAAGTAGTGGAAAAGTGGATTGAAGCAATGGAGGAATACTTTGATGTAACTAGCTACAATGAGAGAAGCAAGATGGCTTTCGCTAGGTTAAAGATTGTGGAAATGGCCAGGGTCACTTGGAGGAATCACTGCGAGACTAACCGTTCTTGACTGTAATACCCAGACGTGGACCGATCTTAAAGCTTACCTATCAGGGTAAGCCTTTTAAGCTTTTAATTGATTAAGGCAGTACTCATTCTTTCATTTACGTAAGCTAGTCTTAGATTAGAAATCAAGGAAACCTATGCAAGTTGAATTGGTAAGTGGGAAGATTCTTTTCACTCACCTTGAGACAGATCGTATTCAGTTCAATCTAGATTGGAATTTAACTGACTGTTAGTTCAGAGTTATACCTTTGGGAGTTTTCGACGGGATCCTTGGAATGGATTGGCTCCACAAAAATCAAGCTGACATTCACTGCCATAATGGAACCATCTCCTTCTGTGACCTTCATGGAAACAAGGTTCAAGGAATCAAAAATTCAGGATCCCCAAGTCTGCAGTTAGTAAAGGCTTCTACGTTACTAAAAGGACTTAGAAAGAAGCAACACATTTATCTTGTCAAAATGAATCCGGTAGACTCAAAGTTAAAAGCTAAAGAACCTGAATGGTTAAGTGATTATGATGATTTATTCCCAGCAGAGCTAACAGAGATGCCTCCAATTTGGGAAGTAGATCATGACCCCCGAAGCTCAGCCTGTAGCCTTGCACACATACAAAATGCCAGTTCTTGAAGCCATCAAACTTAAGGAACAGCTTAGACAACTGTTGGAACAAGGGTTTGTAAGACCCATTGTTTCACCTTGGGTGCGCCAGTTCTCTTTCAGAAGAAGAAAGATGGAATGCTAAGACTCTGTGTGGACTACAGAGGTCTCAATTAGCTGACAGTTAAGAATAAGTATCCTATCCCCAGAATCGATGAGCTTCTGGACAGGCTAAGTGGAGCCCAGATCTTCACAAAGATAGATCTCAAATCAGGGTATTATCAGATCAAGATTAATGAGCAAGATATACCGAAGACAGCCATCAATACTCGATATGGGCATTATGAATTCACTGTCATGCTATTTGGATTGACAAATGCCCCAGCTACATTCAATCGCTTAATGCAGGACATTCTCAGAGAATACTTGGATGATTTTGTTCTTGTTTTCTTTGATGATATTCTGATCTACTCAAAGAATGCAGCTGACCATGAAGCTCATGTTAGAAAAGTTCTTGAGATTCTAAGGAAGCACCAACTCTTTGCAAAAAAGAGCAAATGCACTTTCTCTGCCGACCATGTTGAATACTTGGGCTTTCTGGTATCCAAAGATGGAATTTCTCCCTAGACTTTGCAAAAGTCCAAGCAGTCCATAGATTGGCCTGAACCAAAGACAATGAAAGAAGTCAGAGGATTCTTGGGATTGATTGGTTGGTATAGAATTTTTATACCAAAGTATGCTCTCATAGCTTCCCCTTGACTAATCTTCTCAAGAAGAATATCCTGTTTCAATGGTCTGCCAGGTGCCAGAGTGCTTTTGATAAGCTGAAGACCGCCTTGGTAACCAATCCCGTTCTGAAGCTGCCAGATTTCTCTCTACCCTTTGAGGTAGTATAACTGATGCCAGTGGTTTTGCCCTAGGAGGTGCACTCATGCAGGAAGGTCATGCAGTGGCCTATGAATCTCGAAAACTCAGAACGCATGAGAGGAATCATGCTGTCCACATGACCTGGAACTACTTTCAGTAGTATATGCCCTAAAGTTGTGGAGACATTACCTACTGGGTCAAAGTGTCACTTTGATGATGACAGATCATCAGAGCTTAAAGTGGATCTTCACTCAGAAGGATCTCAACATGTGCCAAAGAAGGTGGATGCAGACCTTGCAGGAATTTGATTCTGAAATCAAGTACCGCCCACGCAAAGAAAATGTGGTAGTAGATGCCCTCAGCAGAAAAGCCTCCTTGCTTGCAATTACTATAGTGTCAAATCCTTTGATTATTGAAGCAAGTGAGAAGATCATGCAGGATAGATTCTTTGGCCCTATTGCTACCCTACTTATGCAGGAAAGCAAAACTCCACAGGAGTTGAACCGAGTTCAAGGGTACAGCCTGGATGATGGAATTATGTATTATAATCGCAGGCTATGCATTCCCAATGTTGAGGGAACTAAGGGTCAAATTCTAAATGAAGCCCATGACAGCCTTATTGCAGGACATCCAGGTTTCATGAAAACCTACATGTCTGTGAAGAAAAGTTTCTTTTGGCCTGGTCTAAAAAAGGATGTGCTTAATCATGTACGTCAATGTCTGACCTATTAGAAAGTTAAGGCCGAGAGAGTAAAAATGCCTGGAAAATTACATCCATTAGACATCCCCCAGATGAAGTGGGAATGCATCAGTATGGATTTTATTACTGGATTACCAATCAGGTTACAACTCCATCTTCATGGTAGTTGATAGACTAACCAAAGTTGCCCATCTGGTTCCAGTAAAAGAAACCTACACTACAGCGGATGTGGCCAGAGTGTTCCTCAAGGAAATCTTCTGATTGCATGGCCTACCCACAAGAATAGTGAGTGATTGAGATCCCAAATTCACGTCAAGATTCTGGGCTACATTTTTTGAAGCAGTAGGAACTTCTTTGGATCTCAGCACAACTTACCACCCTGAGACCGATGGTCAAACAGAAAGGGTGAACCAAGTAATTGAAGATATACTTTGGTCATGCTGTGGTAGGGAACCCAAGAAGTGGCTAAGTTATCTGCACCTAGTCGAGTTTGCCTACAATGCTTCTTATCACAAAAGTATTGGGATGAGCTCTTTCAAAGCTTTGTATGGACAAGATTGCTTAACTCCATTAACTTGGTCCGACCCATTGATTAGGGTCGAGATGTCTAGACAGATGCTTGATGACATGGAGAGCAGATGCAATTGATTCGCAAAGATATAAAAGCTGCCCAGGATAGACAGAAGTAGTATGCAGATAAGAAGAGGATATACAGAGAATTCAAAGAAGCAGATATGGTCTTCAATCGAGTACGCCCCAAAAGAAGTTCTCTACCTCTTGGGAAGTACAAGAAGTTATCCCCCAGATATTGTGGACCATATCTGATTACAAAGAAAGTAGGTGACTTAGCCTACGAGCTTCTTCTGCCTCCTCATCTCAAAGTACATAATGTATTTCATGTCAGTCTTCTTAAAAAGTATGTACCAAGCTCGAATCATGTGCTTGATGTGATGAAATCTTAACTTCTTCAACCCAAGGGTAGATGGAACTCCAACCTGAAAAAATCCTTGATGTTTGAGAAAAGGTTCTCAGGAACAGAATTTTGAGAGAATTATTGGTCAAATGGAAGTTCTATCCTTTTGAAGATTCCACCTGGGAGAAAGAAGCCGAACTGTTGCGGGATTACCCCTAGTTTGCGAGATGAGGACATCTCACATTTTTCAAGTGGGAGAGAATGTAAGATTCCTCCCCCAACCTCTCAAGATGTCCAGCATCTTCCCATGTAATCAAATCCCTCTTCAGAAGTATAAAAGATCTTGTTTCTACCTATTTTGGCCTAGAGAGAGAAAATGTTCTAGAGAGAGATTGTTCAGATTTTGAATATTTTTGGATGGAAAAATATCTCTTCTTATTAAAATAAGTTCCCCCGAAACAGAAGTTCAAAAAGATTTTCAGAAGGTGCATTAGAAATCAAGTATAATCTGTTCAAGAGGCCTTACCCTAGGGGTCTAGATTTTTGAAAAATTTTTAAATTAAGGTTTGAGGGGCCAATCAGATTCATCCAAATGTATGGAGAAGATAAATAGAAGAAATAAATAAGATCCCCCCAAAATTAAGTAAATACTCACATAAGATGAAGAGTGGACTAAGGACCAAAGGAATTACTAAAAAAATGGATTTTTGACACCTCACAATAGGGATTCTCCCCTCATGAATGAGACGCCTACTTCACATGTGGTGGAGTTTTAAATCATCAAAAATTGAGATATTTCATCTCTCCTCTCTCCTAATTCAAGTCTAGTTCCAAAAAGTAAGCTAAACTGACCTAAAAATGGTCAAAAATTGACCAAACTGAACTGAAAAATTCTAGAATCAGTTTGCTTGGTTAGGAGCTCACTTTTTCCTACAAATAGAAGCCTCCCCCTTTGTTGAAGCTTAATAGTGTTTTATGCATTGTTAATCTACTCCTCCCAAGAGCCAAGAACTGTGAATTTCCTAATAATTCACTAGTTTTTGACCATTCCCTCTTCTAAAGAATTGGTGGCCACTCTTGTTGCAAACAAGAGTAGAACCCTCAAACCATCAAGCCAAAGGAAAGCTCCCAGAATTCATGTAAGTTAGAAATCTTATATTTTTCTTTATTGTTTTAATGGTTTTCTAAATTGTTTGTTATCTTAAAATGATAAACAGATGCTATGCCTTCTTGGAAAGGCTTTCCCCCTCTCTCATTCTTAAAATCAGCCCTTCTTTATCCTAGTTAAGTGATCTAATTGTTGGAATTAATCTTTTCATATTGTTTCTCTCTTAAAAATGAAAATTGATTAATTTAGAATGATTTAAACCAATTGGGGATAATTCCTAAGTAGATTAAGGTTAGAAAAATTGAAAAATGGTTAGCCATACAAAGGAGGTTATGGCAAAATTTTCTAAAAATTTATGAAATAAATTTCATCTTTTATTAATCAAAAAGAGCGATCCACATCATTAGTGTATTCTAAAAGTGTCATTTTCATTCATCCATAGAAAGATGCATATTGATTATTTTTTTAATTATAAAAGAGTGATTTTTAATAGAATTAAATTCTATGCATAGAAAGATGCATATTGATTTTTTTTAATCATAAAAGAATGATTTTCAATAGAATTAAATTCTATGCATAGAAAGATGCATACTGATTATTTTTTTATTATAAAAGAATATTTTTTTAATTATAAAAGTGTTACTTTCTATACCGTTTTATATTCTCTAGGATGGTAATGAGAAAATTCAGAAAAACTATTGAAGTCGGAATTTAGATAAATGACTAATTTATTCCTCATAGGAATTCGTGTTTAGTTTTGAATTCAGTAAAGTAGTAATTGAAATATTACCTTCGAGAAGGATAATTAAGGGAGAACCTTTCCAAACACAAACCCTGAATCAGACTATGACCAAGACGTAACTCCTTCTCGTCAGTTTCAAGAAATGACGATGTGACCAGTTCAGCAATCTACACTCAAATCACTCACCGAAATTGAAACTAAGTTGAGACCTTTGATTTTGATCTGAGGATCAAGAATTCAGAATTCAAGGAATTGTGCTTGGGAATCCAGACCTGTGATCTAGAAGTCTTGGGATATGGAATTAAGATATACTCATTGTATTCAAAAGAAAATCAAAACTGAAAACTTGCATAGAAAACCTGCATTTGGTATATGCGTGTTCTAAGGGAAGTTCGATTGCAACAGCTGGCTGGGAGTGTTCAAAGGACGGCTCACGCGGCAAAGCCTGTTGACTAGCCTCGGTATGGTTAAAATGGTGTGCTTCCAGTACGATGGATGAGGGCTGACGAAGCGGTCCCTGAGTGAAGTGCCAGGACACCTAAGGAGGATCGTGGAGGGTTCTGACCAAACAATGCACAGGCTTGGAGTGCCGAGGACACCCATTGGTATGTCGTGGAAGATATATATGTATGATGACGAGAAACTTATTGTAATCTGTTATTACTGGATCTCGTTGTTGACCTGCTGGTCTCAATGGAGAGTCCAGAGTGATACTGTTTTGTGAGAAACAAGGATTGAATGGAAATTTTGAGTTGGGACATCTATACCCAGTAATTGTTTGTCAATGGATTGTTTTATAAACTAAAGTTTAAAGAGGAGTGTGTGAGTATCTGTTTTCTAAAGCATAAGTTAAGAAAGGCTTTCAATTATGGGTGGGTGAGTACTTGTCTGGTTCTACTATTCCAGTGGTTGGACGGTGGCTAACCCATGGGCCGGATGGGGTTAGGCTGGAATCGGTAGAGTTTTAATAATAGAATTGATTAATAGGATTATGCTTAGAACTCGAGTAGTTAATTAAAATCCTGAAGACTTCTCAAATGAATAGATCAACGGCTGTGCCTAATTCAATTAGGAAAAAAACGTTGATTCCTTCAAGTTAAGTTTGTTATAGTTTCCCTTCTATCTGGTTTATTCAGATGAAGGTTAGATCAGTCTTGACTTCATTAGAAAAAAATTCGTTGAGAAATTCAAAATGGTGGAATCGTCCTCGCTTTCCGGGCATGGGAAATTTTCCCGGTTTCAATTTTTCGAATGACCACCAGCTTAGTCTCGTGCCCGGACATTCGAGGGCGAGGCCTCGAGTGGGAAACCCTGCCCCGCGCAAGAGGAAGCTTCTTCCGCTGTGCTACCATCCGGGAATCCGGTGCGCAGAGGGGGCAGTGGGGGGATGAATACTTATCCAAAAATATTTCAAAACTGTATTACCTCTCTCTATAATATTTTCTCTCTCTAGACCAAAACACGGTAAAATAAGATCTTTTTCCATTTCTGAGGGGGGGATGATTACAAGAGACTGAACGGCCTCGAGGTTATTACATCTTTATATCTCAAAAGGTGGAGGGAGGAATCTTTCAGTTCACATCCTTAAACCCACCTCTGCCTATAGGTTGTGTGAGCAAACTCGGCCTGGTGGTCTTGATTTGCTTGCTATGGCCACTTTTAAAACAAGCAAGGCTTCACCCATCCAGCCTACTCACTCAGCTAGCTCATTTTTTTGCACTTGGGCTCGGAATAGTCCTTCAGCCTCCCAAGGGAAGCTTTCATTTTTCGGGGTCTTCATTCTTTGCACCATCCTCGGGGGAAATGTGGACACTCTGATTTCTAACTGCAACAGTTTGTGTGTGTTACATTAATTCTTGGCTTCTTTTCTCCCATTCCTACACAATATCTTGAGTCATTTTATACACCGAGTCTACAAATTCCTTGTCCTTCTTATTCCTCACCTCCTATAATCCTGAGATAAACTCTTCCATGTATAGCTCATGTAATTTCTTTAGGGTCGTGGTCCCTCTTCTCTAGTCTTTCAAACCTTGTTGTACGATTGAGCAGTATTCCTTGGCATGAATTGGCTTATACCTCCAAGGATATAAAGGGAATAGAGAAGTAGAAAACCCACAAGGCTTGTGATTAGGGTTTTGTTAATTAAACAATGAGCAAGGACAAAAGCTCATCAAAAGAAGCAAGGTCATTAGATGAGGAAAAAAGAGAAAAGGTAGACATAAAGGAAATAAAGATAGAACAAATGGAAGTGGAACCACCTCCAACACTCACGCTTCAACCTCTGACCATCTCCTAACCATCAATTGTCATAATAATGGCCCCAGCTGTAAGATCCTTGTCCCCACTGTGCCACAATTTTAGGGGTGCTAGCAGTGGAAGTAGCACTTCTTGCACAGGGCAGGGTCCCACACTTGGGGCCTCGCCCACGGATATCCGGACAAGAGACTAATCCATCAGTTTTTCCAAAACCGAACCCGAAAAACTTCCTTTGTCTGGAAAGCACAGGCGATTCCACCAGGATAACTTTTCCCTAATGTAGTCAAAAGCGTTAACTAACTGAGCTCATTTGACCGAACCTGTAAGTCCCATAGTCAGATCAGGGAAAAAGACTGTACTTGGATCATAGAGACCAACACTTTTTTCCTCATTGAGAGGCACTACCGTTGATTCTTTTCCATAGAACAATTTTTGTCCGAGATTTACTTCATCTATCGAACTAAATAGAAATTGAATCTCGATTTATGGATCCACCAGTCCAGCCTAACCCCATCCAGTCCCATGGGTTAGCCAACCGCCCAACCACTGTAGTGATGGGATCCAATTAGGAATTTGGTTAGGTTTTGTCCCGAGTACCAGGGAAAAGAGTTCCCAGGCCCCCTAGCCGGATTTTCAAGCAAATTTAACTCTAGTCACACCACTTACACACCCAATATCAAATTGCCTTTTTCCTAGATTCAAATGTATTTAATTCAGTCATTTAATGAAATCATAGTGTTACTGATCATAAACTTCCAAGTATCCGGTTGAATCTTAATTTCCAATCATTCCTTCATCGGAGTATCTATGGCATCATTGGCAACCAGAACGCTCACCACCTGTTCACTCAGGGGCCTTTTCTATAGATCCTAGCTCATAGTACCCGGCAGATAATCACTTATGAAAATCAAGATGGAATGCTCGTTGAAGATCAGCAAGATCAACCAACAGATCCATATAAGAGAGCTATGGACTCATTAGTTGAGGACCAGCAAGGTCAATCAACCAGATCCATACTCGGTTTCAGAAAACAACTCTTACTCCTTGTTCCAATATCTTCCACGATGCACGTGTGGGTATCTTCGACGACCCAGAGCCCAAGCACCGTATGGTCAGCACCCTCTAGGATCCTTCGTAGGTCACCTAGCGCTTCACTCATAGGCCACTTCCTTGGTCCCTCATCCACCGTACCGGAAGCTCACCATGGCTGGTCAAGACCTCGACCGACCTTGCTACGCGAGACGTCCTCCATCGACTCTCCCTTATTATAGCAGTTGCAACTTTATCAGTTAGGTCTCTACTACGACCTTAATCACAAGACGGTCACAATGCTTTCCTAGCATTCTTGACATAAAATAGTCATTTACAAACAGGTCACAATTACAGTTTCTATATTGAACTCTCGTCTTTCCACATTATCCCTCATCAGTCCACATTACTTATTCCACATTCCATTCATATTTGTACTCATTCTCATCCAATCACATCATTTTCCATCACATCACCTCAGATTCATTCACATCACACATCATATATTCACATCCCAATTCACATGTCATCACATCTCATCCATTCACTCATATCAACGACACATCATTTCACATACACATTCACATTCATTATTCTACATACACATCCACATTCGTACATCCACATCATACATCCAGTTCCACATCCGCATTCATACATACACATCCACATTCCATATCTACATCTATATATCCACATCCATACATCCACATTCACATTTACATCCATACATCCATATCCACATTCCACATTCATACATCCATATCCACATTCCACATTCATACATCCACATCCACATTCCATATCTACATCTATACATCCACATCCATACATCCACATCTACATCCATACATCCATTTTCACATCCACATTCATACATCCATTTTCACATCCTCATTCATACATCCACATCTACATCCACATACATACATCTATACATCCACATCCACATCCACATCCACATCCACATCCACATCCACATCCACATCCACATTCACATCGATACATCCATATCCACATTCCACATTCATACATCCATATCCACATTCACATTCACATTCATACATCCACATCCATATCTACATTCATACATCCACATCCATATCCACATTCACATCCATACATCCATTTCCACATTCCACATCTATATCCATACATCCACATCCATACCCACATCCATTTACATCTATCTGATTCCTATCACATCTTATCATATCTAGTTATAGAATGTAGGAGAATTCTAAATTTTTTTTGATATAAAGATTCTTTACGCATCTAATTAGGTATAAAGACCACCTTAGTAGGAATAACACTTTTATAAAAATCCTTTTATGCATCTATTTAGGCATAAGTTTAATTTTAAGGAAAATAACACTTTTGAATTAAAAATAAACCTTTTATGCATTTTACTATGCATAAATTCCATTTTAATGAGAATAACACTTTCAAAATAAAAATAAATCTTTTATGCATCTAATTATGCATAAATTTAATTTCAATGAAAATAATACTTTCGGAATAAAAATAAATCTTTTATACATCTTTCTATGCATAAAATCATTATTGATAAGAATAACTCTTTTGAATTAAAAATAAAATCTTTATGCATCTTTCTATGCATAAAATCAAAATTGATGAGAATAACTCTTTTGAATTAAAAATAAAATTCTTTATGCATCTATTTATGCATAAAATCAAAATTGATGAGAATAACTCTTTTGGATTAAAAATAAATTCTTTATGCATCTTTCCATGCAAAAATCTAATTTAGTAGGAATTACACTTTTAGAATAAAAGAATTTCTCTTATGCATCTAATTTATGCATAAAATCCATTTATGATGAAAATCACACTTTTAATATTAAAAAATATCTTTTATGCATATGTTTATGCATATAAATCATTTATGATAAAAATCACTCTTTTAATATAAAAGAATTTCTTTTAGGCATCCATTTATGCATAAAAATCATTTATGATGAAAATCACACTTTTAATATAACAAAATATCTTTTATGCATATGTTTATGCATAAAAATTATTTATGATAAAAATCACACTTTTAATATAAAAAAATATCTTTTATGCATAAAAATTGTTTATGATGAAAATCACACTTTTGATATAAAAAAAATCTTTTATGCATATGTTTATGCATAAAAATCATTTATGATTAAAGTAACACTTTTATAATAAAAAAATATTCTTTTATGCATACTTTATGCATAGAAATCAATAATGATAAAAGTAACACTTTTATAATAAAAAAATTCTTTTATGCATAGAAATCAATAATGATAAAAATAACACTTTTATAATAAAAAATATTCTTTTATGCATAGAAATCAATAATGATAAAAGTAACACTTTTATAATAAAACAATATTCTTTTATGCATACTTTTATGCATAGCAATCAATAATGATAAAAGTAACCCTTTTATAATAAAAAAAATTCTTTTATGCATAAAAATCAATATGATGAAAGTAACGCTTTTATAATAAAAAAATATAATTTTATGCATAAAAATCCATAATGAAGAAAGTAACACTTTCATAATAAAAAATCATCAATATGTATCTTTCTATACATAGAATTTAATTCTATTGAAAATCATTATTTTATAAAAATTAATCAAGATGCATCTTTCTATGCATGAATGAAAATGACACTTTTAGAATACTCTAACAATGGGGATTACTCTTTTTGATTAATAAAAGATGAAATTTATTTCATAAGTTTTCAAAAAATTTCGCCATAACCTTCTTTGTATGGCTGAATATTTTTAAATTTTTAACTCACTAAAATTAATTAGAAGTTCACCAGGAGTATTTAAATCATTTGTGTAAACATTTTCTACTTATTTAAAATAACTTTAAGAAAAACTTGATTTCATCCAATAATCCATCATCTAGGATAGAGAATGGTTGGATTTACTAAAGAAGAGAGGGGAATGCCTTTTTTCAACGAGGCATAACATCCATTCAATTTAGAGAAGACAAAAATCATAAAAAAAACCATAAAAGAAATAGAAAAGAGAAGAAATAGAAAATAGATAATTTGAGAGCTTTCCTTTGGCTTGATGGTTTGAGGGTTCTACTCTTGTTTGAAACAAGAGTGGCCACCAATCTTTTAGAAGAGGGAAGGTCAAAAACTAATGAATTATGAGTAAAATTCATAGTTTTTGGTACTTGGGAGAGGCAGGGTAACAGTGCAAAGCACTATTGAGTTTCAACAAAGGGGAAGGCTTCTATTTATAGAAAAAAGTAAGCTTCTAACCAAGCCAATTGATTCTAGAATTTTCCAGATTAGTTTGGTCAATTTTTGACCATTTTTGGGTCAGTTTTGCTCACTTTTTGGATCTAGTTGAAACAAGAGAGAGGAGAGATAAAAATATCTCATTATTTGGGAGTCTAAAACTCATTCAAGCATGTGAAATAGGCGCCTCCTTCATGAGGAAAATTCTCCCATACCGAGGTGTCAAAAATGCATCATTTCTTCTAAATATCTCTCTTTTTTAACTATTAACCTTGTCCTTAGTCAACTCTTCATCTTATGTGAGTATTTACTCATTTTTGGGGAGATTTTCCTTTTATTTCTTCATTTATCTCCTCCCTACATTTGAATGAATCTTATTGGTCTATAGGAACCTTAATTTAAAATTTCGAAAAATCTTGACCCCCAGGATAATGCCTCTTGAACAAATTAAACTTAATTTCTAATGCACCTTCTGAAAATCTTTTTGAACTTCTGTTTTAGGGAAACTTATATTAATAAGTGTTGGAATTAGGGTTGCAAGAAAGCACACAAAGCTTGGAGAAGAAGAAGAAAGAATACACACAACACACAATGTATTAGATTGTGTCAATGTACAAAAGATAAGTTAGCCAAGCCGGGGGAAAAAACCTCCTAAAGAGGGAAAAAGTGCCCCGGCGGTCCTAAGTGTGTTCACACACATCACTGCCTATATATATATGATGGTAACAAATCCCCCTTGGGAGTGATGTTGTGAACGAGAGCTGGCACTCATGTATAGGGGAGTGCCATGCCCGAAGTAGATCATCAGTCCACAAAGGGGAGCAAGCCCAAAGCTTTGCGGAAAGCTTCGAACTTCTCACGAGGAAGCGCCTTTGTAAAAAGATCGGTGAGGTTGTCCTGTGTTGGCACATAGGCCAAGCTGATAAGATCAGCGAGGTTGTCCTATGTTGGCACATAGGCCAAGTTGATCTCTCCTGCTGAGAGTCTCTCCTTGATCTCTCCTGCTGCTGAGAGTCTCTCCCTGACATAGTGATAATACACCTCAATGTGCTTTGTGCAAGCATGAAAAACTAGGTTTCTTGCAACTACCAATGCGCTCTGACTGTCAGTGAAGACAGAGGTGACAGACTCCTGTCCAACACCCAAGTAAGTCGTAAGCCGTCTAAGCCACACACACTCAACCGTAGCTATGAAAGCTGCCCTGTACTCAGCTTCACAACTAGAAGTGGCCACAGTAGGTTGCTCCTTGCTCAACCAAGATATGAGTGAGCTACCGAGCATGAAACAAAAACCACTTGTGGACACTCTTGTGTCATAGCAACCAGCCCAATCTGAGTCCGAAAAAGCATGTAAATCTGGCGGCAAACAACGATCCCCCCTTGGGATAAAACAACCCAAGATGTATGGTGCCACTCAAGTAACGAAAGATGCATTTAACTGCCTTCCAATGCTGAGATCCTGGGCCATGCATAAACCTGCTCACTTGTGAGACTGCAAATTGAATGTCCAGCCTCGTAATGCATACATAAATGAGGCAACCAACAGCTGTCTGATAGAGTGTGACATCAAAGTGATCTCCAGCATCATGAAGACTCAACTTCAAACCTGTCTCCATTGGAGTAGCAATAGGCTTGCAGTCTTCAAGGCCAAATCTCCGCAACAATGTCAATATACTTTGTCTGACACAAAGTAATACCTCCATCACACTGCTTATATTGTATCCCCAAATAATGATGCAAATGCCCCAAATCTGACATCTCAAAAGAGGCATTCAAATCAGCCTTCAAATCAGCCTTAAAAAATCAGCAATATGACTCTCATTTGGTCCTGTGAGCAGCATGTCATCGACATAGAGAGCAATGATTAGATGTACATCATCCACATGTTTAGCATATAAAGTGCTTTCTGTTGGACTATTATGAAAACCATGTGCAGTCAAATATGCATGTATCTTTTCATACCAAGCTCGTGGAGCTTGCTTTAAACCATATAAAGCCTTTTTCAACCTGCACACTTTGTTTTCCTGCCCTCTTTGAACAAAACCACGAGGCTGCGACACATACACCTCCTCATGCAAATCTCCATTCAAGAACGCAGTCTTTATGTCCAACTGATATACATTCCAATCATTATGAGCTGCCAATGCACAAATGCTATGAATGGTAGTCATACGACAAGTGGGAGCAAAGGTCTCATCAAAATCAATGCCCTTTTCTTGAGCATAACCCTTTGCAACAAGCCTAGCCTTATAGCAATCAACACTGTCATCTGGCTTTCGTTTCAACTTAAAAACCCACTTACATCCAATGGCCTTTTTACCAATAGGCAAATTACACAAAGACCATGTACCATTCTTCATTATAGCATCATATTCACTTTGCATTGCAGCCAACCAATTTTTTGATTTTTGTGCCTCATCAAATGAAAGAGGTTCTTCCTCTTCATACATACTAGACACAGCCAAAGCATAACAATCTGATGCATAAGAGGCATGCTAAAAACGTGAACGAGTACGACTAGATATAGGTGCATCAATTTTACTATCATGCAAGGTTTGCACACCAACCATTTAGGCATACCTCTAGCCTGCTCATTTTCAGTCCTATCTTCATAAATTACATCCTGTAAATCTGCATCAGAAATAGGCTGATCTATGATGTCGTTTAAAATTTGCATAGGCTGAATATTTGCCTCATTAGGACTTACATTTGAATTCCCACCTGTAAACAGAGGCAACAGCGTATCAAATACATCCCGTGAGCTCACACCTGTCTCTTTGGTACATGATAACAAAGGCTGTACAACATCTTCCACAAAAACAACATCTCGACTAATCAAGATACGCTTTGACTGCGGATGATACAATCTGTAACCCTTTCTCTCAGCACTGTAACCAACAAAAATGCATTTGACAGCCTTATCATCCAATTTTTTGTGTTGTTGCACAGGCACTAAAGCATAGGCCAAGCAACCAAAGACACGCAAGTGACCAATAGAAGGCTTCCTGCCATGCCAAGCTTCGTATGGAGTAATAGACTACAAGGCCTTAGTCTGTTGAGTGCATATGTAGCACACATGACAGCCTCAAGCCAAAACGCATGTGGCAAAGCTTGGCTCTTGACCATACATTGTGCCATCTCCATAAGTGATCTGTTTTTCCTCTCAGCAACACCATTTTGCTGAGGGGTATACGGCACTGTACATTGGTGTTTTATCCCACGACTAGCCAGAAATGCATCAAACTCTTTAGACATGTACTCCCCCCCTCGATCAGAATGGAGGGTGTCCACAGTACAATACATTCTCAACCATAAGCATAAACTATTTGAAGCACAAAAACACTTCGGACTTTGCCTTCAGTGGATATACCCATGCATGCCTTGAGTAATCATCAATGAAAGTCACGAAGTACAAGTG
Source organism: Cibotium barometz (assembly GCF_041138505.1). Classification (NCBI taxonomy): domain Eukaryota; kingdom Viridiplantae; phylum Streptophyta; class Polypodiopsida; order Cyatheales; family Cibotiaceae; genus Cibotium; species Cibotium barometz. The sequence continues at coordinate 47,726,427 of NC_141088.1, forward strand.
TTTACCAAATGATGGAGTTTGCATAGGCCCACATACATCACTATGTACAAGTTGCAATTTGTGAGTGGCCCGCACAGAACCATCCTTTGGAAACGTAGAACGTTGCATTTTGCCCAAAATACAGTCTTTACAAACATGTTTCAATGGTGCCTCAAGAGGGGGCAATGAAGCAACCATATCAAATTTTTACAAACGCAGCAAACTAGCAAAGTTCAGATGACCAAAACAAGCATGCCATAGTTTTGCATCTGAAACTGCCTTTTCATTAGAAAGTGCATTTGCTGAATTTTCCACACACTTGTCATAAGAATTGAGCTTATACAGCCCACAAAACAAGGTGCCAGATACAATAATCGTATCACCAGAAGTCAAATCATGAACAGTACATCTGTCATCCACAAATTTGACTACAAGTCCAAGTCTAGCAAGCGCAGAGATAGACAATAGATTCTTCTTTATCCCTGGCACATACAAAGCATCTGAAAGTGTGAAAGCGCTGCCATTTGCAGCAGTAAGCATAATTTTACCAATGCCCTTCACTGGGTAAGAAGCATTATTGGCACATGTGACAGTATTCCCATTAGGGACAGCCTCAAGACAAGTGAACATATCACGATGCGAGGTAATGTGCTTTGTAGCACCACTGTCAAAATACCATACATGAGAGAGAAACTGCCAAACATGCATCATGTACAGATGGGTCATACTGGCAATACACGCTAAACGCCCATTCTGTATCCTGCACAACATTTGCAGAATCTGCATTTGTAGAAGCATCCGCTATTGTGGCTGCATTTGACTCTTTCTTCTTTGCCTCTTTAGCCTTTAGCTTAGGGCATTTCTTAATGACATGATCATTTGCCTTACAATAGTTGCACCTGATCTTTTTCTTGCCTTTATCAAGAGCCTTCTCAGACCTATTGTTACTACCTGTGGAAGGAGAAGAAGTTGCAGATCTACTAATAGGAGAAGAAACAATGGAAGGGGCTACCTTACCACTTCTTCTCTGCTAGGCAGCAACAAATGCTTGATCAACTGCACGCTGCCTAGCCCTGTTTTGTCTGGATTGTGCTTCTTGCAAGAGCTTGTTGACTAAAGTATCATACTTGACAACATCAGGTCTGTCCTCAGTAACAAGTCTCCATGTGGAAGCAAAAGTCTGATATGACTCAGGTAAAGCATCAAGAACAGTGTGCACAAGAGAATGATCAGGAATAATCTCACTTGCAAAAATCAAGTGTTCCTTGAGATCTTTAATCTCAGCAAGAAAAACATTCATGTCACCATCTTCCTGCATAATCTTCGATTCTAGCTATTTACGCAGGTAAGAGATTTTTGCCTCGTTACGACCTGCATACAAACCAGCTAGAATATCCCAAGCCTGTTTTGCTATTCTAGCTGAACGAATATGTGGGGTGATGTTACGTTTGACAGAAAGTGCAATCAAGGCATGAGCCTACGCATCTTTACCATCCCAAGGAGCTTGTTCAGCAATGGGTAAAACAGCAGCAACAGTAGAGCTGCTAGAACCTGCAACATCCTCAACAGATCCTACATCCACAGAACCTGGACATACATTCATACCCTCCACAATGTTCCACACTCCTTTTGCAACCAAAACATGCTACATCATGTATGCCCAAAGTGGGTAGTTGCTATCTCCATCCAATTTGTCATTAGCAGACAACATGCGAAATACATCATTGTTGTTATCAGCCATGGCCATTGACTGAAACTGATGCAAAAGCTACCTGTAATGAAGCAAAGACTAAACAGAGAACAACTCGTGCTATGTAGCATGATCCACAATAGAATACATATGCCTGTTTGCAGAAAACTACACTCTTGAAATTTCTGCAGAAAATGACGAAAACACCTGTGCAGAACTTGCAATGCAAAAACGGAGCCTGAAACGACCTCAAATCCTTTTTCCATAGAACAATTTTTGTCCGAGATTTACTTCATCTATCGAACTAAATAGAAATTGAGTCTCGATTTATGGATCCATCAGTCCAGCCTAACCCCATCCAGTCCCATGGGTTAGCCAACCGCCCAACCACTGTAGAGATGGGATCCAATTAGGAATTTGGTTAGGTTTTGTCCTGGGTACCAGGAAAAAGAGTTCCTAGGTCCCCTAGCCGGATATTCATGCAAATTTAACACCAGTCATGCCACTTACACACCCAATATTAAATTGCCTTTTTCATAGATTCAGTCATCTTTAAAACAATCATTTAATGAAACCATAGTATCACTGATCACAATCCTCTAAAATATCTAGTTGAATCTTAATTTCCAATCATCGGAGTATCTATGGCATCATTGGCAACCAGAATGCTCACCATCTGTCCACTCAGGGGCCAGCAATATAATCACTTATAAAAATCAAGATGGAATCTCCGTTGAAGATCAGCAAGATAAACCAATAGATCCATATAAAAGAGCCATGGACTCATCCGTGTGAGGACCAGCAAGGTCAGTCAACCAGATCCATGCCCGGTTCCAGAAAACAACTCTTACTCCTTGTTCCAATATCTTCCACGATGCACATGTGGGTATCTTAGACGACCCAGAGCTCGAGCACCGTATAGTTAGCACCCTCTAGGATCCTTCGCAGGTCATCTAGGGCTTCACTCATAGGCCGCTTCCTTGGTCCCTCATCCACCGTACACCGGAAGCTCACCATTTAAATCGAACTGAAACTGGTCTCAAGACCTCGGCCGACCTTGCTACGCGAGACGTCCTCCATTGACTCTCCGTCAGTAGTTGCAACTTTATCAGTTAGGTTTCCACGACCTTAATCACAAGACGGTCAAAATGCTTCCCCAGCATTCTTGACATAAAATAGTCATTTACAAACAGGTCACAAATACAGTTTCTATATTGAACTCTCGTCTTTACACATTATCCCTCATCAGTCTACTCATCAGTCCACATTACTTATTCCACATTCCATTCATATGTGTACTCATTCTCATCCAAACACATCATTTTCCATCTCATCACCTCAGATTCATTCACATCACATATCATATATTCACATCCCAATTCACATGTCATCACATCTCATCCATTCACTCATATCGACGACACATCATTTCACATACACATTCGCATTCATTATTCTACATATACATCCACATCATACATCCAATTCCACATCTGCATTCATACATACACATCCATATCCACATCCATACATCCACATCCACATTCATACATCCATATCCACATCCACATCCACATCCATATCCATACATCCATTTTCACATCCACATCCACATGCATACATCCATTTCCACATCCACATTCATACATCCACATCCACATTCCATATCTACATTTATGCATCCACATCCATACCCACATCCATACATCCACATTCACATTCACATTCATACATCCATTTTCACATCCTCATTCATACATCCACATCCACATCCACATACATACTTCCATACATCCACATCCACATCCACATACATACATCCATACATCTATACATCCATACGTCTACATCCACATCCAAATCCATACATCCACATTCACATTCACATCCATACATCCATATCCACATTCCACATTCATACATCCACATTCACATTCATACATCCATTTTCACATCCTCACATCCACATCCACATCCACATCCACATCTACGTCCATACATCCACATCCATACCCACATCCATTTACATCATCTGATTCCTATCACATCTATTTATAGAATGTAGGAGAATTCTAATTTTTTGATATAAAGATTCTTTATGCATCTAAATTTTTTTGATATAAAGATTCTTTACGCATCTAATTCTAATTTTTTGATATAAAGATTCTTTACGCATCTAATTAGGCATAAAGATAACTTTAGTAGGAATAACACTTTTATAAAAATCCTTTTATGCATCTACTCAGGCATAAGTTGAATTTTAAGGAAAATAACACTTTCGAATTAAAAATAAACCTTTTATGCATTTTACTATGCATAAATTGCATTTTACTATGCATAACACTTTTAAAATAAAAATAAATCTTTTATGCATCTAACTGTGCATAAATTTAATTTCAATGAAAATAATACTTTCGAAATAAAAATAAATCTTTTATGCATCTTTCTATGCATAAAATCAATATTGATAAGAATAACTCTTTTGAATTAAAAATAAAATTCTTTATGCATCTATTTATGTATAAAATCAAAATTGATGAAAATAACACTTTTGGATTAAAATAAATTCTTTATGCATCTTTCCATGCATAAATCCAATTTAGTAGGAATTACAGTTTTAGAATAAAAGAATTTCTCTTATGCATCTAATTTATGCATAAAATCCATTTATGATGAAAATATAAAAAAATATCTTTTATGCATATGTTTATGCATACAAATCATTTATGATGAAAATCACTCTTTTAATATAAAAGAATTTCTTTTATGCATATATTTATGCATACAAATCATTTATGATGAAAATCACACTTTTAATATAAAAAATATATCTTTTATGCATAAAAATTATTTATGATAAAAGTAACACTTTTATAATAAAAAAATATATTCTTTTATGTATACTTTTATGCATAGAAATCAATAATGATAAAAGCAACACTTTTATAATAAAAAAATATTCTTTTATGCATACTTTTATGCATAGAAATTAATAATGATAAAAGTAACACTTTTTTAATTAAAAAAATATTCTTTTATGCATAGAAATCAATAATGATAAAAGTAACACTTTTATAATAAAAAATATTCTTTTATGCATACTTTTATGCATAGAAATAAATAATGATAAAAGTAACACTTTTATAATTAAAAAAATATTCTTTTATGCATAGAAATCAATAATGATAAAAGTAACACTTTTATAATAAAAATATTCTTTTATGCATAAAAATCAATATGATGAAAGTAACTCTTTTTGTAATAAAAATTATACTTTTATGCATTATTTTATGCATAAAAATCCATAATGAAGAAAGTAACACTTTCATAATAAAAAAATATCAATAAGTATCTTTCATAGAATTTAATTCTATTGAAAATCATTCTTTTATAAAAATTAATCAATATGCATCTTTCTATGTATGAATGAAAATGACACTTTTAGAATACTCTAACGATGGGGATTACTCTTTTTTATTAATAAAAGATAAAATTTATTTCATAAAATTTCAAAAAAGTTCGCAACCTCCTTTGTATGGTTGACCATTTTTTAATTTTTAACTTACTAAAATTAATTAGAAGTTCACCAAGAGTATTTAAATCATTCTAATGTAAACATTTTCTACTTATTTAAGAGAAACATTATGAAAAACTTGATTTTATCCAATAATCAATCATCTAGGATAAAGAATGGTTGGATTTACTAAAGAAGAGAGGGGAATGCCTTTTTTTAATGAGGCATAACATCATTTCATTTTAGAAAAGACAAAAATCATAAAAAACCATAAAAATCACAAAATGAATAGAAAAGAGAAGAATCTCCAACTTACGAAGGAATTTGAGAGCTTTCCTTTGGCTTGATGGTTTGAGGGTTCTACTCTTGTTTGGAAACAAGAGTGGCCACAATCTTTTAGAAGAGGGAAGGTCAAAAACTAATGAATTATGAGTAAAATTCATTGTTTTTGGCACTTGGGAGAGGCAGGGTAACAGTGCAAAAACACTATTGAGTTTCTACAAAGGGGAAGGTTTCTATTTATAGGAAAAAGTGAGCTTCTAACCAAGCCAACTGATTCTAGAATTTTCCAGATTAGTTTGGTCAATTTTGACCATTTTTGGGTCAGTTTTGCTCACTTTTTGGATCTAGTTGAAACAGGAGAGAGGAGAGATAAAAATATCTCATTATTTGGGAGTTTAAAACTCATTCAAGCATGTGAAATAGGTGCCTCCTTCATGAGGGGAATTTCCCCATAGTGAGGTGTCAAAAATGCATCATTTCATCTAAATATCTCTCTTTTTTAACTATTAACCTTGTCCTTAGTCAACTCTTCATCTTATGTGAGTATTAACTCATTTTTGGGGGATTTTCCTTTTATTCTTCTATTTATCTCCTCCCTACTTTTGGATGAATCTTATTGGTCCATAGGAACCTTAATTTAAAATTTCAAAAAAATCTTGATCCCCAAGATAATGCCTCTTGAACAGATTATACTTAATTTCTAATGCACCTTCTGAAAATCTTTTTGAACTTCTCTTTCAGGGGAACTTATTTTAATAAGATGAGATATTTTTCTATCCAAAAATATTTTAAAACTAAATTACTACTCTCTAGAAAATTTTCTCTCTCTAGGCCAAAACTGGTAGAAACAAGATCTTTTATATTTCTAAAGAGGGATTTGACTACAAGGGAAGATACTGGACATCCTGAGAGGCTGGGGGAGGAATCTTACATTCTATCCCACTTAAAAAACGTGAGATGTCCTCATCTCACAGGTGGAGTATGATCTCTTTCATCTTCTTCTTCTTCTTCAATCACTTCCAGCGTTACTGCCTTGGAAGTGGATGGCCGATTTGGGAACAACTCTCTTTGACTTCCCCTATTCTGAGTTGGAGGTCTTGCATTACTTTGGGTTGAAACTGCAGGTTGGATAGATGGTCTACCTCTGGGATTTCCCTGATTTTGGCAGATAGAACCCTGATTACTCTGGACGGAAGGGGCTGTAGTCTGGAATCTTGATCCCTGATTTTCCTGCCCTGAAAACCTTGATCCAAAAGGAGTTGGGCAATCTATGCTACGATGTCCAAACCCTTGACAGTTATAGCATTTCACTCTCTTGTTCAAGGGTGGAACTTCTGAAGTTGAAATCCAGGGGATTGAGTTTTGAGAAAAGGACATTTCTTCCATTCTGGAACTTCCCATATCTTGGGTTTGTGACCCTGATATCTCTTATGCGGAGGAAGGTTGGAATCATCTTCTGGGAATAAAAACCTTTTGAAAGGTGATGGTGCTGGATTTGGCGGGACTTTGACATCAAAGGCCTTAGCAAAATCCTTCGCCATCCGAACTGCTTCGGCCGTGGAAACTGGCTTGGCATTCTTCACCAGGATATTCAAAGGTTCGTTCAGTCCCCGAATGAACCTAGCCATCAGCTATTCTTCATCCAGTGGAGGCGAGTATTTGAGAAGGAGGGCGAATGCTTGGTGATATGCTTCAATAGTTCTACTCCCCTGGGTTAACTCTTTGTTTCCAAAAAAGTCGGGAGGACAGAACCTCGTCCTTAAGTAAATTTTGAGATCAGTCCAGGTTTGGGTATTTCGATCGAGACGGTTTGTCTCGCAGTGGTTTCTCCATGCCACTCTAGCTGACTCCACTATCTTTAGTCTTGCAAGAGCCATTTTGCTCTTCTCATTGTACCCGGTGACATACATCGAAGTATTCTTCCATTGATTTGATCCACTTCTCCACAGCCTCACCCAAGTTTTCCCCTTCTCCCTTGAAAGGTCCAGGCTGCGAACTATGAAGAGTTTTACGAACATCCAGGTCGAGCTCTTCTTCATCGAGTTGGGGGTTAACATTCTTCCATGCGACGACCTTGATCCATGTTCCTATGAATACGAAAATTCTTGTTAAGTCTCTTTATTTATGATTCAATCCGATTTTTGATTCAACTGATTCTGGGGTTCTCTAAATAGTTCGGCTCTCCACATAATCATGGGGTAAAGATACTCATATAGAATTCATTATCAGATAACAATTCATTTAGAATATCTCATTAATATCTTTATCACAATAATGGTCCATTAGACTGAATTTTTCCATCTGAACAGTCCTCCATGGGGATTTCAATTTTTCAGATTTTTAATTTATCATCCCTTAACTTGATCCACTGATCAAAAGTTGATTGGTGGCTGAAGTCATTAACGTCATTCCAGTTAAGAACATCATCACAGAGACTCGTCCCATTCATCCTCATTGTGGTTTCGCTCAGCTTATTATATTTCAACCAAATTTCAGGGATCATCATTTTTCAATAAGAATCCAAATTAACTCATCAGTTCTCAACCAGAATTTAAAAATCATATCACATTCGAATTCATCAACTGGATAGCATTAATGCTTATAATTTCAAGTCTTAGATTTACTCGTATATACTGCCAGTAAAGAGCTACAGTTATACCCTCGGTATATACGGGTAGTCATGGTTCTTGGAACTATAAGGTAAATACCATCATGTCTAGGCCTCAAGCAAGTCAGGGATTCCATACAATTGCAGTACTTCTATCTGAAGACCCAATTACCAATTTATGAATTTCAGTTTGAATATCAAATTGTATGAATTTTATCACACAATTACAACCTTTTAGTGCTTCTTGATAAATTTTTGACATATTTGGCTTCTCGGTTGATCCTCATTAGCCAAATGGCTCTAATACCAACTGTAAGATCCTTGTCCCCCACTGCGCAACAATTTCACGTGTGCTAACAGTGGAAGTAGCACTTCTTGCATGGGGTAGGGTCCCACACTCGGGGCCTTGCCCACGGATATCCGGACAAGAGACTAAACCATTGGTTTTTCCAAAACCGAACTCGGAAAAACTTCCTTTGCCCAGAAAGCACGAGCGATTCCACCAAGATAACTTTTTCCTAACGTAGTCAAAAGCCTTAACTAACTGAACTGATCTGACCGAACTCGTAAGTTCCATAGTCAGATCAAGGGACAGATTGCACTTGGATCATAGAGACCAACGCTTTTTTCCTCATCGAGAGGCACAGCCGTTGATCCTTTTTCCATAGAACAATTTTTGTCCGGGATTTACTTCATCTATCAAACTAAACAAAAATTGAGTCTCGATTTATGGATCCATCAGTCCAGCCTAACCCCATCCAGTCCCATGGGTTTAGCCAACCGCCCAACCACTGTAGAGATGGGATCCAATTAGGAATTTGGTTAGGTTTTGTCTCGAGTACCAGGGAAAAGAGTTCCCAGGTCCCCTAGCCAGATATTCATACAAATTTAACACCAGTCATGCCACTTACACACCCAATATGAAATTGCCTTTTTCATAGATTCAACCATCTTTAAAGCAATCATTTAATGAAACCATAGTATCATTGATCACAATCCTCCAAAATATCCGGTTGAATCTTAATTTCTAATCATTCCTTCATCGGAGTATCTATGGCATCATTGGCAAACCAGAACGCTCTGTCCACTTAGGGGCCTTTTCAATAGTTCCTAGCTCATAGTACCCAGCATTATAATCACTTATAAAAATCAAGAGATGGAATCTCCATTGAAGATCAGCAAGATCAACCAACATATCCATATAAAAGAGCCATGGACTCATCCGTTGAGGACCAACAAGGTCGGTCAGCCAGATCCAAGCCCGATTCCAGAAAACAACTCTTACTCATTGTTCCAATATCTTCCACGATGCACGTGGGCATCTTCGGCGACCCAGAGCCCGAGCACCGTATGGTCACCCTCTAGGATCCTTCGTAGGTCACCTAGCGCTTCACTCATAGGCCGCTTTCCTTGGTCCCTCATCCACCGTATCAGAAGCTCACCATTTAAATCAAACCGAGGCTGGTCAAGACCTCGGCCGGCCTTGCTACGCGAGACGTCCTCCATTCAGCAGTTGCAACTTTATCAGTTAGGTTTCCACGACCTTAATCACAAGACGATCAAAATGCTTCCCCAACATTCTTGACATAAAACAGTCATTTACAAACAGGTCACAAATATAGTTTCTATATTGAACTCTCGTCTTTACACATTATCCCTCATCAGTCCACATTACTTATTCCACATTCCATTCATATGTGTACTCATTCTCATCCAATCACATCCTTTTCCATCTCATCACCTCAGATTCATTCACATCACATATCATATATTCACATCCCAATTCACATGTCATCACATATCATATATTCACATCCCAATTCACATGTCATCACATCTCATCCATTCACTCATTCGATGACACATCATTTCACATACACATTCGCATTCATTATTCTACATACACATCCACATTCGTACATCCACATCATACATCCAATTCCACATCCGCATTCATACATACACATCCATATCCACATCCATACATCCACATCCACATTCATACATCCATATCCACATCCACATCCATACATCCATTTTCACATCCACATCCACATGCATACATCCATTTCCACATCCACATTTCATATCTACATCTATACATCCACATCCATACCCACATCCATACATCCACATCCACATTCACATTCATATATCCATTTTCACATCCTCATTCATACATCCACATCCACATACATTTTTCCATACATCCACATCCACATACATACATACATACATCCACATCCACATTCACATTCACATTCACATCCATACATCCATATCCACATTCCACATTCATACATCCATATCCACATATTCCACATTCATACATCCACATTCACGTTCATACATCCATTTTCACATCCTCACATCCACATCCACATCCACATCTACATCCATACATCCACATCTACGTCCATATCCATACATCCACATCTACGTCCATACATCCACATCCATAAACCCACATATTTATGTATAAAATCAAAATTGATGAAAATAACACTTTTGGATTAAAATAAATTCTTTATGCATCTTTCCATGCATAAATCCAATTTAGTAGGAATTACACTTTTAGAATAAAAGAATTTCTCTTATGCATCTAATTTATGCATAAATCCATTTATGATGAAAATCATACTTTTAATATAAAAAAATATCTTTTATGCATATGTTTATGCATACAAATCATTTATGATGAAAATCACTCTTTTAATATAAAAGAATTTCTTTTATGCATACAAATCATTTATGATAAAGATCACACTTTTAATATAAAAAATATATCTTTTATGCATATGTTTATGCATAAAAATCATTTATGATGAAAATCACTCTTTTAATAAAAAAGAATTTCTTTTATGCATATATTTATGCATACAAATCATTTATGATGAAAATCACACTTTTAATATAAAAAATATATCTTTTATGTATATGTTTATGCATAAAAATCATTTATGATAAAAGTAACACTTTTATAATAAAAAAATATTCTTTTATGCATACTTTTATGCATAGAAATCAATAATGATAAAAGTAACACTTTTATAATAAAAAAATATTCTTTTATGCATACTTTTATGCATAGAAATCAATAATGATAAAAGTAACACCTTTATAATAAAAAAAATATTCTTTTGCATACTTTTATGCATTGAAATCAATAATGATAAAAGTAACACTTTTATAATAAAAAATATTCTTTTATGCTACTTCAATATGATGAAAGTAACTCTTTTTGTAATAAAAATTATACTGTTATGCATTATTTTATGCATAAAAATCCATAATGAAGAAACTAACACTTTCATAATAAAAAAATTTATTCAACCAAATTTCAAGAATCATCATTTTCAATCAAAATCCAAATCAATTCATCAGTTCACAACCAGAATTTAAAAATCATATCAACCACATTCGAATTCATCATCTGGATAGCATTAACGCTTATAATTTCAAGTCTTAGATTTACTCGTATATACTGCCAGTAAAGAGTTGCAGTTATACCCTCGGTATATACGGTAGTCATGGTCCTTGGAATTATAAGGTAAAGACCATCATGTCTAGGCCTCAAGCAAGTTAGGGATTCCATACAATTGTGGTACTTCCATCTGAAGACCCAATTACTAATTTATGAATTTCAGTTCAAATAACAACTTGTATGAATTTCATCACACAATTCTGATCTTATACTCCTACTTCATAAATTTTTGACATTTTTGGCTTTTTGGTTGATCCTCATTAGTCAATTGGCTCTGATACCAACTGTAAGATCCCTGTCCCCACCGCGCAACAATTTCAGGGGTGCTAGCAGCGGAAGTAGCACTTCTTGCGCAGGGCAGGGTCCCACACTCGGGGCCTCGCCCACAGATATCCGGACAAGAGACTAATCCATCGGTTTTTCCAAAACCAAACCCGAAAAAACTTCCTTTGCCCGGAAAGCACGGGCGATTCCACCAGGATAACTTTTCCCTAACGTATTCCACATTCCATTCATATGTGTACTCATTCTCATCCAATCACATCATTTTCCATCACATAACCTCAGATTCATTCACATCACATATCATATATTCACATCCCAATTCACATGTCATCACATCTCATCCATTCACTCATATCAACGACACATCATTTTACATACACATTCACATTCATTATTCTACATACACATCCACATTCGTACATCCACATCATACATCCAGTTCCACATCCGCATTCATACATACACATCCACATTCCATATCTACATCTATACATCCACATCCATATCCACATCCATACATCCATATCCACATTCCACATTCATACATCCATATCCACATTCACATCCATACATCCATATCCACATTCCACATTCATACATCCATATCCATATTCCACATTCATACATCCATATCCATATTCCACATTTATACATCCACATCCACATTCCATATCTACATCTATACATCCACATCCATACATCCACATCTACATCCATACATCCACTTTCACATCCACATTCCATATCTACATCTATACATCCACATCCATACATCCACATCTACATCCATACATCCATTTTCACATCCACATTCATACATCCATTTTCACATCCTCATTCATACATCCACATCCACATACATACATCCATACATCCACATCCACATCCACATCCACATTCACATCGATACATCCATATTCACATTCCACATTCATACATCCATATCCACATTCACATTCATACATCCACATCCATATCTACATTCATACATCTACATCCACATTCACATTCACATCCATACATCCATTTCCACATTCCACATCTATATCCATACATCCACATCCATACCCACATCCATTTACATCTATCTGATTCCTATCACCTCTTATCACATCTAGTTATAGAATGTAGGAGAATTCTAATTTTTTTATATAAATATTCTTTACGCATCTAATTAGGCATAAAGACAACTTTAGTAGGAATAACACTTTTATAAAAATCCTTTTATGCATCTATTTAGGCATAAGTTCAATTTTAAGAAAAATAACACTTTTCAATTAAAAATAAACCTTTTATGCATTTTACTATGCATAAATTCCATTTTAATGAGAATAACACTTTCAAAATAAAAATAAATCTTTTATGCATCTAATTATGTATAAATTTAATTTCAATGAAAATAATACTTTCAAAATAAAAATAAATCTTTTATACATCTTTCTATGCAGAAAATCAATATTGATAAGAATAACTCTTTTGAATTAAAGAAAAATTCTTTATGCATCTTTCTATGCATAAAATCAAAATTGATGAGAATAACTCTTTTGAATTAAAAATAAATATCTTTATGCATAAAATCAAAATTGATGAGAATAACTCTTTTGGATTAAAAAAAATTCTTTATGCATCTTTCTATGCATAAATCCAATTTAGTAGGAATTACACTTTTAGAATAAAAGAATTTCTCTTATGCATCTAATTTATGCATAAAATCCATTTATGATGAAAATCACACTTTTAATATTAAAAAATATCTTTTAGGCATATGTTTATGCATACAAATCATTTATGATAAAAATCACTCTTTTAATATAAAAGAGTGATTTTTATGCATCCATTTATGCATAAAAATCATTTATGATGAAAATAACACTTTTAATATAAAAAAATATCTTTTATGCATAAAAATAATTTATGATGAAAATCACACTTTTAATATAAAAAAATATCTTTTATGCATATGTTTATGCATAAAAATCATTTATGATGAAAATCACACTTTTGATATAAAAAATATATATCTTTTATGCATATGTTTATGCATAAAAATCACTTATGATAAAAGTAACACTTTTATAATAAAAAAATATTCTTTTATGCATAGAAATCAATAATGATAAAAGAAACACTTTTATAATAAAAATATATTCTTTTATGCATAGAAATCAATAATGATAAAAGTAACACTTTTATAATAAAAAAATATTCTTTTATACATAGAAATCAATAATGATAAAAGTAACACTTTTATAATAAAAAAATATTCTTTTATGCATAGAAATCAATAATGATAAAAGTAACACTTTTATAATAAAGAAAATATTATTTTATGCATACTTTTATGCATAAAAATCAATATGATGAAAGTAACTCTTTTATAATAAAAAAATATTCTTTTATGCATTATTTTATGCTGAAAAATCAGTTTAAGCAATACAACCGATAAGGAGGCCTGATTATAACTTCTACTACTGAAGTACAACAAAGAAGTTAGGACACCAAGGTCTAAGTAAAAGGAAGAGAAGAGCCAAGGGAGGACACTGAAGAAAATATAATGACAATAGAAATTTACCTTGTGGGAGAGATTGATTTGTACATGGTAGTAGTATACATAAAGAAGTAGGAAGAATAGTAGAAGATGGTAGTAGCATACATAAAGAAGTAGGAAGAATAGTGGAATATGTATCCTGAGAGATTTCAAGAATTACTTAAAAGGGAAAGAGAAGTAAAGAAAATGATTGAGAGGGAGATCAAGAACAAAAAAGAATGGGAAATACCAAAAGCGATCAAGAAACTCGGGAACTAAATTTAGGTTCCAAGAAAAAGCCAAAACCTGTGATCATAAACAGAAAATTGCCAGAAGATTTTGAAAAGGAGATGATAGATTTTTTTCAAGAATTCAAAGATATCTTTACTTGGGAACACACATGCCTTACAGGTGCATGTAGACTTTGTGGTATGCAAACACCGAATTTCTTTAAAAGCTTATAGTGGTGGTAGACTAATAAGAATGCAACACTATCGAATGAATCCGAACTATGCAAAAAGGGTGAAGGAAGAGATAGATAATCTCCTCAAAGTAGTAGGGTTCATCTTAGAAGTATCTAGTAGTAGTGAATGGCTATTTCCTATAGTTGTAGTATCCAAGAAAAATGGAAAACTTAGGGTGTGTGTAGACTATAAGAAATTGAATGCCTAAATTGTCAAACATCAATTTTCATTACCATTCACTGATACTATGCTAGATGAAGAGGCTAGGCACAAAATGTATAGCTTCATGGAAAGATATAATGGATATAATCAATTGTCGATAGCTATAGAAAATCTAGAGGAAACCACATTCATCATCAAGTGGGGGGCATGTATGTACCAACAAGTAATCATTCAGCTTATGCAATGCCTACCCATTTTTCAATGGTGTATGATGGAATGTTTCTTGGAATTCTTGCATAAATTTATGCAATCTGAAGTATATTAGAGGAAGATATTTCTATATGTCAAGAAAAAAGGACATCCCTAAATCCTTTCAAATGTGTGTTTTGTGTGAATAAGGGGAAACTACTCGATCACATCATATGTCAAGAAGGTACTATTCTTATAGCCCCGTGAATAAGATTTAGGGCATAGAGAAAATGAGTTCCCTAACAAGTGTCACTCACGTTAGCTCATTTGTTGGTTATGTGAACTTATATGAGATTCATTAAAAACTTTGCCAAAGCAGCCACTCCCTTGTATGGGCTCACAAAACATGATATCAAATTTACCTGGAGGGAGTGCAAGGAATGGGCATTCCGAACTCTTAAGACAATGGCCATCAATGCACCTATCCATAGATGACCTAGATGGGATGTAATCTTCCATGTTCATATAGATATATTAGGGTTACTATAGGAGTAATACTAAGTAAGGCTGAGGGGAAGGTAGATTTCCTTGTGTACTTTGCAAAAGTAGGAAATTCTTGAGTAGTGAGAAAGCCTAAACCATAGAGCAAGAAGCTCTAGGAATGGTTTATAGTGTCTAAAAGTTTAAGCACTAAATTTCTTTTTGTTTCATGTTGATATCGGGCATTATTATACATAATCCCAACAAGGTGGTGATCCAAGGAAGACTGCTAAGATGGATGTTATTCCTACAAGAGTTTGACTTCAAGATCATCCATAAACCTTAGAAAATGCATTGTTGCATTGATTACCTCTTAAAATCATTTGGAGGCAAAGATCAAGTAAGGAAAAATATGGGATTAATTTTGAGATGCAAAAAAATCTTGGTCTAGACAAATCAAGTCAAAATGGTAAGAGGTCATGGAATACTTAACCACAAGAGAGATGCCTGTGCTAACTTTGAATTAAAAAAAGACATTAGTATTTAAGTCAACAAAGTTTATAATCATTGAGGGATAACTCTATTGATTAGGAGCTGATATGGTGCTTCAAAGATGTTTTTTGTGATAAGCTTGCAACCAATTGATTA
This sequence comes from Cibotium barometz, assembly GCF_041138505.1. NCBI lineage: Eukaryota > Viridiplantae > Streptophyta > Polypodiopsida > Cyatheales > Cibotiaceae > Cibotium > Cibotium barometz. Next base: position 47,742,739 of record NC_141088.1, read on the forward strand.
CAAAGGTGTATTCAGGACCATCTGGAGGGCACATGGGTTCCAAGATCATAGCTTAAAGAATTATCCAATCCAAATATTGGTGGAGCAATGTCTATGTTAAAATGCACAAATAATTATGTCAGTGCAACCAATGTCAAAGAAATGGGAGGCCAAGCAACATGATGCCCCTACAACCCGAACATGCACTAGAACCATTAATGAAGTGGGGGCTAGACTTTATGGGACCTTTTAAGAAAGTGACTTTTAAGATAAAACAAGTACATCATAGTCGACTGACTATGTTACAAAGTGGGAAAAAGAAAAATCTCTTCCTGACACTCAAAATACAGCTTGTTAATCTAGAAGTCAATAATAACAAGGTTTTGTTGCCTGATTGAGATTGTAAATTGATGTGCTTACGGTGGAGCTATCTCTATAGAACATCAAAGGCTATCTCTACTTGTAGGATGAGGAATTAGTCAATTGGCCAAAGTATTTCCCAAGAGCAATAAAAATCCCTCACGCCAAGGTATTTGTATAGAATATCAAAGACTATCTCTACTTGTAGGATGAGGAATTAGTCAATTGGCCAAAGTATTTCCTAAGAGCAATAAAAAGCCCTCACACTAAGGTATCGCAACAAAATGGAAAACCAAAGGATGCATATTTTTACAGATTTGTTGCTCGGATGCTCTCTTCAAAGAAAGAGATCATGACCATCTCGATTAAAGTCTAGAAGAAGGTTATGAGATTAATAATTAGACACAAAGTAAATTTTTATCGAGATGCTATTCAAGAATTAGGAAATGCAGATGAGGAATATTGAAGAAAATGGACAAAGTGCTTGTAAATGTGACCAGCACTCGGTATTGTTATTTCTAGGGACGATCAATAGTTTCCAATGGGCCTATCGAGAAAAATAATTATCTTAAAGGGAAGGGAGCAACCAAGAATGAGTTGGCAGGAGAGACCAAGAAATCAAAGAAGAAACATGAAAAAGTTAAAAAAAGGAGATGAGGTTCCTTATCCAAGGCTACCAATATCGGAGCCTAGACTTAAGCCAAGAGTATCACCACATAAGGTATAATTAAGGGAAGCTTCATTAAGGGTAGGACTAGCAAATATCACACACTTGTTAGGGATGTAGCCACTTCAGTGCCCTAGTAATATTTTTGAGCTCAAGCAAAGAGAAGCAATGATAGGAGCTATAGAACAAGAAAGAAAGGACCATAATTTTAGAGGTTCAAAAATTTGAACTACTACAAGAAGGAAGCAGAGAGCTAAGAAGACAGATGATAAGCTCAAGAAAACAAAGGTAAAACTTCTAGAATGGGAGCAATGTGCTACACTATGTAGAAGGCAACAACAAAGAAGTAAGGTAGTTTAAGAGAGCAAATTGAAGTCAATACAAATCTCAACACATCCAATGACACCCTCTAAAGGACATACTGCAAACTGTATAAAGAAGTGGCCAAGAATTTTCTTAAACACATCCTGAGCAAGATGGTCAAGTAAGGAGGGGATATAACTATCCTGGAGCAAGATGGTCAAGCAAGGAGGGGACATAACCATCAATTTTGATGCACTTGGAAGAGATTATAAAAGGCATGAAGGCTTAGTACTTAAGGGCATTGGAGTAAGAATGGAGAGAGCTTGTCATTCACAAGAGGGTGTTTCCTAAGCTACACATCAATGTGCCACTCTCTCAAAGCAAAAAGAAGATTGGGTTTATGAACCGAGTCATCTAAAAAGGTATTTAAGGAAGTAATAAAGGAATTAGATGAAATGGAAGTGAACCGCAGGACCTACGGATATAGAAGAAGGGGATATGGATGGAGCCAGCCCAAGCAATTTAGGAGGTGGTGGAGACTTAAGGGTAGGTGTCTTAAGATGTTAAGAAGGTTCTAGTGTAAGGAATCCAAGTGGAGGTTCCAAGAAAGATTAGGGTGCTCAAAAGAAAGGGTAAGAAGAAACACATTCAACTAACACAACAAGCACATTGCGAAACATAAAAGAAGCACAAACTTAGGTGGAAGTAGTCAAAGGAATAAACTAGGATAGGATCCTATGTTTAATGATTATAACCAACCACAAGTTGATACGTGGTAAGCTTGTAGAAGGGTATCAAACTTTGTAAAGAGAGTTTGGAAAAGTTCTAAGTTCTGGGAGTTTTGAGTTTTAAAGGTTCTGAAAGCTGGAATATCCATTGTAACAAGTTGACTCTAGCAAGCCTTTTGGCTGATTGTGATACCATCATCATGATAAGAATCTATCAATTAGATGTACGATGACTTATTTCACGAATATGATGTCAAGTCTTCTTGATTGTATTCTCTAATTGCATATACTATGGAGAGAGAGAGAGAGAGAGAGAGAGAGTGAGAGTATGATTGTCAATTCTCAATGAGTGCCATCAACCTACAACTTTTTTATAGGGAGTGCCTATAGAAGGTCTAAGTGGTATTTGTGGGCTAATGAAAGCTTGATTCAAGAAAGCTGAAGAGCTATTCCAAGCCCGAGTACAGAGCAACAAGTGAGACAAGAAAGTGGGGTGGATGGGAATAGCCAAAGCATGTCTATGAGAGGTCATAGAGCAAGAAGATAAAGACCACTACTGGGCGGCTGAGAATACTTACATAACCCATAGGACCAAGAAAAAAAGAGTAAAGGCTAAAAAGAAACACATTCAACTAACACAATAAACACATCGAGAAACATAAAAGAAGTAGAAATTCAAGTGGTGAAGGCCTCACTTGGGAGGTTGAAGAATTGTACAAGCCTGAGTGTGGAACAACAAGCCAGTCAAGCGAGTAGGTTGGATGGGTTATGCAATAAGTGGCCATTGTGAGTAGCCATAGTAAGAAGATCAAGACCATTGGTGGTTGACCAAGTTTACTTAGACAATTTGTAGGTAGAGGTGAGGATGAGAAGACTAGGAAGGTAAGTAGGAAGATCAAAACCATTGGGCTGAGTTTACTCGCATAATTTATAGGCAAAGATGGACTTGAGGATGTGAAGACCAAAAAAGCGAGCAAGAAGACCAAGAAGAAACATAACAAACACAATAAGAATCATAATCGTGGGGGGGCAAAAGAAACTGATGAAGAGAATCTAGAATAGGATCTCGTGTCTAACACATATATCCTCTGCGAAATCCAACTCGATGTATATGGGATAATACGAAGTTGCATGGCAGGGCCTGGTGAGCCACGGGGGAAATAGAAGGAGAAGAAGAAGAGGAGGAGAGAGAGAGAAGAAGAAGAAGGAGAAGAAGAAAGAAAAGAAGAAGAAGAAGAGGAGGGGGAGGAGAGATAAGAAAGAGGAGAAGAAGAAGAAGAGAGAGAGAAGAAAGAAAAGAAGAAGAAGAAGAAGAAGAAGAGGAGGAGGAGAGAGAAGAAAAAAAAGAAGAAGAGGAAGAGAGAGAAGAAGAAGAAGAGGAGGAGGAGGAGAGAGAAGGAATAGAAGAAGAAGAAGGAGAAGAAGGAGAAGAAGAGAAAGAAAGAAATAAAGAAAGAAAGAAATTTAATTATTTATGTATATATTTTTTAAAAGTGACTATTGTTATTCTATCATCCTTTGAACTTAATGGTTTTCGATATTTTCCTACAAGGACCTGTGATTTGGATTTTTAGATGATTTCTATCCATGGAAGCCGCGTAGAGTTTCCGACAAATATCAGCTCGACTTACGATAAGTCCTCATTAACTAAATAATTACATTTGTACTTATTTGTAATTTTTTTTAAAATTCTCTATTTCTCTTAACCTTTTCATTTTGTAGTCAACAATACATCAAGGTAAGAATCTCTTACTTTTGGATTTTAATATTTCTTATTTAAGATAATTTCACTTGGACTTAATATGATCGATGATGAATGAAAAACAAGATTACTATGACAACTACTCTGACTCTTAGGGGGGTAACATATTCATAACAAATTTTATTTAAATTTTTTTTGGTAAATTTTAAGGAGAGTTCTTATGCATCAAAAGTAGACTTCTTTCTTATGCATCAAAAGTAGACTTCTTGGAGGAACCGGCCCTTCCATCTTGAACTATACTTTATGAATTTTTCACTATGAATTAGTCTTGTGGTATGGGACATGAGATTAGTCCTGTGTGAAGTATTCTGATGCATAATTATCTCTGGATCTGTGTGGGGTAGTCTTTTATTATTATGGTATGGGACACTAGAATTTATTACACATAGAAGTCCTTGATATAATGTCTTTTAATATAAATTAGAGAAGATACTTGAATTTATATAGTATATGACAATTGATTTCCTTTGCTCACAATAAGCAAACACACATCTGAGATCAGTTTTGTTTATCCAAGGAGGGGGGATGTTAAATAATGTCCACCCTTTAGTTTTACGGGGATGCTCGAACACTAGTGTGCCATCCTAGTGAATTGGTATCGTGGGGGTGACTCCACAACATTAAATACTAATTACCTAGTGGTGTTGGCATAGCTCGAGACCATGCTTGACGGGTGTATGTTTTTGAGGTGTAACAAGTAGTTCCATGCTTGACAACTCTATTGTGGTCAAAGTGAAACAAGTGGACTATGCTAGACAACTGCACACGATCAAAGTGTAACAAGTGCTTTATGAAACTGATGTGCCATGCTCATTTAAGTGTAACAAGTAATAACTCACACCATGCTAGATGATGTGTATAATGATACTCTCATCATAGTGAAACAAGTGGTGAATATATGTTGTGTTTGTGCCTATCAACATTTCATATTGGGATTAATTGTAGAGAAGGGAAATTAATTAGGATATGTTTACATAAAAATAGGTGATGAGTAGTGCGTGTGTCACACATAAGGGATCTTGTCGATATCATATTATTTCATATTATTAATTGTGATTTGATGATGAGTGCAAGGGTCACCTAATTAGTTGTTGCGCATGAGTTTTATTGTTGCAATTCATGTTCACTTGAGTCTCTGAGCCATGCCTTTGTGCCTTTGAGCCATGTTTGACAAATGAAACTCTAAGTCTGTTTGTGGTATTCCATGTCCATAAGAACCTTTGAGCCATGCCTAATTAGCCTCCGAGCCATGTTCGGACCTCTGAGTTTAACTTGTAGGTTATGACATTGATAGCAACGAGCCTAATATTGTTGTTGTAGCATTTTCTTCTACATAACTGAGGACGGTTGTTTCCTCAAACGGGAGGACTATTTACAAGTATATATTTTATTATATTTTTGATGCTTAATAATCGTAGAAAAATATGCTTGATTTAATGTGTGCAAAAATCGGCTTATTGGAATGTGTGAATGTGCACAAGGTTATTCCATGTGCGAATGCACACAAGGTTATTGTATGAGTTATTTTTGTTTGCCACATGATATTTTTTTTTACAAATTATTTATGCACACTTGTGTATGACGTTGTTATATTCCTAGCACATATGCTAGAAGAGTTGTAATTATTTACACTTAGTGTGTGAACAAGCTCTAATGTTTGAGCTATTTTTGTAAAAAGAAAGCTTGTAGAGAAAGCTTGGGCTAAAATGAGCCATGTAACCTATTTTTGATGGAATAAAATACTCAAGCAAGGATGCTTTTGGCACACGCTTAGGGGGGCAGTTGGGACCCAATCTAGTGTTTTCTCTTCAGTTTCTGTATTTTGGCTACACATGCTTCCCGAGGTCTAGGTACTCCCATTTCATACAAGGACATGAAGGGAATTCCACTTGGGGTTTGTAAACATAGTATTCCTATCATGGATGATGGATGAGCTATAAGACAAAGAGCATGTCCTATGAATCCTAATTGTGGAGGACTTGTGCATAAATAGATTAACAAATTAATCAAGAAAGAGTTTATTTACAAGATTGAAAACACAAAATGGGTGTCCCCCATTGTGGTTATACCCAAAAAGAGTGGAAAACTTAGAGTGTGTGTAGATCTCAAGAAAGGAAATGTAGCAACTATACATGACCATTATCCTTTGCCTTTTTTTTTTTGGGAACATATTTTAGAAAGAGTTGAAAAAGAAGAAGCTTATAAGTTCTTGGATGGCTTCTCTAGCTATGATCACATCTATATTGACCCTCCTAGACATGCAAGACATCTTTATTACAAAATGGGGTGCTTTTGTGTACAAAGTTATGTCTTTTGGTTTGACTAATGACCCTCCTATAGACTAATGCAAGACAACTTTTATTACAAAATGGAGGACTTTAATATACAAAGTTATGCCTTTTGGTTTGACTAATACCCTAGCCTCCTTTCAAATATTAATGTGTACAAAATGTTCAAGGTCTATCTTAGATAATTTCTTAAAATCTTTATGGATGACCTAGCTATGGCATATCTTCAGAAAGAGCATTTGGATTGTCTAAGAAAGGTGTTTCTTAGACGTAAGCTCTATAGGATCTCTTTGAATCCTAAAAAATGTCAGTTTATGGTGAAGCATGGTGTGATCTTAGGACACATTATGCCAAATAATGGTATTTTAATAGATGATAGTAAAATCAAAGTAGTTTTATGATAACCATCTCCAACTAATGCTAAGGGAGTACAAAGATTTATGTGACATGTCACTTTACTATCACAATGATTCATTTTCATATATACTAATATTGTCTATCCTTTGTACAACCTTTTTATTTGTCTTTGTGTGGATTGATGAGTGATAAGAGTCTTACACAAGAAACTCAAGAGAGCACTTGTGTCAGCTCCAATTCTCAGAGCACCAAAATGGGATGTGATTTTTCATGTCCACATTGATGCATTAGCATTTGTCATAGAGTATACTAGCACAACCTAGAGAACACAATACGGACTTTTCTATTAGCTTTTATTAACACTGAGCAAAATTATATAATAACTATGATTAAGGGCTAGGAATGATATATATAGTAAAAAGGTTAAGATACTATTTGTTGGCAAACTAATTTATGTTTCATGTTGATCACCAAGCTCTTCTTTACTTAGTAAATTAACTTGCACAAATGGATGCATCATAAGGTGGCTCCTTATCCTCATGGAATTTGATTTCACTATTATAGCTTAAAAAGGAGTTACCCACATACATGCATGCCACTTGTCAAGAGTTACAAATGATGAACCTCCCCAGTGGGAGTTGATGATGACCTTAGTGATGTTCCTCTTTTTCAAGTTAATTGTGAATAGAGCTTGGATATTGTACACTTTTTGAAAGGAAAAAAGTTAAAAATCTTATTTGATTCCCTATATTAGATATTCAACAATCCTAATATACCAAAGGAAAAAGTCCAAAAGTTTATTTGACTAGCTATAGCTTTTCAACTCATCTTGAAGAAACACATAATGGAATAGTTGGTAAACATTTTTAAGTAGAAATCACAATAAAAAAGGTTATTCAATTAGGGTTGTAATGGCCCACTTTATTTGGAGATGCTGTTGAGTTTATTAAAAGATTTGAAGAATGCCAACGATTCAATGTCACTCACATAACAAGAATTGCATGCCTCTAACCAACATAGTGTCCTTAAGTTTTTCAAAAAGCTACAAGCATCAACAAAATATTGTGCACTATTTTGTCAAAAATAGTAAACGAGAAATAGAATGACTGGGAATAAAATTTGCCAACAACTTTATGGGCTTATAGAACTGTGTATAAAACCTTGATAGGAATGACCCCATTCCATCTAGTTTATGGGCTGGATGTTATAATGCCTATGGAATATATAGTGCCATCTCTCCAAGTTATAATAAGTGTAAGGCTAATAGGCCATGAACTTTTAAAGATATTAACTTAGCTTGAGCAATTGGATGAAACAAGGCTACGAGATGCCTATGGGCTTTATGTTGAGAAGCTTCATAGAAAAAATGGTATCATCGCCACTTAGTCAAATAATTTAATGAGGGCGACCTATTACTCATGTATGTGCTCAAGAAAAACAAACATAAGTTAAAAATGTTAGGTTTAGGACCCTTCATAATTTTATAGTTCACACAATTTGGCCCAATAAGACTTGAAACATTTGATGGTATTCCATTTGACTCCTATGTGAATGGGAGCAAACTGAGAAAATTTCATTGGTCCTTAACTAAGAACATGTTAAGGGAAATCTATTCTATGAAGCAAAGGAACCATTATGAATTGGAAATGAGAAGAAGGACACTAAAATAAGAAAAGACATGAAACGAGGAAGATCGGCTTTGAAGAAATGGTATTTGCATCAACAAAGCTAAAACTATTTCCCCGGCCTCCTAAGAGGTAAAAAAAGAAATTTAACTAGGGGATAGGATTTGCAATCCAATTGGGAACTATAAATCTCTTGGTCTTGTAGACTCAGGTGTGAATAAGAGCTTAATGGCTTACAAAGTGTGGGAAACTTTAGGTATACCACTTCATCAATAAACAAACCTAGTATATTAGTTTTTGAGTCCTATGATTTGGAAGTCCTAAAAAATGATGGCAGAACATGACAAGGTGGCATAGAACATTATCATGATATTGAAAAGATGCAGGGGGGAAGAGAGCTTGAGCTCTTGCAAGCATACACACACACTCACAAAACCCTAATAGAGAACACACAAGGTGAGAAACTGAAAAATCTTCTTCTTCTCTACTCAACACTCAACACACCATATACAAGATAAGAGTACTCAATAATATGAAAGGTACTCAACCAAATATATACACGGGTTCTCTATAGTGTGAACCTGACTAAATGAGCTGGCGCTATAACTATGCCAGTCTCTAGAATGGCTGTCACACAGCCTGTCATCCCACTGGTCGCATATCACCCAAGATCTCACCAACCATGCCAGTGGTGTAAGTGTGGGGCCTATCCCCCAGGCGGGTCATCAGTGGGCCACCGCCTCACTAGACGAGCTCGATATCTCAACACTCCCCCTCGAGCTCAACTCCATCTCATGTACACCAAGCGAAGCCCTGAATCTGCGGAGCTTCTTTGTACCCAATGCTTTGGTGAAGATGTTAGCTACCTGATCCTCTGTGCTGACATAAACAAGGTCAAGGTCTCCTGCTAAGACCTTCTCTCTGATGAAGTGGTAGTGGACCTCTATGTGCTTCGTACGAGCATGAAAGACTGGGTTCCTGGCCAACTGTATACTACTAATGTTGTCACAGAAAATGACAACTTGTCTATCCACTGATAGACCCAAATCTACAAGTAGCTTTCTCAACCAAGCTACCTCACATGCTGCCATAGCAGCTCCTCTTTACTCGGCCTCCGTACTTGATAGAGCAACCGTAGGCTGCTTCTTGCTGCTCCAAGTCATAGCAGCACTCCCCAAAGAAAACATGAATCCACTAGTAGATCTCCTATCTGAGATACTACCAGCCCAATCAGCATCTGTGTACCCATGTACACATATCTCTGTCCCAGTCTCATAGAATAGTCCACAATGCAAAGTAGACTTCACATACCTCAGTATACGTCTCACTGCATCCAAATGCGGTTTCTGTGGAACCTGCATAAACTGACTCACCAACCCAACAGCATAGCTCAAATCTGGTCTGGTGATCGTCATGTAGATCAAACTTCCTACTATGCTCCTGTACATAGTAGGATCTTCCAAGATCTCTCCTAAATCTGCACTCAACTTGCCATTCTGATCCAATGGCACAGAAATAGGCTTATAGCTTGCCATATCATACTTGGACAACATGTCCAAGCCATACTATCTCTGCAGTAATCCAATACCATGTGGTGACCTAATCACCTCAATGCCCAAGAAATATCTGAGCTCCCCCAGATCCTTCATCTCAAACTTCTGTCTAAGCAAGATCTTTACATCAAAGATCTCTGCATCATGGTCCCCCGTAATGATCAAGTCATCTACATAGATGACAACAAGCACAACTCCTCTATCACCATGTCTCACATACAGCGAGAAATCTGCATTGGCTACATGAAAGCCAATAGTGACAAGATATTCAGAAATCTTGTCAGACCATGCTCTTGGTGCTTGCTTTAAGCTATACAAGGCTTTCTTCAACCTGCAAACATGCTCGGGGTGACCCACATCCTCATAACCAGGTGGCTGCAACATATACACCTCTTCTTGCAAATCCCCATGCAAGAATGCATTCTTTACATCCATCTGATGTAAAGACCATTGCTTTGACGCAGCCACTGCTATCACAACTCTCACTGTTGCCATCTTGGCAACTGGGCTGAAAGTTTCCTCATAATCAATCCCATATGTCTGCGCATATCCTTTGGCTACCAATCTAGCCTTGTACCTGTTTATGCTTCCATCACTGTTATGTTTAACTTTGTACACCCACTTGCATCCAATGGCTTTCTTGCCTTCAGGCAATTGCACTAAATCCCAAGTTTCATTTCCATATAGTGCATCCATCTCCTCATCCATAGCTTTCTCCCAACACACATTTCCAATAGCCTCATCAATGCATGTGGGCTCAACAACCTGCACAACCTTTGCCATATATGCATAGTGATGTGCCACATAACCATCATAAGTAAACCTCTGCACAGGATTTTTCACTCTCCCAGATCTTCGCAGCTTCTCATTCATGGCTTCCATAGCCTTCTTTACACCAGGTGTTCTCATCCCAAGCTCCTCATCAAGGCTCATATCTGAGCCACTAGACTCTCCATCAACATGAGAGTGCCCTGCAGAAATGTCAGGCATACCAAGGGGCTCAACCACTTTCTCTTTTCCTTTACGTGATGTAGTAATCACATTTGCAGGACTGGTATTATGACGCAGCCTGCCACTCCATGGTCTATCAACAGACCCACTAGATGAGGACTCTCCTGGTCCACTCAAAGACTGTGATTGCTGACCTGCATTCTGTGCAACCACACTTCCACTCACATCAGCCCCAACAGCTTCTTTTTCAGCAACATACCAGCTGCTCATCTCATCAAACACAACATCCTTGCTTACCCTCAGCTCACGTGTAGCAGGGTTATAACACATGTATCCCTTTTTCTCAAGGGAGTATCCAATAAACACACATTTTTCAGCTTTTGGATCCAGCTTAGTTCTCAGCTCATCTAGCACATGCACGTATGCAATGCATCCAAAGACTTTCAGATGAGACAAATCTGGTTTTCTGCCAGTAAACCTCTCCTCTGGAGTTACATCATGTATGGCTGCAGTTGGAGTCCTGTTCATGATGTATACTGCTGTAGAAACAGCCTCAGCCCAATAGCAATGCGGCATATTCTTCTCTTCCATCAATGCTTGCGCAATCTCAGCAATGTGCCTGTTTTTTTGCTCAGCAACTCCATTTTGCTGCGGAGTGTATCTGCATGTAGACTGTCTCCGAATACCATTCTTCTTCAAAAATTTAGAGAATTCATTGGAGAAGTACTCTCCCCCTCCATCTGACCTTAGGCACTTTACATATTTCCCTATTTGCTTTTCAACCAAAACTTTGAAATTCTGAAAGTGAGTGAACACCTCACTCTTCTCCTTCATGAAATATACCCACACTTTCCTTGTGTGGTCATCAATGAAAGTCACATAATACCTGTAGCCTCCCATAGATATGGTCTTCGTAGGACCCCATACATCTGAATGCACAACATCTAGTGCATTTCTGCTCACATATCTGTTACGTGGAAACACATGCTTTGTTTGCTTCCCAAATTGGCCTGCTTCACATATTTTCTGCATACCTTCCACTTTAAATTTTGGCAGCCCTGTCACAATTCCTTTTGTCTGCATAGACTTCAATCTCTGCACATTTACATGTCCAATTCTTTTATGCCATATGTCTGTGTCTGCAACAACTCCTGAACCATTTGCAAACATCGCAGCACTCATTTCAGGCATGTCTACATTCAATGTAAACATTCTGCCCACTCTGTTGCCTTTTGCAACTAACCTGTACTTGTCTTTAAAATCTTCAACATAACACCCATCAGGGTTAAACCGAACTTGCAAACCCTTCTCAATCATCTGGCCAACTGAAACCAGATTCTTTGTTATGTTTGGTACATGAAGTACATCTGCAAGGTACTTCACTTTGCCATCCTGCATAGACAATGGCACATCTCTAACGTGGGAAATTGGATGAGTAGTGTCATCCCCTGTTTCCACAAAGCCTGGTCTTTCCGAGATTTTCATCTCCTTGAACCACTCCCCATGACTCGTCATGTGGTTCGAAGCGCCTGAATCCACATACCATACATTATCTTTTTGTGCTGCATCAACATTTTCAGACATGGCATTCACGACATGCTGCATAACAAACAACCTTTCATTATCCTCATTATTTCTGCTTGAGGAGGATGCATAGTTGTTTTGCTGCACTTTCCCATTTTGCATGTCAGCCTGCTTCTTATAACATTTTGCCTGCACATGTCCAGGCTTACCACAATAATAGCATTCACGTGCATCATTATATTGCCTTTGCCAATTTCCACGGCCTCTTTGACTCCCCCTGCCTCTGAATTTGCCTCTTCCACCTGCGTGTTGTTGTTGTTGTTGATTCTGGGACTGTTGTTGTTGTTGCTGCTGTTGGCCATAATTTTGATTACCTGTTCGGCCACCTCCTTGACCGCGTCCACGGCCTCCTCTACCTCGTCCTCTTCCTGAACTCGTGTAGAAGGCCTGTTGCTCTGAACTGTTTTTGCTTTGTGAAGACTGTTGGTCTTCACCCAAGTTCTTCTCTTCGATAATCAGCATAGACACCAAATCTGTAAAGTTGGGAATGTTTTCCCGAGTCTGAATAGACGTCTTAAACGCCTTGTATTGTGGCCCGAGACCACGTAGACAGACTTCCACCTTGTCATCATCATCTACTGACACACCAATAGATGCAAGGGATTCCACAATACCCTTTATCTTCAGCGCATAGTCATTCACAGACATGCTCTTTTTCTCCACAGTATGAAGTTCATTCTTCAACTGTATCTTGCGTGCCTTAGTATTTGTTTTATAAAGCTTTACCAAGGTGTCCCACGCCTCCTTGGGGGACTTGGCATCCTGAATGTGCCCAATCATGGTGTCCTATATACTAATGGAAAGCCGATACATAACCTTCCTGGCTCCTTGGTTCCAGTCTTTAAACTCTTTCACATTTGCACAGCAGTCGGATTTATATCCGGTCACTCTTCATGCTCACCTTCTATGTAGTCCCAATAGCCTTTTCCCATCAAGAAATTTGTCAACCTGAATCTCCAAGCATGGAAGTTATTCTTATCGAGCTTCTCAGCCACAATCTGAGTTATCCCATCATTTGACATCTTGCCAAACACATAATTTTACTAGAAACTGCACTCTGGTTTTTCTGCACAAACTGCTGCATTTTCTGCACAGCGGTACTGTAGTACTCTCAAATGTCACAACCAGTGACTTCAATGTGCATACATACACCCAATGGCAACTGTAGACCTCTTTGCAGCACCCACAGTGTCTGCACAGTCAATCTGTCTTCCTGCAGTTCTTAAAACAGAGTTCTGCAGAGAATCGATGACTTACCCGCAGTGCTCGAAATCGCCTGCTTTCTGAAAAACGGAGGTCCAAAAAAACGCGCCCGAAACGCATTTTTGGCCCAAAAATCTGATTCCGATAGGATTGGATAGTTGCCCTATAGCTTTACTTCCACGAAGAAAGCTCCTCAATCAGAGACCGTTTACCGGTGCCTCCCGTAGAGCTTCCGACAAGGGTGTAGTCACCAACACAAATAGGGAAGAGTAGTTGAAGCTCTTACCCTCGTACCGCTTCCTGTGGTTCTCTTGCTTGCAGCTCAGCCCTTAGCACGAACCAGGCTCTGATACCATGAAAAGATGCAGGGGGGAAGAGAGCTTGAGCTCTTGCAAGCACACACACACACTCACAAAACCCTAATAGAGAACACACAAGGTGAGAGGCTGAAAATCTTCTTCTTCTCTACTCAACACTCAACACACCACATACAAGATAAGAGTACTCAATAATATGAAAGGTACTCAACCAAATACATACACGGGTTCTCTATAGTGTGAACCCGACTAAATGAGCTGGCGCTATAACTATGCCAGTCTCTAGAATGGCTGTCACACAGCCGTCATCCCACTGGCCGCATATCACCCAAGATCTCACCAACCATGCCAGTGGTGTAAGTGTGGGGCCTATCCCCCAGGCGGGTCATCTGTGGCCACCGCCTCACTAGACGAGCTCAATATCTCAACAGATATGAAGTTACTTTGGCTCAAACCATGTGTTAGACCAACTTGGACAAGATGTTTATGGATCAAGGGGCTATTTTTAGGCACTATGAACTAAAGTTATCTTGGTTTGAGAAGGCCTTATTGAAGTCAAAATTTGGCAAGGCTTTGCACATGTGCAATACATCAAGACCTTCAAGATTACCAAGTTTTATCTCAAAATTGTAAGAATACATTAAAGCGGAAGCGGGATCAACACAATACAAAGCACTAAATTGTAGAAAGAAGTGGAAAATAAATAATATTGTTGCTTGCAAAACTTGATTACAAAACTTGATTAGAAACTGATGGCACTCACCCACTTGTGTGCTTTAGGTATAAGGAGATTTAATGGCTCTAGGACAGACTTTGGATGGAGGTTGTCTTGCATACAAGAGTGCTTGAAGATAATGAACTCAATGATTATAGAGTTTCACAACTCCTCCCATATATAGTACCCTATATGGTAGGTCAGTCATCTGACCCTACCCACACAACATGTATCTATCGCACTAGGGTATATACATTATAAAGTATAAACTTCTTGTAACTCGAGAATAGTGTGTCCTCAGTTTGTTATCTCGAGCACCATATAATGTGGTCACTTAGTCTACACAAGCATGCATCCTACTTGACAGAGTGTGCCAAGTCTACATAAGCCATCTCTTAACCACATTTGGCCACACTTGGCCACCATCCAATGGTTTCTAAACTGGTAACTACCAAGTGGGATACTCATCACAACAATGGCTACTCCTCATAAAGTGGGCCTTACAAAATAGGGCACATCCTTCACCCATAAAAACATCATAAGGGTGGACCATTAAGTAAATTCTTTTCCACCCAACACGCAATACCTCCCATCATCCATAGGTAAACTACCTCTTCAAAACACTGAGTCAATGAAGATTTCACTCTAATAAATCTCTCCTAAGAGCCTTTATGAAGACATCCACACAATTCTTTGTCATCAGGTAATAGACTAGCTCCACCTCTCCATTCGTAAAATAAGCTCATGCACATAATAATACTGAATCTCAATGTGCTTTATGCGAGCAGCATGAGACGATAGCCATGCAACTCTGATTGTTGTAGAGCAACATTGTCCCTCCTTTTTGAGTAGCATCCATGTCTCCTAAGATGCTCACATGAAGAAAACCATACTACCTCTTGTGCATAGCCTCTGTGAAGAAAAGTGTCACTTGTACTAAGCATCTGTAGAAGAGAAGTGCCATTGTGTAGGCTACTTCTTATTGATCCAAGATGTAATTCCAAACCTAATAAGAAAACAATAACTAGAAACTAATTTCCTGCTATCACAATTTCCTGCCCAATATGAGAGACAAAATCTAGTCAAGGAGTTGATGCCATACCTAGTGGTACCTTTGATGTATTTTAACACTCGTATCCCTACTTCCAATGGTTCTCTTGAGGTTGATTTGAGAACCTACTAAGGACACCAACTGCACAGTTAGGCCGTGTATTGCATAGGAAGATCAAACTCCCCCACCAACTTCTTGTATTCCTTTATATCCACCAGTGGAGAAGCATCTTTAATTAGAAAGCTTCATATCGACCTCCATACTCACTTGCACTTAGCCATGCCAAATGCCTTTAGAATTTCTCCTACATAATTTTGTTGAGAAATGAAGATTCCATTTGACTCTTGATAGACCTCTATCCCTAAATAGAAATGCATAAGCCAAGGTCTATTCCATTTGACTCTTGCTAGACCTCTATCCCTAAATAGAAATGCATAAGCCAAGGTCTATTATATCAAACTCTAAACTCTCAACATCTTCCGTGTCTGGTGGATCTTCTCTTCATGGGATTCCCTATTATAATGTCATCCATATCATATAGAAAAATGATCATCTATCTACCTTGCTCAGAACAAATACATAAATTTGCATGTGCTGGGCATTTAGAAAAGACTAATACTTACAAAGAAAGCATCTATCTGCTGGTACCATGCTTGAGGGGCTGGTTTCAGCCCCGTAATGCCTTTCATATTTTGTACACTTTATTTTTTGAACCAGATATCTCAAACCCAGGTGGTTACACCACACAAACCTCCTCCTTGAGATGTCCATTCAAAACATTTAACTTCATATCCATTTACAATACTCCATGCATAGCCAAGGCAAGTATGGTTAATCTAGCTATGGGGTTGAATGTCTCTTGAAAGTCAAACCCTTCGACATAAAAAAGAATTCTATAATACTTTACCTTTGAGCATACTCCATTCCATCTCCACCATTGTGTGATTCTTGTGCTCTGTAACACCATTTTGTTGTGGAGAATGAGCAACTATCAAATCTCTCTTAATCATTGAGCTCATCCTCCTTGATCTATTCAAAACTTCTTCAATCTCTTTCTTGTCTCATTCTCTACCAAGGTATGCCATAATTTAAAATTTATAAAAACTTCAGCCCTATGCACCCACATCTTCCTACTAAAGTCATCGATTCAATAACAAGAAGTAGGAAGAACCACCCAATGCAGTGGTTGGCATTTTACCACAGAGATTTGCATGTATAAGATCTAGAGGAGCCTTTGTATGATTCTTATTTTCCTATGGAAATGCATTGTGACGCTGCTTTCCCATCATACAATCTTCACACATATTTGACATTTCTAAAAATGCTGGTAGATGTGCCACAATCCTAGACCTTTGCATCTCTTTCAAGACTACAAAGCTCAGGTGCCCAAATCTCTCATACCATAGCTTACTTGTCTCCACATTAGCTCGAGCTATAAAAGAGCCGATAGCTCATACAAGTTATTGTGCAAATTTCTTTCCCAACAACATTGTTGCTAGCATCGTGATGGCTGCACTAGCCTTATGAATGATAACCTTGAAGTCATGGTCAACTATGGCTACAAAGATAATAGATTCCTCTTGATGTTTGGAATATAAAGGACATTAGACAACTTCTTAGTATCACCATTTCTAGAAACAAAAGAAATGATACCTGAATCCATGGCTGGGCATTTGGCATCATTCCTAACCTTCCTACTAGGATGGACTCTCGCACAGGCTTGAGGGAGATATACTAACCCTTTTAACTAGTCACATGTCAGGATGCTCCACTATTAATGATCCACGAACCATTAAATGCTAAGGATGTCTTGTTTTTGCACAAATTTCTTCTATTGCCATAAACAACTCCGATTATGCCTCGACACTATTCTCGCACTCCTTCCAAGGCTTCAAAGTGCCATTCTTCTCATCTACTTTCTTCACTTTCTACAGGCTTTGACCATGTGACCAGGCTTGTCTTGCACAATAGAAGCATTTTGCCCTAGATTTCTTTTTAGAAGAGATTTGAAAAAAATTGATATGTCATCAAATTGCAGTATATTAGTATGGAGGCTTTCTAACAGTTGTGATGCACTTGTATATGCATTTGGAAAAAATTGACATGTCATCAAATTGCGGTATATTGGTATGGAGGCTTTCTAACAATTGTGATGCACTTGTATATGCATTTTTTGAAAAAGTTTGATATGTTATCAAATTGCAGTATACTAGTATGGAGCCTTTCTAAAATAACAACTGTGATTCACAAGTATTTATAAGCATAAGGCTCTTTCATTCCAAAGGGTTTCAAGATCTTCTAACTCATTCTTTGTGTTTGGACAGAACCCCAATTCCATACACCATCTCCATTAGCATCACTTTAGCAGTGTATAAGTAGCATACGCCATCTTTGAAAGGTATATGGGATGCCATGCACCATGTCCATGCACATACATACATGACCATGCATGGAAATGCCTTTCTACACATTAGCACCATGAGTTTATCTAGGCCCAAGGTTTGTGCAATACTCTCGAGGCTCTTAATATACATGTGCATATGAAGTACCCAAAGTGTAAAGCAATGATTCTACTAGGTAAAATGATGTGCAAGTGCTGGAATTGATGCAAAATAATATCTCCTCTCCTTCGATAAAAGTTTGTGTATTTATTTTAAATGAAGGATAAAAACTTAAAAAAAATAAATAAATAAACTTTATGTATTTTGTTTAGACCAATGAAATAAATTAAATAAAGAGATAAGTATAGAGACTATTAGTTGTTGGAAATGATTAAAATGGATAGTTCACTAAGGTTAGTTACATGAGAAAGGGATAGTTGCATGGAAAATGGATGGTTTCTTACATAGATAACTCTAGTGCATGAGATATGGTGAGCTACTAACCATGAGTTAACTAGGGGAGTATGTGGAGTGCCCAATTGTCATTTTTAAGTACAAAAGGACCCACTAGCTCATTTGAACTTGGGGAGCCCTAGAGAAACTCATGGATTTTTACCGCGCTTCTATTTCATCTTTGGGCTCTACTCCAAACCCCAAGGCAAAAAGGTGGAGTCAACTCTTATATTCCAAAATTGATATTTTCTTACTATTTCTTACATTTCAATTGAGTTTGATAATCTTAATTTTAATTGAATAAATAAATTAGTAATTATTTATTTAATTATCACATTGCACTACAGGTAGGTCCATCTACACCTTAGGAAAGATTTTTATAAAGTTGTGTAACTAGAAAGACACAAATAGTTTAAATTGACCCTTTTTTTCTTAATAGGGTATCAACTAGATTAAATTTGAGTATTCTATTAGTTTTTTGAGAAGGGATAAGGTTTTTGGATATATCCTAATACCAAAGAATTAATTGGCCCTTATAGAGTACATTAGCCTTAGAAGGATTATTATTTTTAGGACCACATAAAATAATATGTTTTATATCTGCACCAAGACTTATCCAAGCTAGGGCTAGGAAAAGTTGAATTGATATGACCTAAGGATTGGGATTAATAGTCCAACATTGTAGAGAGAAGATCCTCATACACATATAGAGGTAGGTCAATAAAAAAATTAGGGTTCAAAAAAAGGGATTTATTTTTCAAAGGAATAAGACTTTAAGTGACTCAAAATGATTAAATTTTAAATTGGTAAATTAGATTAATATAGGTATGCAAGATGTTTAAGTATATATTTTCATTTCTTTCCTAGGGTGTTGGACTATTTCCTTCACTAATTTTAGAGAGATAAACAGTGAAATTGGGTAAGGTTTGTTAATAACAAACTGGTTTTTATTACAAAAGTGATATTCTTATTAAATTTGATTTTTATGCATATAAAGATGCATAAAGGATTTTTTTATTATAAAAGTGTTATTCTTATTAAAATTGATTTCTATACATAGAAAGATGCATGAAGGAATTTTTTTAATTACAAAAGTGTTATTCTTATTAAATTTGATTTCTATGCATAGAAAGATATATAATGGATTTTTTAAATTATAAAAGTGTTATTCTTAATAAAATTGATTTCTATGCATAGAAAGATGCATACAGGATTTTTTTCAATTACAAAAGTGTTATTCTTATAAAATTTGATTTTTATGCATAGAAAGATGCATAAAGGATTTTTTTAATAAAAGCATTATTCTTATTAAATTTGATTTTATGCATAGAAAGATGCATAAAGGAATTTTTTATTATAAAACTATTATTCTTATTAAATTTGATTTTTATGCATAAAAAGGTACATAAATAAATTTTTTTATTTATAAAAGCGTTATTCTTATAAAATTTGATTTTGATGCATAAAAAAATTCTTTTTATTTTAAAAGTGTTATTCCTATTAAATTTGATTTTATGCATAAATAGATGCATAAAAGGATTTTTTGATAAAAGTGTTACTCCTATTGAAGTTGAGTTTTATGCATAAATAGATGCATAAAAGGATTTTTTTAAATAAAAGTTTTATTCCCATTGAAGTTGATTTTTATGCATAAATAGATGCATAAAAGGATTTTTTAAATAAAAGTGTTATTTCCATTGAAGTTGATTTTTATGCATAAAGAATTTTTATATCAAGATTAGAATTCTCTTAAATTCTATGAGTATTTGATAAATGAATAATTAAATACTCTAAGAAAGAAATTTATATCGTTTTATATTCACATGGATTGTAAAAAGAAAATTCAAGAAATCTATCGAGATCAAAATATTCAGATAAATGATTAATTTACTCCTCATTAGAATTCGTAACTAAATTAGAAATCAGTTAAGTGAATATTCAAAGAAAGAAATTCAGTAAAATAGTAACTGAATTATCAAACCTTTTCGAGAAAGATAGTTCAGGAAAAATCTTATTCAACTCGAACCTTGAATCAGATTATGACCAACAAGACCAAACTCTTTCGTCAGTTTCGAGGAAAGAAGGTGTGACTAGTTTAGAAAAATACACTCAAAACTCCCGCCAAATCTGAAACTAAGTTTGAGACCCTTTGAATTGATCTGTGGATCAAGGTTATAGAATTCGAGGAATTCGGATATGAAATTCAGAATTTCTTTTTCTGAGGGGGGGATGATTACAAGAGACTGAAGGGCCTCAAGGTTATTACATCTTTATATCTCAAAAGCTGGAGGGAGGAATCTTACAGTTCACATCCTTAAACCCACCTCTGCCTATAGATTATGTGAGCAAACTCGGCCTGGTGGTCTTGATCTGCTTACTATGGCCACTTTTAAAACAAGCAGGCTTCATCCATCGAGCCTACTCACTCAGCTAGCTCATTTTTTTGCACTTGGGCTTGGAATAGTCCTTCAGCCTCCCAAGGGAAGCTTTCAATTTTTGGGGTCTTCATTCTTTGCACCATCCTCGGGGCAAATGTGGACACTCTGATTTCTAACTGTAGCAGTTTGTGTGTGTTACATTAATTCTTGGCTTCTTTTCTCCCATTCCTACACAATATCTTGAGTCATTTTATACACAGAGTCTACACAATATCTTGAGTCATTTTATACACAGAGTCTACAAATTCCTTGTCCTTCTTGTTCCTCACCTCCTATAATCCTGAGATAAAATCTTCCATGTATAGCTCATCTAATTTCTTTAGGGTCGTGGTCCCTCTTCTCTAGTCTTTCAAACCTTCTACAATTGAGCAGTATTCCTTGGCATGAATTGGCTTATACCTCCAAGGATATAAAGGGAATAGAGAAGTACAAAACCCATAAGGCTAGTGATTAGGGTTTTGTTAATTAAACAATGAGCAATGACAAAAGCTCATAAAAAGAAGCAAGGTCATTAGATGAGGAAAAAGGAGAAAAGATAGACAAAGGAAATAAAGATAGAACAAATGGAAGTGGAACCACCTCCAACACTCACGCTTGAACCTCTGACCATATCCTAACCATCAATGGTCATAATAATGGCCCCATCGGTGTTTAAGCTAGGGCTTCAATCAAAGACACATGCACCAATGGCTTCTCCTGGGGGCCTTTACAAATGTGCACCAAACATCAATGTGAGATACATATTAAGAGGTGGGCATTGAGAGTGTATACTAACAAGAGAAACACTTAAAGCAAGTACTACAAGTCCAAGGACACGAGCTAAGGTATGGCATCCAAATCTCAAAGTAATTAGAGAAATCACAATGAGCAATGACAAAAGCTCATCAGAAGAAGCAAGTCATTGGATGAGGAAAAAGGAGAAAAGATAAACACAAAGGAAACAAAGATATAACAAATGGAAGTGGAACCACCTCCAACACAAAAACAAGAGAAAGGGGAGACAAGCAAAAATGAGGAAGTATGGGAACAATTTAAAGGGCTCAAGCTCACCATCACTCTCAGCAGGGGGAGCTACTAAAAATGGCTCCAATTTGTCTAGACTATTTTTGAGAACAAGGGGCTCTCAAGGGGAAGGAAACCAAACCATAAACGATAAGCAATAACATCAATGAAGAGACTTGTAGGCTATTGAAATTAAAGAAAATGAAGAAGACAATGTTCAAAATCAAAATCAATGCTCTCAGAATGCAAAAACTCTTGGGTATGCTAGAAGAAGTACTAGTAAGCATTGAGGGTATGGAGTTTAATATAACCTTTATCTATAGTGTTAGATGTGGGTACCTCTTAACCTGATGGTACTAGGAAGACCATGGCTCAGAACAACAAAAGTGTTGCATGACTTACAAATCAATTAACAATAAAATGACAAGAAGGCTTGATTATAACTTCTAGAAGTACAACAAAGAATTCAAGACACCGAGTTCTAAGTAGAAGGAAGAGAAGAGACTAGGGGAGACATTAAAGAAAATATAATGACAATAGAAATTTACCTCGTGGGAGACATTGATTTGTATATGGTAGTAGCATACCTAAAGAAGTAGGAAGAATAGAAGAAGATGTATCCAGTGAGATATTAAGGATCTATTGAATAAGAAAGAGAAGGGAAGAAAATGACTAAGAAGGAAGCCCGAGAACAAAAAGAATGGGAAATATAAAAAGCGATCAAGAAACTTGGGAACTAAATTTGAGTTCTAAGAAAGAGCCAAAAACTATGATCTTAAACAAAAAATTACCAGAAGATTTTGAAAAGGAGATGATGGCTTTGTTTCAAGAATTCAAAGATATCTTTGCTTGGGAGGAACACACAATCCTTAAAGGTGTAGACTCCGAGGTATGCCAACCCCACATTATTTTAAAAGTTGATGGTAGATCGATAAGAATGCAATGCTACTGAATGAATCCTAACTATGCTAAGAGGGTAAAGGAAGAGAGAGATAATCTCCTCAAAGTAGGGTTTATCCTCAGAAGTATCTAGTAGTAGTGAATGGATATTTCCTATATTATAGTACCTAAGAAAAATGAAAAACTCAAGGTGTCTATAGACTATGGGAAATTGAATGCCCAAACTATTAAATATCCATTTCTATTACCATTAATTTATACTATGCTAGACGAAGTAGCTCAGCATGAAAAGTACTAGTATTGAGTTCACATAGCCTTTACAACATTAGATGTGGGTACCTCTTACCTTGATGCTACTGGGAAGGCCATGGCTCATAATAACAAAAGTGTTATATGATTGAAAAATCAGTTTAAGCAATGCAACCGATATAAGGAGGCCTGATTATAACTTTTATTGAAGTACAACAAAGAAGTTAGGACACCAAGGTCCAAGTAGAAGGAAGAGAAGAGCCAAGGGAGGACATTGAAGAAAATATAATGACAATAGAAATTTACCTTGTGGGAGAGATTGATTTGTACATGGTAGTAGTATACATAAAGAAGTAGGAAGAATAATAGAAGATGGTAGTAGCATACATAAAGAAATAGGAAGAATAGTGGAATATGTATCCCGAGAGATTTCAAGAATTACTTAAATGGTAAAGAGAAGTAAAGAAAATGATTGAGAGGGAGATCAAGAACAAAAAGTGTTATTCCTATTAAATTTGATTTTATGAATAAATAGATGCATAAAAGGATTTTTTGATAAAAGTGTTACTCCTATTGAAGTTGATTTTTATGCATAAATAGATGCATAAAAGGATTTTTTTAAATAAAAGTTTTATTCCCATTGAAGTTGATTTTTATGCATAAATAGATGCATAAAAGGATTTTTTTAATAAAAGTGTTATTTCCATTGAAGTTCATTTTTATGCATAAAGAATTTTTATATCAAGATTAGAATTCTCTTAAACTCTATGTTTAAATTCTATGAGTATTTGATAAATGAATAATTAAATACTCTAAGAAAGAAATTTATATCGTTTTATATTCACATGGATTGTAAAAAGAAAATTCAAGAAATCTATCGAGATCAAAATATTCAGATAAATGATTAATTTACTCCTCATTAGAATTCGTAACTAATTTATAAATGATAAATTTACTCCTCATTAGAATTTGTAACTAATTTATAAATCAGTTAAGTGAATATTCAAAGAAAGAAATTCAGTAAAATAGTAACTGAATTATCAAACCTTTTTGAGAAAGATAGTTCAGGAAAAATCTTATCCAACTCGAACCTTGAATCAGACTATGACCAACAAGACCAAACTCTTTCGTCAGTTTCGAGGAAAGAAGGTGTGACTAGTTTAGAAAAATACACTCAAAACTCCCGCCAAATCTGAAACTAAGTTTGAGACCCTTTGAATTGATCTGTGGATCAAGGTTATAGAATTCGAGGAATTCGGATATGAAATTCAGAATTTCGATCAAGAAGTTTTAGGGATATTGATTTAAGAAATACTCCTTGTATTCAAAAGAAAATCAAACATTCCCACATCAATTCACATCTAATCACATCATTCCACATCAATCCATGTCCAATCACATCATTCCACATCAATCGATGTCCAATCACATCATTCCCACATCAATCCAAATCCAATCACATCTTCCCACATCAATCCACATCTAATCACATCAGTCCACATCCAATCCATCATCCATAGATATGGATTGATGTGGACTGATCACATCAGTCCACATCAATCCACATCTGATCACATCAGTCCACATCTAATCACATCATTCCTACAATAATTCACATCTCACATCTTTCCACATTAATCCACATCTAATCACATCATTCCCACATCAATTCACATCCAATCACATCATTTCCACATCAATTCACATCCAATCACATCATCTCACATCAATCCACATCTAATCACATCACTCTACATTTGTCTATACATCAACCAGATTAAAAGTACAGTCATTCTTTTTTCTATACTGACAGGACTCTCTAAGTCTCAGCCATTACTTGCTCAGTTAAAGATAACTTTTCTCGACTCTATTTAGTTACAAGAGAAGAAGAGGTTTAATGAAACCCTAATGCTTCATAATGGAGGCCCAATGAAGAGGGATAAAAGAAATACACTAAACTGAAAATTACACTAGCATCAAGTTTCTCCAATATCAAAATACAAAGGATTGGGGGTCTATTTATAGG
Source organism: Cibotium barometz (assembly GCF_041138505.1). NCBI lineage: Eukaryota > Viridiplantae > Streptophyta > Polypodiopsida > Cyatheales > Cibotiaceae > Cibotium > Cibotium barometz. The sequence continues at coordinate 47,767,631 of NC_141088.1, forward strand.
TGAGAGAGGCCACCAACCAAGTCCAACTAGAATCTAGAGGCTTCTAACTTTAGTTTGATCCATTTTGGACAAGTTTTAGAGTAGTTTGGCTCACTTTTTTAATTTGGTTTGAAGCAAGAGAGAGGAGAGATAAAATATCTCATTTTTTTTGAATTAAAAATGTCCCCTTGATTGATGTGATTTCTAGGTGCCTCCTTCATGAACCCTTCTCCCCATTTTGAGGTGTCAATAATTTTATTTTCTTACTAAAAGATCTCATTTTTATACTAATAAACCCAGTACTAGTCAACTCTTCATCTTATGTGAGAATTTACTCATTTTTGGGAGATTTTCTGTTATTCTTTGCCTTTTTCTCATTCCAACACTTGGATTAATTCTATTGGCCCTTTAGGGCACTCTTTGGACCTTAATAATTTTTTTTTGAAATTATACACCCCTAGGTCAAGATATCCAACTACACATATTCAATTAATTTCTAATGCACATTGGAAAACTCTTTCTAAGATTCTGTTTCGAGAAAATACTTATCCAAAAATACTTAAAAACTGTATTACCTCTCTCTATAATATTTTCTCTCTCTAGACCAAAACATGGTAAAACAAGATCTTTTTCCATTTCTGAGGGGGGGATGATTACAAGAGACTCAAGGGCCTCGAGGTTATTACATCTTTATATCTCAAAAGCTAGAGGGAGGAATCTTACAGTTCACATCCTTAAACCCACCTCTGCCTATAGATTGTGTGAGCAAACTCGGCCTGGTGGTCTTGATCTGCTTACTATGGCCACTTTTAAAACAAGCAGGCTTCATCGATCCAGCCTACTCACTCAGCTAGCTCATTTTTTTGCACTTGGGCTTGGAATAGTCCTTCAGCCTCCCAAGGGAAGCTTTCAATTTTTCGTGGTCTTCATTCTTTGCACCATCCTCGGGGCAAATGTGGACACTCTGATTTCTAACTGTAGCAGTTTGTGTGTGTTACATTAATTCTTGGCTTCTTTTCTCCCATTCCTACACAATATCTTGAGTCATTTTATACACGGAGTCTACAAATTCCTTGTCCTTCTTGTTCCTCACCTCCTATAATCCTGAGATAAACTCTTCCATGTATAGCTCATCTAATTTCTTTAGGGTCGTGGTCCCTCTTCTCTAGTCTTTCAAACCTTCTACAATTGAGCAGTATTCCTTGGCATGAATTGGCTTATACCTCCAAGGATATAAAGGGAATAGAGAAGTACAAAACCCATAAGGCTAGTGATTAGGGTTTTGTTAATTAAACAATGAGCAATGACAAAAGCTCATAAAAAGAAGCAAGGTCATTAGATGAGGAAAAAGGAGAAAAGATAGACAAAGGAAATAAAGATAGAACAAATGGAAGTGGAACCACCTCCAACACTCACGCTTGAACCTCTGACCATATCCTAACCATCAATGGTCATAATAATGGCCCCATCGGTGTTTAAGCCAGGGCTCCAATCAAAGACACATGCACCAATGGCTTCTCCTAGGGGCCTTTACAAATGTGCACCAAACATCAATGTGAGATACATATTAAGAGGTGGGCATTGAGAGTGTATACTAACAAGAGAAACACTTAAAGCAAGTACCACAAGTCCAAGGACACGAGCTAAGGTATGGCATCCAAATCTCAAAGTAATTAGAGAAATCACAATGAGCAATGACAAAAGCTCATCAGAAGAAGCAAGTCATTGGATGAGGAAAAAGGAGAAAAGATAAACACAAAGGAAACAAAGATATAACAAATGGAAGTGGAACCACCTCCAACACAAAAACAAGAGAAAGGGGAGACAAGCAAAAATGAGGAAGTATGGGAACAATTTAAAGGGCTCAAGCTCACCATCACTCTCAGCAGGGGGAGCTACTAAAAATGGCTCCAATTTGTCTAGACTATTTATGAGAACAAGGGGCTCTCAAGGGGAAGGAAACCAAACCATAAACGATAAGCAATAACATCAATGAAGAGACTTGTAGGCTATTGAAATTAAAGAAAATGAAGAAGACAATGTTCAAAATCAAAATCAATGCTCTCAGAATGCAAAAACTCTTGGGTATGCTAGAAGAAGTATTAGTAAGCATTGAGGGTATGGAGTTTAATATAACCTTTATCTATAGTGTTAGATGTGGGTACCTCTTAACCTGATGGTACTAGGAAGACCATGGCTCAGAACAACAAAAGTGTTGCATGACTGACAAATCAATTAACAATAAAATGACAAGAAGGCTCGATTATAACTTCTAGAAGTACAACAAAGAATTCAAGACACCGAGTTCTAAGTAGAAGGAAGAGAAGAGACTAGGGGAGACATTAAAGAAAAGATAATGACAATAGAAATTTACCTCGTGGGAGACATTGATTTGTATATGGTAGTAGCATACCTAAAGAAGTAGGAAGAATAGAAGAAGATGTATCCAGTGAGATATTAAGAATCTATTGAATAAGAAAGAGAAGGGAAGAAAATGACTAAGAAGGAATCTCGAGAACAAAAAGAATGGGAAATATAAAAAGCGATCAAGAAACTTGGGAACTAAATTTGAGTTCTAAGAAAGAGCCAAAAACTATGATCTTAAACAAAAAATTACCAGAAGATTTTGAAAAGGAGATGATGGCTTTGTTTCAAGAATTCAAAGATATCTTTGCTTGGGAGGAACACACAATCCTTAAAGGTGTAGACTCCGAGGTATGCCAACACCACATTATTTTAAAAGTTGATGGTAGATCGATAAGAATGCAATGCTACTGAATGAATCCTAACTATGCTAAGAGGGTAAAGGAAGAGAGAGATAATCTCCTCAAAGTAGGGTTTATCCTCAGAAGTATCTAGTAGTAGTGAATGGATATTTCCTATATTATAGTACCCAAGAAAAATGAAAAACTCAAGGTGTCTATAGGCTATGGGAAATTGAATGCCCAAACTATTAAATATCCATTTCTATTACCATTAATTTATACTATGCTAGACGAAGTAGCTCAGCATGAAAAGTACTAGTAAGCATTGAGGGTATTGAGTTCAACATAGCCTTTACAAGATTAGATGTGGGTACCTCTTACCTTGATGCTACTGGGAAGGCCATGGCTCATAATAACAAAAGTGTTTTATGATTGAAAAATCAGTTTAAGCAATACAAGCGATAAGGAGGCCTGTTTATAACTTTTATTGAAGTACAACAAAGAAGTTAGGACACCAAGGTCCAAGTAGAAGGAAGAGAAGAGCCAAGGGAGGACATTGAAGAAAATATAATGACAATAGAAATTTACCTTGTGGGAGAGATTGATTTGTACATGGTAGTAGCATACATAAAGAAGTAGGAGGTTGTGAACAGCATAATTCCTCTCATGCGTTCTGAGCTTTCGGGATTCATAGGCCACTGCATGACCTTCCTACACAATTAGGGATGGGGCACCTATAATGAATAGTGCAGACACGAATTCGACAATTGTGCACTATACAGTTTCACAACTCTGTTATGACTTTATGGGATCAGCAAGATAAGGAGAAGAAAAATTACATAAATACAAAGATACAGCAAGAGTTTCAATTGTGCATATTATAATTTATTTCTAAATGCACTTTAGGAATTTCTTTTTAAACTTCTGTTTCAATTTTGAATTACCTCTCTCTAGATATTTTCTCTCTCCAAGCTAAAACAGGATAAAACAGAATCTTTCTTTTATTTCAAAGGAAAATAATTATAAGATCAGAAGGGGAGGTTCTTACACCTGCACACCTCAAAAGCTGGTGGGAGGAATCTTACAGTTGGGCTACTTATTTGTAAGATTCCTCTCCCACCCCCTTTTTGATGTCTAGTATCTTTCCATGTAATCAATCCCTCTTCAGAAATATAAAGACCTTGTTTCTATCTGTTTTAGCCTAGAGAGAGAAAAATATTCTAGAGAGAGAATATTCAGATTTTGAATATTTTTGGATAGAAAAATATCTCTTCTAATTCAGATGAGTTCCCCTGAAACAGAAATTCAAAAAGAATTTTCCAATGTGCAATTGGAATTAATTGAAAATAGCTATAAAGAACCTTAGCCTAAGGGTCTAGATTTTCAGAAATCTTTAGACTATGGTCCAATTAAGGTTCCTATGGACCAATAGCATCAATCCATGTGTAGGGAGGAGATAAATCCAACTTGTAAAAAGAAAATACCCAAAAATGAGTAAATGCTCACATGAGGTGAAGAGTTGAAAATGTACAAGGTTTATTAGTAAAAAAACTATGAGCAATATTAAAAGTATGACATATGTAAGGAAGAGGAGTTCTTTAAAGGAGGTGCATATTTCACATAAGATGAAGAGTTGAAAATGTACAAGGTTTATTAATAAAAAATTATGAGCAATATTAAAAGTATGACATATGTAAGGAAGGGGAGTTCTTTAAAGGAGGTGCATATTTCACATAAGATGAAGAGTTGAAAATGTACAAGGTTTATTAGTAAAAAACTATGAGCAATATTAAAAATATGACATATGTAAGGAAGGGGAGTTCTTTAAAGGAGGTGCATATTTCACATGCTTGAATGAGTTTTAAACTCATAAAAATTGAGATATTTCATCTCTCCTCTCTCCTCGTTCAAGTCTAGTTCCAAAAAGTTAGCTTAACTGACCTAAAAATGGTCAAATATTGACCAAACTGATTTAGAAAATTCTAGAATCAGTTTGTTTGGTTAGGAGCTCAATTTTTCCTATAAATAGAAGCCTCACCCTTGTTGAAAAATATATAGTGTTTATGCATCGTTACTCTACTCCACCTAAGCCAAGAACTGTGAATTCATTTAATAATCCACTAGTTTTTGGAGCTTCCCTCTTTCTTCAATCCCCATTAGTGGCTCCATCAACATACTTAACCAATTGATTGGTTGGGGGCCTCTACCGTGAACAAAGAATCAAGCAAGTTGTAAGGTAATTAGTGAATATTCATCTTTCTATAATTTCTCAATGTTTCTCTCTTCTCAACCCCTCTCAAGCTTGAGAAGTTTAATTGGTATGGTTTTTTTTAAAAATGCTATTGAAGTTTGAATAGTAGTGAAGAGTTACATAATTTAATAAATGCTATTGAAGTTAATTTTCATTTATGTTTAAATTCTAATGGTTCTCATGTAAATTCTCTCTCTCACTCAAGAAATGGTCATACTCATGACCCGTTCTCAATCCAAATCAAGCTTTTCATAAAGCTTTTCCTTAACCCAAGATTAAGCTATGCTTGAGGCCAAATTAATGGCTTTTTTCTATGCTTATAGTTTATGAATATTGATGATTCAATCCATTATGGATTAATAATCCAATTAGAGATCATTTTAATTATTTCCTTAATGATAAGCATTATCCCTTAGAAAAATTGAGATTTATCAGTCATAGCAGCGGAGCTATGGCAAAATTTTTATAAAAATTATGCATAAAATAATCTCATTCAAAGCATAAAAAGAGGACTTCCTACCATATTCTAGGAATTATCATCCTAGATTAATTGAAAGAATTTCATTACAATCATGGAGAAATTGAATTTTAATATTAGGCATAATGGATAAATTTTTATATCAAAAGTGTTATTTTTACCATTTTTATTTCATGCATAGAAGTATGCATAATGGATAAATTTTTATATCAAAAGTGTTATTTTTACCATTTTTATTTCATGCATAGAAGTATGCATAATGGAAAAATTTTTATATCAAAAGTGTTACTTTTATCATATTGGATTCATGCATAGAGGTATGCATGAAAGTTGATTATTTTATTATAAAAGTGTGACTTTTATCATAATTGAATTTCATGCATATAGGTATGCATAAAAGATATTCTTTTTATACTAAAAGTGTGATTTTCCTCATAAATGGATTTTATGCATAGAGGTATGCATAAAAGTTGATTATTTTATTATAAAAGTGTGACTTTTATCATAATTTAATTTCATGCATATAGGTATGCATAAAAGATATTCTTTTTATACTAAAAGTGTGATTTTCCTCATAAATGGATTTTATGCTTAACTTAGATGCATAAGAGAAAATTTTTTATTCTAAAAGTGTAATTCCTACCAAATTGAATTTATGCATAAGAAGATGCATAAAAGATTGATTTTTTTAATTCAAAAGTGTCATTCTCATCTAAATTGAATTTATGTATAGAAAAATGCATAAAAGATTAAAATTTAATTCAAAAGTGTCATTTTCATTAAAAATGAATTTATGCATAGGAAGATGCATAAAAGATTGATTTTTACTTTGAAAGTATTAATCTCCTTAAATAGAATTTATTCATAAATAAATGTGTAAAGAAATCTTATATCAAATGTAAGAATTCTCTTGTATTCTATAAATAGATAAGAGATGTGATAGGATGTGATAAGAGGTGTGATAAGATGCTTATGAAATAAGTTAGGAGGTGATAAGAGATGTGATAAGAGGTGTGATAAGAGGTGATAAGATGCTTATGAAATAAGTTAGGAGGTGATAAGATGAATTAAGATGTGTATGGGGGGATTAGGTAAGAAGTGTATGTGATAGGATAAGATGTATATGGGTTGTGATAGGGCGAGAATGGATGTGATGTGATAAGATATATATGGGTTGTGATAGGGCGAGAATGGATGTGATGTAAAAGATTAGATGTGAAGGTATATGGGGTTATATAAATGGGAATGTGGAAATGGATGTATGTATGTGGATGTGTGGATGTGGAGATGGGAGTGTGGATGTATGAACGTGAAAATGGATATATGCATGAAGATATATATGCATAGATGTGAATGTGGATGTAGATGTGGATGTATAGATGTGAATGGATGTGGATGTATAGATGTGAATGGGAATGTGGATGTGGATGTATGTGAATGTGGATGTAGATGTGGATGTATAGATGTGAATGTGGAATGTGGATGTGGATGTATGTGAATGTGAATGTAGATGTGGATGTATGTGAATGTGAATGTAGATGTGGATGTATAGATGTGAATGTGGAATGTGGATGTATAGATGTGGATGTATGGGAATGTGGATGTGGATGTATGTGAATGTGAATGTGGATGTGGATGTATGTATGTATGTGGATGTAGATGTGGATGTATGGATGTGTATGTATGAATGTGGATATGGGATGTGGATGTATAAATGAGGATGTGAAAATGGAGGTAAGCATGTAGATGTGGATGTATGAACGTGAAAATGGATATATGCATGAAGATATATATGCATAGATGTGAATGTGGATGTAGATGTGAATGGATGTAGATGTGGATGTATAGATGTGAATGGATGTGGATGTATAGATGTGAATGGGAATGTGGATGTGGATGTATGTGAATGTGAATGTAGATGTGGATGTATAGATGTGAATGTGGAATGTGGATGTGGATGTATGTATGTATGTGGATGTAGATGTGGATGTATGGATGTGTATGTATGAATGTGGATATGGGATGTGGATGTATAAATGAGGATGTGAAAATGGAGGTAAGCATGTAGATGTGGATGCATGTATGTGAATGTGAATGTAGATGTGAATGTGGAATGCGGATGTATAGATGTGGATGTATGGGAATGTGGATGTGGATGTATGTGAATGTGAATGTAGATGTGGATGTATAGATGTGAATGTGGAATGTGGATGTGGATGTATGTATGTATGTGGATGTAGATGTGGATATATGGATGTGTATGTATGAATGTGGATATGGGATGTGGATGTATAAATGAGGATGTGGAAATGGAGATAAGCATGTAGATGTGGATGTATGGATGTGAATGTGGATGTGGATGTGGATGTATGGATGTGGATATGGATGTGAATATATGATATGTGATGTGAAGGAATCTGAAGTGAAGAGATGGAAAAGGAGGTGATTGGATGAGTACACATATACATGGAATGTGGAATAAGTAATGTGGATTAATGAGGGATAATGTGGAAAAATGAGAGTTAATATAGAAACTGTATTTGTAAACTGTTTGTAAATGCCGTTTGTAAATGGCTGTTTTATGTCAAGAATGCTGGGGAAGCATTTTGACCGTCTTGTGATTAAGGTCGTGGAGACCTAACTGATAAAGTTGCAACTGCTGACGGAGAGTCAATGGAGGACGTCTCGCGTAGCAAGGTCGACCGAGGTCTTGACCAGCCTCGGTTCGATTAAAATGGTGAGCTTCCGGTACGGTGGATGAGGGACCAAGGAAGCGGCCTATGAGTGAAGCGCTAGGTCACCTGCGAAGGATCCTAGAGGGTGCTGACCATACGGTGCTCGGGCTCTGGGTCGCCTAGGATACCCACGCGTGCGTCGAGGAAGATATTGGAACAAGGAGTAAGAGTTGTTTTGTGAAACCGGGCATGGATCTGGTTGACTGACCTTGCTGGTCCTCAACGGATGAGTCCATGGCTCTTTTATATGGATCTATTGGTTGATCTTGCTGATCTTCAACGAGAGTCCATCTTGATAAGTGATTATATTGCCGAGTATTATGGGCTAGGAACTATGGAAACGGCCTCTGTGTGGACAGGTGGTGAGCGTTCTAGTTGCCAATGATGCCATAGATACTCTGATGAAGGAATGATGGGAAATTATGAATCAACTGGATAAATTGGGAGATTGTGATCAGTGGTACTATGGTTTCATTAAAGGATTGTTTTAACGTTAGCTGATGCTAAGAAAAAGGCAATTTTCATATTGGGTGTGTAAGTGGTGTGGCTAGTTTTATGTTTGCATGAAATTCCGGCTAGGGGGCCTTGGAACTCTTTTCCTTGGTACCCGGGACAAAACCTAACCAAATTCCAAATTGGATCCCATCACTACAGTGGTTGGGCGGTTGGCTAACCCATGGGATCGGATGGGGTTAGGCTGGACTGATGGATCCATAAATCGAGACTCAACTTTGTTTTTACGATAGATAAAGTAAATCCCGGATAGAAATTGTTCTATGGATAGGAATCAACGGCTGTGCCTCTTGATGGGGAAAAAAGCGTTGATCCCAATGATCCAAGTGCAAGTTTCTACCTTGATTTGACCAAGTACCGTTAAAGGTGCAGTCAGATCAGTTGATCCGTAATGATCTTGACTACGTTAGAGTAAAGAGTTATCCTGGTGGAATCGCCCATGCTTTCCGAGTAAAGGAAGTTTTTCCAGTTTCGGTTTTGGACAAACCGACGGATTAGTCTCTTGTCCGGATATCCGTGGGCGAGGCCCCGAGTGTGAGACCCCTACCCACGCATGATGTGCTACTTCCGCTGCTAGTACCCCGAATCCGTTGATCGGTGGGGAACAGGGATCTCACAGTTGGTATCAGAGCAAATTATGTCAAAAGTTTATCAAGACGCACAAAAAGGTTGTAATTGTTTGATATAATTCATACAAATTGTTAATTCAAATGGAAATTCGTAAATTAGTAATTGGGTCTTCAATTGGAAGTACCGCAATTGTATGGAACCCTGACTTGCTTGAGACCTAGACATGATGGTATTTACCTTATAGTTTCGAGTATCATGACTATCCGTATATACCGAGGGTATAACTGCAGCTCTTTACCGATAGTATATACGAGTAAATCTAAGACTTGAAATTATAAGCGTTAATGCTATCCAGATGATGATTTCGAATGTGGTTGATATGATTTTTAATTCTGTTTGAGAATTGATGAATTGAATTGGATTCTGATTGAAAAATGACGATTTTCGAAATTTAGTTGAAATGTAATAAGCTGAGCGAAACCACAATGAGGATGAATGGGACGAGTCCCAGTGATGATATTCATAACTGGAATGATGATAATGATTTCAGCAAATCACTATGAGATTAGTGGATTGTGCTGTCAGATTGCTACTGTTAACACTTGAGACGGTAGATTAAGTTAAGGGATGACAAATTGAGAACTTGCTTAACTAAAATTCCTGTGGAGGAATGTTCAGAAGGAAAATTTTCAGACTAATGGACCATTATCGTGTTAAAGATATGAATGATATGATCTGAATGAATTGTTATTTAATGATGAGTTCTATATAAGGGATAATTATCCCCGTATTCTGTTGGGTTGACCAGAATATAAGGAACCCCAGAATAAATTGGATCTTAAGAAAAAGAGTTGTCCTCTACCTTGCGAGATGAGGACATCTCGCACTTTTTAAGTGGGGTAGAATGTAAGATTCTCCCCCAGCCTTAGAGGTATACAGGAGTAAGAATCTCCCTTTCTGATCTTATAATTATTCTCTCTCTAAAATAAAAGAAAGATTCTGTTTAAAAAAGGAAGAACCTTTTTCCTGAATACTTCTCAAGAGTCCCACCTGTTTTAAGATTCAGAACAATGAGTTCAGAAGTGAGAATCGATGTTTTGGATATCAAGGTTTTGGTCTTCATTCGAGTACGGCCCAAAAGAAGTTCTTTATCTCTTGGGAAGAAGTTATCTCCCAGATATTGTGGACCAAAGAAAGTAGGTGATTTAGCTTACGAACTTCTTTTATCTCCTCATCTCAAAGTTTGAATGCCTTCTATAGAAAAATGTGCCAAACCCAAATCATGGAAAGACGGTAAAACTTCAGTGGCAAGTTACCGTTGGCTTCTAAGTTACGCTAGCTCCTTCCTTTATATAAGTCGTAACTTTTACTTGTCGTTCACAGTAATCTTACTTCCATCGATCTCCTTTCTTTCTTAATCTCCTTCATGGCTTGGCAACAAGAATTAGTTTTATCCATGATGATTTCTCACCTTCAAGACGCAAGGGAGTCTGTGAAGAAAGATTTTATAGAGCAGTATGAGCGCTCACTTTTCCCTCACTTGGGAACTTCTGTAGCGCAGACAAAATGGCGGACCTATAAAGACATAACTAGGGTAACACCCTGGGGTCAGCAGCACTTTCGTAACAATGTCCGCTTGGCCATGGTTATTGAAGCTTTGGGTTTGGGTCCCCGATACTACTGCGTCATGAGATCAAGGCATCCTGGGTTTTCTGAGCGGGTCTTCTTATTGGCGTGTTTTCTTCCTCATGAGAAGATATGCCTTTACCCCGTTTTTGGCTTGCCTCTCAGAGGTCCTTTTGTTAGATCACCTCATACCACTGAGATAGGTGCGGCAATAACTAGCAGAATCATTCCCATAGATGAGTTACCTTATACTTGTGCAGCTTGTGAGGACTGCTTTTGTGACCATATGATGGACGGGCTTATGGAAGTGTAAAGAGTTCCTCTATCTTTACTGTATAAGTTTCGAGAATGAATAAAGTTTAAATCTTGTTCGTATTTTGAATCTTGCTCTCTTTAAGACTTATCTTGGTGGTTAATCTTGATTAAAATTTTTCTCTAAGTCTCATATTCGTGCATCTTGCGAAATTATCCCAGTTTGCGAGATGAGGACATCTCGCATTTTTTTAAGTGGGGTAGAATGTAAGATTCCTCCCCCACCCCCTTTTTGATGTCTAGTATCTTTCCATGTAATCAATCCCTCTTCAGAAATATAAAGACCTTGTTTCTATCTGTTTTAGCCTAGAGAGAGAAAAATATTCTAGAGAGAGAATATTCAGATTTTGAATATTTTTGGATAGAAAAATATCTCTTCTAATTCAGATGAGTTCCCCTGAAACAGAAATTCAAAAAGAATTTTCCAATGTGCAATTGGAATTAATTGAAAATAGCTATAAAGAACCTTAGCCTAAGGGTCTAGATTTTCAGAAATCTTTAGACTATGGTCCAATTAAGGTTCCTATGGACCAATAGCATCAATCCATGTGTAGGGAGGAGATAAATCCAACTTGTAAAAAGAAAATACCCAAAAATGAGTAAATGCTCACATGAGGTGAAGAGTTGAAAATGTACAAGGTTTATTAGTAAAAAAACTATGAGCAATATTAAAAGTATGACATATGTAAGGAAGAGGAGTTCTTTAAAGGAGGTGCATATTTCACATAAGATGAAGAGTTGAAAATGTACAAGGTTTATTAATAAAAAATTATGAGCAATATTAAAAGTATGACATATGTAAGGAAGGGGAGTTCTTTAAAGGAGGTGCATATTTCACATAAGATGAAGAGTTGAAAATGTACAAGGTTTATTAGTAAAAAACTATGAGCAATATTAAAAATATGACATATGTAAGGAAGGGGAGTTCTTTAAAGGAGGTGCATATTTCACATGCTTGAATGAGTTTTAAACTCATAAAAATTGAGATATTTCATCTCTCCTCTCTCCTCATTCAAGTCTAGTTCCAAAAAGTTAGCTTAACTGACCTAAAAATGGTCAAATATTGACCAAACTGATTTAGAAAATTCTAGAATCAGTTTGTTTGGTTAGGAGCTCAATTTTTCCTATAAATAGAAGCCTCACCCTTGTTGAAAAATATATAGTGTTTATGCATCGTTACTCTACTCCACCTAAGCCAAGAACTGTGAATTCATTTAATAATCCACTAGTTTTTGGAGCTTCCCTCTTTCTTCAATCCCCATTAGTGGCTCCATCAACATACTTAACCAATTGATTGGTTGGGGGCCTCTACCGTGAACAAAGAATCAAGCAAGTTGTAAGGTAATTAGTGAATATTCATCTTTCTATAATTTCTCAATGTTTCTCTCTTCTCAACCCCTCTCAAGCTTGAGAAGTTTAATTGGTATGGTTTTTTTTTAAAATGCTATTGAAGTTTGAATAGTAGTGAAGAGTTACATAATTTAATAAATGCTATTGAAGTTAATTTTCATTTATGTTTAAATTCTAATGGTTCTCATGTAAATTCTCTCTCTCACTCAAGAAATGGTCATACTCATGACCCGTTCTCAATCCAAATCAAGCTTTTCATAAAGCTTTTCCTTAACCCAAGATTAAGCTATGCTTGAGGCCAAATTAATGGCTTTTTTCTATGCTTATAGTTTATGAATATTGATGATTCAATCCATTATGGATTAATAATCCAATTAGAGATCATTTTAATTATTTCCTTAATGATAAGCATTATCCCTTAGAAAAATTGAGATTTATCAGTCATAGCAGCGGAGCTATGGCAAAATTTTTATAAAAATTATGCATAAAATAATCTCATTCAAAGCATAAAAAGAGGACTTCCTACCATATTCTAGGAATTATCATCCTAGATTAATTGAAAGAATTTCATTACAATCATGGAGAAATTGAATTTTAATATTAGGCATAATGGATAAATTTTTATATCAAAAGTGTTATTTTTACCATTTTTATTTCATGCATAGAAGTATGCATAATGGATAAATTTTTATATCAAAAGTGTTATTTTTACCATTTTTATTTCATGCATAGAAGTATGCATAATGGAAAAAATTTTATATCAAAAGTGTTACTTTTATCATATTGGATTCATGCATAGAGGTATGCATGAAAGTTGATTATTTTATTATAAAAGTGTGACTTTTATCATAATTGAATTTCATGCATATAGGTATGCATAAAAGATATTCTTTTTATACTAAAAGTGTGATTTTCCTCATAAATGGATTTTATGCATAGAGGTATGCATAAAAGTTGATTATTTTATTATAAAAGTGTGACTTTTATCATAATTTAATTTCATGCATATAGGTATGCATAAAAGATATTCTTTTTATACTAAAAGTGTGATTTTCCTCATAAATGGATTTTATGCTTAACTTAGATGCATAAGAGAAATTTTTTTATTCTAAAAGTGTAATTCCTACCAAATTGAATTTATGCATAAGAAGATGCATAAAAGATTGATTTTTTTAATTCAAAAGTGTCATTCTCATCTAAATTGAATTTATGTATAGAAAAATGCATAAAAGATTAAAATTTAATTCAAAAGTGTCATTTTCATTAAAAATGAATTTATGCATAGGAAGATGCATAAAAGATTGATTTTTACTTTGAAAGTATTAATCTCCTTAAATAGAATTTATTCATAAATAAATGTGTAAAGAAATCTTATATCAAATGTAAGAATTCTCTTGTATTCTATAAATAGATAAGAGATGTGATAGGATGTGATAAGAGGTGTGATAAGATGCTTATGAAATAAGTTAGGAGGTGATAAGAGATGTGATAAGAGGTGTGATAAGAGGTGATAAGATGCTTATGAAATAAGTTAGGAGGTGATAAGATGAATTAAGATGTGTATGGGGGGATTAGGTAAGAAGTGTATGTGATAGGATAAGATGTATATGGGTTGTGATAGGGCGAGAATGGATGTGATGTGATAAGATATATATGGGTTGTGATAGGGCGAGAATGGATGTGATGTAAAAGATTAGATGTGAAGGTATATGGGGTTATATAAATGGGAATGTGAAAATGGATGTATGTATGTGGATGTGTGGATGTGGAGATGGGAGTGTGGATGTATGAACGTGAAAATGGATATATGCATGAAGATATATATGCATAGATGTGAATGTGGATGTAGATGTGGATGTATAGATGTGAATGGATGTGGATGTATAGATGTGAATGGGAATGTGGATGTGGATGTATGTGAATGTGGATGTAGATGTGGATGTATAGATGTGAATGTGGAATGTGGATGTGGATGTATGTGAATGTGAATGTAGATGTGGATGTATGTGAATGTGAATGTAGATGTGGATGTATGTGAATGTGAATGTAGATGTGGATGTATAGATGTGAATGTGGAATGTGGATGTATAGATGTGGATGTATGGGAATGTGGATGTGGATGTATGTGAATGTGAATGTGGATGTGGATGTATGTATGTATGTGGATGTAGATGTGGATGTATGGATGTGTATGTATGAATGTGGATATGGGATGTGGATGTATAAATGAGGATGTGAAAATGGAGGTAAGCATGTAGATGTGGATGTATGAACGTGAAAATGGATATATGCATGAAGATATATATGCATAGATGTGAATGTGGATGTAGATGTGAATGGATGTAGATGTGGATGTATAGATGTGAATGGATGTGGATGTATAGATGTGAATGGGAATGTGGATGTGGATGTATGTGAATGTGAATGTAGATGTGGATGTATAGATGTGAATGTGGAATGTGGATGTGGATGTATGTATGTATGTGGATGTAGATGTGGATGTATGGATGTGTATGTATGAATGTGGATATGGGATGTGGATGTATAAATGAGGATGTGAAAATGGAGGTAAGCATGTAGATGTGGATGCATGTATGTGAATGTGAATGTAGATGTGAATGTGGAATGCGGATGTATAGATGTGGATGTATGGGAATGTGGATGTGGATGTATGTGAATGTGAATGTAGATGTGGATGTATAGATGTGAATGTGGAATGTGGATGTGGATGTATGTATGTATGTGGATGTAGATGTGGATATATGGATGTGTATGTATGAATGTGGATATGGGATGTGGATGTATAAATGAGGATGTGGAAATGGAGATAAGCATGTAGATGTGGATGTATGGATGTGAATGTGGATGTGGATGTGGATGTATGGATGTGGATATGGATGTGAATATATGATATGTGATGTGAAGGAATCTGAAGTGAAGAGATGGAAAAGGAGGTGATTGGATGAGTACACATATACATGGAATGTGGAATAAGTAATGTGGATTAATGAGGGATAATGTGGAAAAATGAGAGTTAATATAGAAACTGTATTTGTAAACTGTTTGTAAATGCTGTTTGTAAATGGCTGTTTTATGTCAAGAATGCTGGGGAAGCATTTTGACCGTCTTGTGATTAAGGTCGTGGAGACCTAACTGATAAAGTTGCAACTGCTGACGGAGAGTCAATGGAGGACGTCTCGCGTAGCAAGGCCGACCGAGGTCTTGACCAGCCTCGGTTCGATTAAAATGGTGAGCTTCCGGTACGGTGGATGAGGGACCAAGGAAGCGGCCTATGAGTGAAGCGCTAGGTCACCTGCGAAGGATCCTAGAGGGTGCTGACCATACGGTGCTCGGGCTCTGGGTCGCCTAGGATACCCACGCGTGCGTCGAGGAAGATATTGGAACAAGGAGTAAGAGTTGTTTTGTGAAACCGGGCATGGATCTGGTTGACTGACCTTGCTGGTCCTCAACGGATGAGTCCATGGCTCTTTTATATGGATCTGTTGGTTGATCTTGCTGATCTTCAACGAGAGTCCATCTTGATAAGTGATTATATTGCCGAGTATTATGGGCTAGGAACCATGGAAACGGCCTCTGTGTGGACAGGTGGTGAGCGTTCTAGTTGCCAATGATGCCATAGATACTCTGATGAAGGAATGATGGGAAATTATGAATCAACTGGATAAATTGGGAGATTGTGATCAGTGGTACTATGGTTTCATTAAAGGATTGTTTTAACGTTAGCTGATGCTAAGAAAAAGGCAATTTTCATATTGGGTGTGTAAGTGGTGTGGCTAGTTTTATGTTTGCATGAAATTCCGGCTAGGGGGCCTTGGAACTCTTTTCCTTGGTACCCGGGACAAAACCTAACCAAATTCCAAATTGGATCCCATCACTACAGTGGTTGGGCGGTTGGCTAACCCATGGGATCGGATGGGGTTAGGCTGGACTGATGGATCCATAAATCGAGACTCAACTTTGTTTTTACGATAGATAAAGTAAATCCCGGATAGAAATTGTTCTATGGATAGGAATCAACGGCTGTGCCTCTTGATGGGGAAAAAAGCGTTGATCCCAATGATCCAAGTGCAAGTTTCTACCTTGATTTGACCAAGTACCGTTAAAGGTGCAGTCAGATCAGTTGATCCGTAATGATCTTGACTACGTTAGAGTAAAGAGTTATCCTGGTGGAATCGCCCATGCTTTCCGAGTAAAGGAAGTTTTTCCAGTTTCGGTTTTGGACAAACCGACGGATTAGTCTCTTGTCCGGATATCCGTGGGCGAGGCCCCGAGTGTGAGACCCCTACCCACGCATGATGTGCTACTTCCGCTGCTAGTACCCCGAATCCGTTGATCGGTGGGGAACAGGGATCTCACATTATTAGTCATAGTCTGCTTTTGGATAAACCAACTCATGATTGACACCACTAAATGTTTTGTTTGAGTGCTTCTTGCGGGAACCTTGAAGTTCTTGGTCCTTATCTTTGCTCCACTAGAGCCATGCCCAAAAAATAGAGCGATTTAATGCCCCCTCTTCATGAAGTTTATGGTAGTTTTTATAGAACCAGTTGGTGAATCTAAAGGCCAGAGAATTGTCGGCTCCTCACATCGCTAACTTGAGAGCTAGTTTGGGCTTATTTTTAGAGTTTTTTGAGATTTTTTAGAATTAATGGGGATTATTAATGGTTCTAATCCTTAAAAAACCATAGTTTTCAAAAAAACTTAGTTTCATCCTTAAAAAATCACGTTTCAAAAAATTTATATATACATGTATGTGTGTGTGTGTGTATATATGTATGTATGTATGTATGTATATTTATACATATATACATATATGTATACATATACATACATACATACATACATACATACATACATACATACATATATATATATGTATGTATGTATGTATGTATGTATGTATGTATGTATGTGTATGTATACATATATGTATATATGTATACATAGATCATACATACATACATACATACATACATAAATACATACATACATACATACATATATATATATATATATATATATATATATATATATATACACACACACACACATACATATATACATACATACATAAATACATACATATATACATACATACATACATACATACATACATACATATATATATATATATATATATATATATAGATATATATATATATACATACATACATATATACATACATATGTATGTATGTACATGTACATACATACATACATATATGTATGTATGTATGTACATGTACATACATACATACATATATGTATGTATGTATGTATGTGTGTATATGCACGTGTACTCAAGTTGCTACAAAAGGATCTACTTCAAGGAAAAAAAACTCAAAAAAAGTTAAAAAATGTGATTGTTTTTAAAATTTCCCTAGCCAGGAGGTTTTGAGGTTTTTTAGAAACATTGCTTTTTGAAATGTTCCAAAGGTTTCGAATGTATGAAACACATTTTTTTGTGACTATGTCTGTAACAAATAGTGTTGCAAAGCGTAAGACTTCCCTGGCCAAGAGGTTTCGAGTTTTTTTAGAAACATTTCGCTTTGAAACATTCCAAAGTTTTCGAATGCATGAAACATATTTTTGGGTAACTATGTCCACAGCAAAATAGTATTGTAGAGTGTAAGAATATCATGCACAGTTGTGGAGATGGCACGGAGGATGCTCAAAGGAGGGAAAGGAATGTAAAATTATTTTTTGGCACTTTAGTGCATTAATAGGAGTTACACAAAGGTAGTGAAGGGCATGACACCTCAAGAAGCTTATTTTGGTAAGAAATCTTTAGTTGCATATTGCAGGACATTTGGTTGTAACTCGTTTTGTGTATGTTCTAGACTAATCTAGAACCAAGTTAGATTCTAAGAGCCGGAAGTGTATCTTCTTGGGGTACAATATGGAGTCAAAGGGTTATCAATTATATGAACCAAGGCAAAGAAGATAATTATCATCCATGATGTGATGTTTGAGGAACAACCTCATTAGGTGGAGGAAAAGGCTCCATTCACACTATCCTACCTTCAACAAAGAAGTAGCCCAATGTAGCAGACACAACTACACTAGTGATAGTACCAACTCCACAAGAGGTGGAATCATAAAATGAAGAAGAGAAGCCTACAACACCACAAAAGGGACCATATCCTAAATGGGTGAATGCACTCTTGGATGGGAAAGCTCAGCTTAGAAATCACTGAAGAGCCAATAGCTATTCACGTAGATCCAAGAGAATAGAGGAATAGAAAAGGGGCTTTGCTCACATTGTTAATATGACCTTTGATGGGTGGTTGAGATAATGAAAGTATAAGAGCCAGCATTAGTAGATCCAAATTAGAGTAGTGAGAGTATGGCTCTATTAAACCACTACATAGGTTAACATGGTTTCACTTGGCCAACCACTATAAGAAACTTTGCCAACCTCTATTAAACCACTACATAGGCTAACATGGTTTCACTTGGCCAACCTCTATAAGAAACTTTGCCATTTTACCTGCTCAAGCAGACACTTATTGTTATGGGCTACCACACCTCCAAGAGGGAACTCTACACATTCACCTAATGGATGAGCAATAGATCACAACCATCGTTCGATCTCGAGTCCCTTGAGGCCTCCAACCTCGCTTGTCAAGCTTCAAACTCCAAGGTCCATCTCCACACTGGCACCGTGGAGTCGCTCACACCATCACATAGACCAATCACACTCTCTCACTCTCTCATACAATCATAAGTACACAAGCATGGAAGAGGCACAATGCTAGAATGCTCTCAATCCTCACTCTATCTCAAGTCACAAGGGGAGAGCTCTCAATAGCACAAAGGGGATTGTGTCTTTTCATTTATGAGAAAATGCCTTATATACAATTGGCCCTTATTCACACTTGGACACCCAAAACTTACTTACTAGGCCTTGGGTGGCCAATATCTCATAATGTACAACCTTTATAGTGCCTTTTCATGACACTTATTAATGTCCTCAATTGAGGATCATGTTAATCCAAAATGGGATTAACATTTCCCCCTTCCTGATGTAGGTTTTGTTGTGGGAAGACCTAGTCGGTAGAAATTTTGTCTAGATTGGAGCTTCCAAAGAGTGCGACAGAATGCTGAGTGTGACTTCCAAAATCTAGTGTCCACCATGTCTTCAAATGTAACATGCATGTAGGCTGGAAAACATCGTAATCGGTAGTAGTACAACATTATTCCTCTGTCTGAAGGCCCTTGATTCATGTCGATCTTCAGGTGCTCTGCTTCAAAGCCATCGTAGGTTTCTTTTGGTTGATCTATTCGCACCACCAATAATTTCATAAACTTGACACTTGCCACAATGTCGAGATCAGGTATTCTTCGCCATGCTCTAATCCATGTAAGCATGGACTAGAGCATGGTATTCTTTGCCATGCTCTAATCCATGTAAGCATCTACTGTCTGTTCTTGAATATGGCCGACTGATTTTGTTGTGGAGGCCTTGAGCACCAAAGGATTTGTCCAGTGAATTCCAAGCAATTTGTGAAGATGTTCCATTACCAATGTAATGTATATAACTATCTTCAACTCCAAGGGCAATGAGAGCTAATGCTTTCTCATCCTTGGTTTGCCAAGAGACTTCTCCTTCTCGTGTGGCAGGTTTAGGTATAGTACCATTGACTATGCCCCAAACTCCTTCTTTCATTAGTAAAAACCTTGCCAAGTGTGGAAGTCATGACCATTGAATTTCTTGATGAAAGAGGATGATATGTAAGTTGACTCCATGATTGGATTTGAACAATGCAAAGTATTAAAAGCTAGAATCCCCCTTCACCATATAGATGCATAATATTACTCAAGAATTCCCCAAACCCATAAGCCTTTGCATAGTAATAATAACTGGGCCTAGACTTGATTTTCATCCTAGGTTTTCTAGTTTTGCTTTTGGGTTTCAATGATTTCTTGATATAAGCTTCATTAGATGATTCCACATCCGAAGGCATGATTGCAAAGAGGTATTCAACTCAATATGCATATTAGAATGTCATCTCAATAGATAATTACTATTAAGTATATGATGATTAATGGAGGTGATTAATTCAAAGAGAAAAAACTGCCCCAAAAATAGAGTGAGCTTTGAGCAATTGAATGAAGCTCTTCCCAAATGAGAAACATAAAATTCTTTAAACCAAGTGAAATCCAAGGTGTTGGCTTTAAACTCAGCACTCAAACATGTCAAGATGCTCCTTCAATCTCTGGAAATCTTCTCTGCAACACAGCATGTACTGTCACTGATAAATTAGTTCAAACAGCAGCTACAGTGGACCATTGCTCATGAAAATCAACACGTGGGAGCTTCATAGCATCAATGTTATGCTCACAAGAGGAATTAGCAAACCATTCATCGTACGGCGCTAATTTGACGAATTTTGCTGCGCAAAAGCGTGCTGTTGCAGAGTTGATTGCGCCGCATATAGTTCGTGGGAGCTCAAATGGAGCTAGACGTTGATGGAGCCGGCTGTTAGCTTCCTTTTGAATCAAAAAGCTTGTGATTTGATGGACTATAGAGCTCGTATGAAGCAAAAGACCAGCAGGGGGTGAGTTGGAGCTTTAATGGAAAGCTTGAAAAATTGAGAAATCTAATTAATGTGGTTAATTACTATGCCTAAGGATAATAATCATGGCTCTGATACCATGTTGGGAAAAGCATAATGAGTGATAATACAAGCTTAATGTGAGCAAGGAATGATAAATGAGCTATGGTGGTTCAAGATAATCCATGGTGGTCACATGAGCAAAAAGATAATTAACTAGCACTTAATCAAGGATTAAGGGAACATAATGACAGCATGATAAGGAGCTTCTACATAGCATAGAAATTCGTGTTTTTCTCATTAGAAGGGCCACCATTTTATAGCCAAGGTGTACATGGTTAAGTGACATCACTGCTTACATATCATCAAGAGCATCCAAGGCCATCTCCCCCCACATGGCTCCCTAGAATATAGCCTCCAGAGCATCTTCTGAAACTCGCCTATCTCAAGTGGGGGTTTACCCTTCATTCACCTGGATTCTCTTCATATTACATGGTCCTTTT
Organism: Cibotium barometz; assembly: GCF_041138505.1. Lineage (NCBI taxonomy): Eukaryota > Viridiplantae > Streptophyta > Polypodiopsida > Cyatheales > Cibotiaceae > Cibotium > Cibotium barometz. Next base: position 47,789,232 of record NC_141088.1, read on the forward strand.
ACATTTCATTGTGTGCCTTAACCTTAGACCATGACATTGATCATATATTCCAACATACATTTTGTGCCTAGCCACTTCATCTAGCATAGTAATGGTAATGAAAATTCATCTTTAACAATTTAGGCTTTCAATTTCTTATAGTCTACACACACCCTAAGTTTTCCATTTTTCTTGGATACTACAACTATAGGAAATAGCCATTCACTATACTAGATACTTCTGAGACGAACCCTACTACTTTGAGGAGATTATCTATCTCTTCCTTCACCCTTTTTGCATAGTTCGGATTCATTCGATGGTGTTGCATTCTTATTAGTCTACCACCACCATAGGCTTTTAAAGAAATTCAGTGTTGGCATACCACAAAGTCTACATGCACTTGTAAGGCATGTGTGTTCCCAAGTAAAGATATCTTTGAATTCTTGAAAAAAATCTATCATCTCCTTTTCATCTTCTGGCAATTTTCTGTTTATGATCACAGGTTTTGGCTTTTTCTTGGAACCTAAATTTAGTTCCCGAGTTTCTTGATCGCTTTTGGTATTTCGCATTCTTTTTGTTCTTGATCTCCCTCTCAATCATTTTCTTTACTTCTCTTTACCATTTAAGTAATTCTTGAAATCTCTCGGGATACATATTCCACTATTCTTCCTATTTCTTTATGTATGCTACTACCATCCTCTATTGTATACTCCTCTTATACGAACCATCAAAGAACAAGACATGAGCTCCGGGAATGATAATTTGTTCCTCTTTTTTTATCTTTGAATCCACTTCCTTCACCGGGATCGGGCCTTCCTTATATGTCAGAAGATCTTCTAGAGTTGCAAGTATCTTCAATCAAAAATGAGAAATCATATTCTTGAAGCTCCACCAACCATCGCATCATACCTTATGAGAGCGAGGTACCATTCACCAACTAAGGGAGAAGAGTATAGTTCGTCTCACCACAGAACCACAAATGGTCTCATCAGGAGATATGACCTGAACTTCCTACCGTGCAAGCATATACCAGACTCGACAAAACCAATTCAGCCTCTGTATATTTCCTCTCTGCTTTTGTCTTCACCCTACTTGCATAATATACAGGTTTCATGTATCTGGACTCATCTCCTTCTGCATTTAAATTGCTCCAACCACATCCGGACCAAAAGATGGATTCACATAAAAGACCTGGGAGAAATCTGGGGCTTTTACATTGGAAATACCTCCCAATACCTCCTTCACTTTCTCAAACACTTCCTCGCATTCTTCATTCCATTGCAATGGTTCTTTCTTCATGGCCTGTTGAAGAGGATAAAGCAATTGAGATACTAAATGAATAAATCTTGCCATATACTTCACCTTCTGGACAAAAGTCTGTAGCAGATGCCTAGATGTTGATGGTGCAGATAATAAGATAAGAGCTTTTATTTTTTCTAGATCAGGTTCAATTCCATTTTGAGATATCATATGACCCAACAGCTTCACTTTTGAACATCCTAAATGACATTTTTTAGGATTTAACTGTCCACCTGCATTATCCATTTTAGAAAATACTTGCTCCAATTTATCGCCATGCTCCTTTTGAGAACTATATACACATATATCATCCAAAAAAGCTCTCACAAAATCATCAGGTAAGAGGTTCAAGTACTCTATCAGTATTCCTCTGATACCATGAGGGTGCATTTTTCAAACCAAACGGTACTACTCGATAACAATAGCAACCCCACGGTGTAATGATAGTGGTTTTAGCTTGGTCTTTCTCAACAATTGAAATCTGAAAATACCCAGAGAAGCCATCGCATACACTATATCTCTCATACCCAGCCACCCTGTCTAAAATATCATCAATGAATGGCATGAGGATAGTGACTGCTTTTTGTTGCAGCATTCAGAGGCTTGTAATCAATACAGACTCTCCACCCACTTGTATGCTTTGGAGTAATGATCATTGGATTTGCCCAATCTGAGTGATCTACTGGATAAATTAATCCTGCCCTTAATAACTTACTCAACTCCTCTCTCAACAAAGGCAATAGCTCTCTATTTATTCTTCTCAGCTTTTGAAACACTGGCTTCATACCCTCTTTCAATACTATAGGCATTGGTTCACATTTGAATCCTCAGATTTCTTCATATGAAGTAATAAACAAATCTGGAAATTTATGTATTACCTTCATATACTCCTCTTTTTCCACTAGCTGTGCAATCTGGGATTCATACCCTGTAAGCTTCTCTTTCTCTGCACTGGGTGATGGAAGCTGCATCAGACTATCCATATCTTCAAGTCTGTTCTCTTCTTCCTCCTTTGACATCTCTTCAGCTTGCATTATATACTCATCTTCTTCTTTTACTAAAAATGATACCTGACCTTCATCATCAGAAGTAGAACTTTCTTCCTCAGTTTCACTATCTGTATATTCATCAACACTTGTTTCTTCAGGCTCACTCTTCATTTCCAGCTTGCTACTCATATTGAACCTCCTGGCTCTTCCTCTCTTATTATGTATAGTTATAGTACCCCTCCTCCAATTTTGGATGGCACCCACCTGTTTGAGCCAAGGCCTACCTAAAATCAGTGGATAAGCTCCCAAACCAATCGGCATAATATGGCAATTTATGCTACAAATCACACCAAAAGCAATCACAGGCACTCCTGTACATATACCCAGACACTTCACTTTTGCATGATTCGCCAGTCGAAGTCTAAAATCTGAATTAGCATTAAGCTTTAACCCCAATCTCTCCATGCAGGACTGAGTCATTACACTGATTTGTGCACGGCCATCCACATGTGCTTCTCCAACACTCACACCTCCACACCAAGCATTACCCGATGGGCAGATATCAGGAAGGTCTTCCATAGACATCAACTCCATTTCACCTTGCGTGGGATCCTGCTCATTTGCTTTCCTCGGATTTGCCAACCTCTTCCACTCTCTCTTAAGCTTCGGACACAATCCAAGCAATTGGGCGAAAGTTATATTGGCTGCCCTTTCTTTTAAATCTCCCATCAGGGTATATTCTTCCTGACCTTGATCGATACGCAAATCTGAAGTTTTATAGCGTCTTCTTGGCTTCCTTTTCTTCTCTGGTTGAGGGGGCTGATGTCGAATTGAACATGTTTTCCTTTCTTAGATGATGGTTCAACTTCCGCCATTGTACTTCTTGTCCTCTTTTCCACAGGCATGATCTTTGGAATAGTCTCCACTCCTATCAAGCTAAGAGCCGGTCCCTTTTTTTTATCTTCCCGTTTAACTCCACTGGTAGAGGGCTGATTTGGATCTTTCACCTCAATACTGTGATCTCCTGATCTATCATTAGTTCTCTGCATCACGGGATACATTCCACCACCTGCCCTGGGTGGTTTATCACATTGAGGGCTGATATGTCCCCGCTCCCCGCAATTTCAGCATTTGATATTGCTTAAATAATAGCCTCGTTCTCTCTCCCTGATCCTCCCATATTTCCTTCACCTGTTGGCATAATATCCCTCCTATTATTTGGAGCTCCCTGGCTTCTTCCTCTTCCACCTGCTTCCATCGGATTCAAACTTAAAGACTTCATGAGTTCCATTGCATCATGAATGTCTCTCTTCAAAGTATCCTCTTGTTCAGGAACAACAGCAGCTTCTCTTTCAGGATGCATACTCTCAATCTCTGGCATCTTCACAAACTTCTTTGGCTCTTCCTGTATTCCCAACTGCCTCAGACGTTTCATCTTCCACTCCTTCTCTCAAGCAACTCTGACAGCTTACTCAAAGCTATCCAGATTCTTCAGCTCCACCTTTAGACGGAGGGTTGGCTCCAGACCAGCCACAAACCGGTCTCTTAATCATCTACGGGGGTACTTCAGGAATCAAAGCCTCACACCATAGACTCCACAGTCTACCAAACTCAATCAAATATTGATCCACATCCTGTTCATCCTTCTGCTGAATTTTACACAACTCTTTCCACACATCATTCGGACTTCTTACACGAGCAAACTGTGTCACAAATGCAACTCTAGCCACACGGTACTCAGGATCCTGTTGATGAGCATTCCTATGTGTAGTCACAAACATCTGTAGTAGCCAGGCTTTTGCATCACCCTATAAGCAATAAGTCAAAATCTGAGAGAGGATCTCCGGGGTTGCCCTGTCTTTCATCAAAGCTGTAAATTCCATTTTTTCTAGAAATTTAAACGCACTTTCATGCGATAATCCCCAATATTCTGGAAAGTCCTGAGCCATCTCTTCAATCCTTCTTCACACAAACCCTTGTCTTCTTTCACAAACCGAAGGAAATTTCTTCCTCTGTGGAGGCACCAAAAAGTGATGAAACGGTATAGCTATATATGCCTTTATAGAGTGTCACACTTCCACACACTGATACAAACACGCCCAGAACACCAGACCCAAGAGTATGAACAAAAATTTATTTCAATACAAGTCTTCGTCTTTACAGATTTGAACATCCATTACATCCTCAGAACCATCTTCATCTAACACCCATTCACAACAATCAGCCCACTCCCCTTCAGTGATATGAACTATGACTTACCAGTACCCTGCATCACTATCAGAATAAACAACCTCAAACATAGAAGCATCTTCAAAGTACAGTTCCTCGATATGCGGACCAAACTCCAAGACAAGGTACATATCTGAGGTGGGCTATCCTCAAGGCTTTTCTTCAAGTTTACAAGATTGTATCTTCAGGACAGCAAAGTTTACAACTCAGCCCCAAAGCAATCCATAAAACTTGTATATAACTGACTCCAAGCTTAGTAAAAACATCAACACCTCATACAACCGACCCTTCCACCATTTTAGAGTAGCAACGAGTAGGTCCCAAAGCTCCACGGCCCTAGCTTGCAGCATGGCATTTCTTAGCCATCTTGACAGACAACCACCTCTCGAAAAGGCATCTTTCTTTGTCTTCTATTCCCTCAGCTTGCACACATATCGCCTCACGGCCACATAGCTCCAAGAAAACCAGACCATCAGCCTTTGAGAAAATCCCAACATCATCACAACTCAACCTCAGCCCTGTGGGTCCCTCCTCTCTCCTATTTCCAGCTTCAACAATGGTCACTTCACAACATCCTCCCACATATCCAAACTGTAGACTTCAAAGAAAATAACACAAATGTCCTCTTCAGAACCAAGGCACTGCAGCACCACATCTCGAACAAAACCTAATGTCTTCTATTATGTTTTAACAGAAGCTGCCCCATAGCATCTATGCTTACAAACCCAAGCTGTCGGCTTCTAAGGAAACAAATGCTCTCTCACAGAACAATAGCCTCCCCTCATAGTCTTCCTCTGCGCTTCCTGGCCTACAGCCCACAACAATAGGTGCAAGAACAAGACAGGCTTCAACACATTCAAAATCTTGAAAGAGAACTCGGTAACACACAGCCCAAGCCTTCTGGATCACCTCTCAGGATTCAGCTAGCCCGACACACAGGCTCACAGCAGCAACAACTTCCCCGTCTCCAACGCTCCCCGGCTCAGCTTCCAGAAAAATATCTCTTATGCCCCTGAAAATCTCCAGCGCAGCCCATGCAGGTCGCCTCTCTTCTTCTGGTTCTTGGCTCTCGAAACTTCGAAAGCCTCTCGAAACTTCGAAAGCCTCTTTCCTTTGCAATGGAGATGCAGTACTTCGACCAGCTCTCTGTTGCTTCTCTTAGCCTCCAGCAGCGAGTTCAATAGGCTCCACTCGCCACCTTCTCTCCACAGCAACCGTAGCAACTCCACAATCTCTCCTCTACGTCCACAGCTTCACAGTCTCTCAATTCAAAAAGATAGGCGCCTGCTTTTGCTCCACGCTCCCCTTCATCACCTTTCTTATTTTTTTTGCCTGCTAGCCCATTGACGTCCTCTCCTCTATCTCTTCTTTTTCCTAATGCAGCAAGCTTCCCTTTCCATCCCTAATGTCCACGCCTCTCCGGATTTTTGGCGCACGCTGTGAAGGTAAACCTGCCAGGATGCCGTTGGCAGCCGCCATTTTGATTTTTTGGAAGCTTGAAGCTTCTAATTTCATATTAGATTTTATTATCTATGGCTGTTCATACTACGCAGCCCTTTCAGCCAAGTCCCCAAGCCACTTAAGCCTTCCCATCCCTTGTTCACATGCCATTAGCACCACCCTTTTTGCCTCCTCATTAGCCTTAGGTCACATGCAGGCACTGACACACACACATACACCCGAAGACTTGCCACAACAAAAGCAACAAGATCACCACATCATGAGGATGCAAGGCCTGATGATTATGCCTCTGCTCCTCCTGTACAACAGATTTAATCTCAACCAAGACTCAAAACTGACCCAAATTGATTACATATTTCCTGAAACTCTTAGTACTCTGCAGAGTATGTACACATCATCAGTCTCTGTTTTTGTCCACACAATGGTGTATTAATATCAGTATTTCACGCCTAGTAACTAATCACTAAAACTAATACATTAACATTCTCTTCATCCAAACTAACCTACTCCCACTAAATTACTAACCCAAAAAAAAAAAGAAAGAGGCAACTACCCACGAGTCATTCGACTGATTGTATATGCCTAATACAGATGTCAATTCTCGGAATCTGAAGCCCGCAAGCAACCATTCACCACTCAAGCTTGTAATACAAGATGAGAGGCTTACTCGTTGATGTAGTAGCCGAATCACAACAACTAGAAGAGGCGGTGGCAACAGAAATCTGCACACGTACCAAGAGGCCCTTCAAGAAAAGATATCTATCCCTACTATGCAGGAACCCCAGCAACAACTCACCCCTCCAGCAAGCCCAGCACAGCTTATTTTTAAAGACCTCTCTCCTCTCAAAGATTCAAGCCTAGTAGATACACACCAACAGAGGCAATCAAGGAACAAGCAATGAGAAACCAAGTTGCGGAGGGACGAGAAGTAGAAGAAGCAACAATCCCAATACAAGAACTGGAGGCTCCCCCCCCAGAGTCAAGTAAAAGACAATGAACGCCAGAGCCTTCAAGTCCAAGCAAAAGAAGTAAGTTGGAAGATAAAGAGCAACTGCCCCCCAGCTAGCCTCCTTCCAAGACATGGATTATCAACAATTCATCTAGGAAACAATGGAAGGCCTAGAAGTGCTCCTTCACAATCCACATAAAGAAGTGGAAGCTGAGTCAAGTGCAAACTAGGAACAAGAGCAAAAATTATGGCGTTGCCACCTACTAATGACACACATGTTACACGACAGGAACACCACCCTCTGGACTTAGCTGAAGGATGCAAATACACAAGAACAAAGGTATCATTCCTTGGAAAGTAATAACCTTGTCTTAAGTCAAACAATTGTACAAAAGATCAACGAAAATGCTGACTTAAACGCTAAGTTGGAGCAAGCAAAAGATCAACTCCAAAAAGAGATCGCCCACACACAGAACCTCACAATTATGCATGTCCGACAAATCAAGGAGTGCCAAGATAATGCAAAAGCTAACGAAGACGTGCTTCACCAACAAATCAAGCAACTAAGAGCCCAACTCAAGGCAGAGCAAGAAAGAGTGCATAATCTCACAAGAAAGAGAACAAGCGAACAAAGCACATGTAGAAAAGATCAAAGCCCTCAACGAATCAATAAGTGTAAACAGGCATATGCACAAAGGAAATAACTGGAACATCAAGAGGCCATGTCACAACTTACAATGCAACTACAAGACACTCAGAGATTGGTGGCACAAAGGCTCAATCAAATTATTGAAGCACATCAAAGGGAAGCAACTGCCCGGCGAGCACAAGAAGATGCAACGAGGAGATTTGAAGAGATGGATGCTGAAAGGATCATCAGGGAAATGACCATCTCCAACCCAGCAATGCCGACTCCGCCTGCATGATCTGGTGCGTCAGCTACTAGCAGCATAAGAAAGGAGTCAACGCCTAGAGCCAAACGATGATCTGCGTATCCTCCTTGGGCGTGCCTTGGAGTTGGACCAGCTGCCAGTACTCCTTGGGCCCCTCCTCACACTCTTTCTTTGTTTTTATCTACACTAACACTCTCTTTACTTTAGTATGATATAAACCTAGCTGAAGATATAGGCCAAGGAGAATTAACACTAATTAAACAAAATACTGAAGATATAGGCCAAGGAGAATTAACATAATTAAACAAAATACTGAAAGAGATGCTAACCCAACCATCATAATGGGCATTTTGAGGGGTTACCTTGTATTAACTAACCCTCAGGACATCTTCTTCTAACCCTTACATCATATAGTGCTAAACCTTTGTAGTTGGTGTCGCGTGCACCAAAATTCAAAAATCTTGAACAACAGTATTGAAAAAATCAACCTGTTTGTTCCAGATGGCATGCTAGAGACGCCAGCCAACTACGAGGTGGTAGCAAATACTTATCAATGGGTTATCAGTCATGGGTGGCTGGAGGTGTACAACACTCACCAACATTTGAATCTTTGTGAGTCTACATTATATCACCCTATCGGCATACTTAAACTCTATACTAATATCCACAAGCATTTAGAAGCTATGCTCACCAATGTACGATATAATTTTGATGCCACTCACATAAACTACCCCGATATCAAAAATGAAGAAATTCTCGAAATACAAACTTTTTTAAAGCCCATAAGCCTAGCCACCCACCCCCTAGCACCGGTCAAGGTCAAGAAGAAGGTCCCTCTTCACTTTCAAAATCCACTTACCCTATATATTCTAATATAGCCAATAAGCTTCTTCTCAATCCCTATCCAAGCATGCCACCTACTAACTCCTCCCAAGCTAACTATATTTACTCTTCTTTCTCTCCTCCCGAGCTAGATTTTCCCACTAACACTCTTGCCCCTGAGGAGGTACTAGCACCTAACCTATCTCCACCACGGCAACCTCAGGAGGTACGCAATCTCACTCCACAAGATAATATTGCGCCTTTCACTAAAAATAATGTCTTAGATTCTTTGACAGCTGTAGAGTAGTACAAGGAATTTATTCAAATTGTACATTATGAGATATTGGCCACCCAAGGCCTAGTAAGTAAGTTTTGGGTATCCAAGTGTGAATAAGGGCCAATTGTATATAAGGCATTTTCTCATAATGAAAAGACACAATCCCTTTGTGCTATTGAGAGCTCTCCCCTTGTGACTTGAGAGCAAGGATTGAGAGCATTCTAGCATTGTGCCTCTTCCATGCTTGTGTACTTATGATTATATGAGACAGTGAGAGAAAGACTGTGATTGGTCTATGTGATGGTGTGAGCGACTCCACGGTGACAGTGTGGAGGTAGAGCTTGGCGTTTGGAGCTTGACAAGCAAGGTTTGAGGCCTCAAGGGACTCGAGATCAAAGCATTGGTACCCCACGACAATTGTGATCTATTGCTCATCCAT